>NC_140489.1:42105122-42532622 GCF_964271855.1 Acomys minous | reverse complement strand
ACAAATAGAATTCTTCCTAAAAATGGGCAACTTTGAATGCAGCCAGAGCCAGACTCTGCCAAGACAGAATAACCAAGTCCTCAATAGTTTCTGCCTCAAAAATATGTCTGTCAGATATTCTGAAACAGAAAGCTGAAGTTGATGCTACAAAGTTATAGAGAGTTTTGGGTGACTGATCAGGCAGCAAATTGTCTCTGTCATTTTTTTTTCACTTTAGAAGCTACTAACCTGCATTTTCTGTTTACTCCTTAATTTTATTCCTTCTCCAGTCTCTGATGGAGTTGAATACCAGAGAGTCTAGTCTTACAATTAAGCTCAGTTATTTAAGGGTTAAGATATTATTGGGTATAGATAGAGGTTTTAAGTTGATAGAGATGAGATATGATAGATTTTGATTTACATCAGAATTTTAGATTCACCAAGATAGGAAAGGTGTTTTCTTCAAGGATGACAAATACAAATAACCAAAACACTATGAATGTAACATTAATATAATTCCTGAATGTTTCAATGGTTCTTCTTGCCATATGTAGTTTATTTTATGTATGTGTAATAATATAAATGTGTATGTAAAAAATAAAAAAATATTATTAAAGAAAAGTATAAAATTAATCGATCCTACAAATATTTTCTCTTAGACTTAAAGGTTCACCCACTGAAAATTCTAAAGTGTCTTTCTCCTAACCCATGCTGATCCTGACTTATAAATTATGCTCAATAAATATTCATTCAATGGCAAGAAAATTAGCAGATCTAGTCTGAAATAGTCAGAACCCAGGATTGCTGATTTTGTTAGAGACCTCTTGAAAATGGTGTTTCCTAAATACTTGTTTTCAGTTCAGTATTGGATAGATTTTAAAGAGATACCTGTACAGAGTTTTCCTTCAGAGACACAGATTTCTGCACCTTATTTTCAGAGTGTCTAAGCTAGAAGGTTAGAAATGTGTACAGAGATAGACGCTTTCATGAGGTATCCCAACTTTTAGTTCCTTGGAAACGATATTTGAGAAACAGATGCCCTGAACACTCCTTCATTCAGACTTTCCTAAATAAACTACATTCAATCTCAAAATCAGACGAATGTGTTAAGCCGAAGTTAAGCTGTGTGGGAAGTTGGCACTGAGAGCTATTTTGGAAAGTCCAAATCTCTTCATCTAAAACTTCCTTCTTTTCCTCCTGAAATAGCTTAGAACAGGAGAAACTAGTACAGGATGGTTGGTATCTGTAAAGACCTAACTTTTCCTGGAAATACTGTATTGTCAGTGTTTCACACCACTTCTAGATGTGCAATTTTATTTCAAAGGTTTCTAAATCTAATAAAATAGAATATTCAAAGCTTAACTTTAAGTGATTTTTAAAATGTGCTGCATCTGACTTATTTGTATAATTGATAATATCTTACTAAGATTCAGACTTTGACTTATGTTAGCAAACTTTTTTAAAAGCTGTAAAACATGAATATTTTTTGTTTGATTTTTGGTGTTGTTGTTTTTTGTTTGTTTGTTTGGTCTGGAATCCTTTTTTGTGCTTCATGATAAACTTCCTCACTATTTTGTTTATTTGTTTCTGTGAATGAAGAATACTCTGCTTTTACCTGATTTTCAGTCTGAACTGAAATTTCACTACATTTTTTTAATTGTCAAGGCTGTTTAGTTGTTATTATGAGGGGCATTTATCTCACTTTCTTGGACTGTCATAACTACATTCCTTAGAGTTATTATTTACTAATTATTATATATTTTATGGTTTATACATTGTTTATATATAATTTACATTATATTCTGTACTATATGTGCTGGTATGTAATACAAAAATAATATATATACTATAATACATATTTCAGAAAACAATATATATATAGTATATATCAGTGTGTGTGTGTGTGTGTGTGTATCTCAGAGAATTTTTTTTTTTGCCAACATCTGCCTATTGTTGACATTGATGCATTTAACCATATTTTGCTCCCCTTCTCTTCTCTTCCTCTCTTTCTATCTCTGCTTCTTCTTCCTTTACTTCTCTTTCCCTTTGCTTCCTTTTCCCTTGTTTACTTTATACAGAGAATTTCATTATGCATTTCAAGCTGGCCTTGGAATAATGTTCCCCTAACTCAGCATCCTGAATCCTGAGATTTTATAGCCACATCCATCCTTGGGTATTTTATTCACATGGTTTTTGTGGTTGATACATTTACCAAAGCTTTTATGTTTGTGAACATCTTCTTTCATATTAAGATGTCAAATCTATTGTGTGTGATATTGAGAATAAGCATTTGCTTAAATTTTAACTATTATTGGCCTCAATAAGCAGTAATGATGTTTTAGGTACCATGCTATACTAATACAATCTCATATGTAGAAAGCTAAGTTTACACAGTGAAGTGTCCTGAGGTTTGTGTAGGTCTCAAAATTAGAAAATATGGCCAGGAAAAAACAAAAGACAGTTTCAATTTATCCATGTCACCCATCCTCCAAGCTGATCCAGTGAATGCATCAAGAGATGCATTTGCCTTTGAGTTCTTTTATAGAGGACTAAAGAGAGCAAAACGATTCAACTTCACACAGCTCTTTAGAGATTTGATTGGATTTGTTTTTTGTTTGTTTCTTGGGTAACTAGTAAGCATTGTGCAGACTGCAACAACCAGCCTTCATCTTCTAGAAGCAGGACCATCTGTGTATTAAGTGTGGTCCAACATACTCATGGACACCAGTGGGTGGGTCTGGCCCTAGTCCCTACTTATAGACCAGACAGACCTC
The DNA here is from genome assembly GCF_964271855.1 of Acomys minous. NCBI lineage: Eukaryota > Metazoa > Chordata > Mammalia > Rodentia > Muridae > Acomys > Acomys minous. The sequence goes on along the minus strand of NC_140489.1, from coordinate 42,529,869 downwards.
CAGCCAGGTTGGTTGGCAAAGAATTTACATGCTGGAGTTAATGTGTAAAAACTGGATGAGATTATTGTGTCTTCAAATACACACACACACACACACACACACACACATACACACACACGCGCACGCACACACATGTGCACACACACACACACACACACACACACACACACACACACACACACACACACACAAGCAGATCCTCAGTAAATATGGTTTAAAAGCCAAAAGAATCATATTAAAGAGACCCATGCATTTGCACCTGTTGAAATATCCTGGCATTCCAGGAATAAATTGAAGTGAAATTAGACTACAATAATTTTACTAGTAGGCCTTAATAGTCTGTCAAACAGAGTTTTAAATCTAAGAGACAACGCTTTCACTCAAGTTAAAAAAAATGCATCTCAAAGGGCTTTTCAGAACTCAGAATGAGAGGTGAACTGATGGGCATGTGTCAAGGAAAAGCTAAATAAAAATAAATAAATAAATAGCAAGCTAAATCAAAAGCCTCCCTATGTAATAGATCACTGTTCATACTCTGATGGCAGCAAATTATCGTGATACCTCAGTGACAATTTTAATTAGATTTGTCTTTTCTCACATAGTACATGTAGGTATTATGATGTCAAGTAAACAAACATTTTTTTAACAGGAATAGAACATTGTAACAATATTAGTCACAGATACTTTTGACCCATATTTTAACTTAGTTATATTATGTATTACATAAATTAAATATAATATGGTAAAATAAAAACTAAATATAAAAAACTAAAATTAGAACTTCCCACATGTCCCAAAGCAAAAAGGCTAAAGAAGCATATACTTTAATTAACTTTTGCTTAAAATGAAGAAAATTCACATTGTAAATTGCTTATCAACAGGCTAAAGAAGGCTATTCATCTATGTATGGGGCTCTGTGAGGCCTTTCACTGTTGCAATCTTTCATATAATTACAGCGTATGAAGCATCAAGCTGTACAGAATATAATAATTCTTAGTGTTATCATATTTTGTAACTCTATGTGTAACTACTATGTAACTCTATGTGTACAGATTAATATGTATGTATACATGTGTGTGTGTTTATATACAAAGAAGCCAGACATGTTGTTGTGTGTAGATCCATGTGTGTATGCAGCTGCATGCATACATACATGTATGATCATGCACACAGAGGTCAGAGGAGAAGCGTGGTGTAATGCTTCAAGCATTGGCAACCTCCTCCCCATGCCTCCTTTTCAGGTTCTAGCCAGTTAGGCTAGTCTGCCTGACTACTGAGCCTCAGAGAACCACTATAGCCACCTCCCCAGTGCTGAAATTACAAGCAGATGCCATTGTGCCCAGATTTTTAAAAAACTGGATTCTGGGGATTGAATTCAGATCTTTGTTCTTGCAGAGAGAGTGGGTTCTTTATGATTGAAAGCACAGATTCATTCATTGAATCATGAACTTTCTTGTTTATTCATATATATTCTGGTTGATTCATATTTCATTTACATATAGTAACATCCATAAAACTCTACCCTAGGTAATAAATTTTTGCAGTCATGCATCACCACAATCAAGATTAAAATTAAATTCCATCCTCTAAAGTTTCCTTGTTCTCCTCATACACTCCTGTGTCTTCTTACATTATGGCATTCCTGTGATGATTTGAATCCATCATTCACCACAGTCTCTTTCCTTTTGGTCCCATTTCCCACTCATTACAATTCTATCCCCTGAAGTTACGATCCTATCCAGCTTGGGCAGGAGACCTTATCCACACAATCATATCTCAGTTAGACAATGTGTACATCTTTGACATCAGGTACATATTTGGTCATCAGCATATGAACAAATGGCATTACATAAATTTCATTTAATTTAATAATATTCCACTGCAGTTTATCTTTTCCCTATATTGACGATGGCATTCACATCTGTCACAAGCAACAACCTGACTTCTATGTTAAACTAGAAGAACAGAAAATCAGTAAAATTTGAACTTTTGATTCATCACTGTAGAAGGCCTACTCTTTATACTTAGCCTTTCGGAGAAGCTATTAGCTGTGGTATAATTGATGAAGATTGCATAACAGCAATGATAAACTCATCATGAGAGTCTCATAGCATAGCAACATTTCTTCCCCTGTATCTACATCGTCGCTCTTGTTTAGTATACACCAGGGAACCATATCATTATTTTAAATACCAGCTTCATCAAGCCTCGGCACTTGACTTATTTTCCTGCTTTCCCCAAGGGTTGCTTCACTTTACTCTATTCCTAGTCTGGTTCTTTCTTGTACCTTTCCTTTTTCTTTTGTACCACATATCCATTATGTTTTCTCTCTATAATCATTTCTTCAAATCCTTCTTTCTTCTAATTAATATTGTATCAGATGAGCATGCAGAGATGCCCTGGGACAACTTCTTTGCATTTTATTTTTTTAAACCATACAAAATAATTCTAAAATGAACAAATAATATTATGCTTCTCCTCTTGTGTTATTTTTGCAAGATCTATGTAAGGAAGTGAAAACAAAATAAGACAAAAACATCTGCCCTTTATTAGTACAAGGACTTTGACTCTCTCTTTTTAATCTTTGAAATTCATTTTTAACTTTTATTTATTCTTTGTACCCCAATCCCACTCATCTTCCTGTCTCATCAGATTTGCCTTTTACCATTGCAATCTCTGGGCCAAAAGGGAAAAAAATTGAAAAAGAGATACAGAGAAACAACTGCATTTCACTGTGAAATTTGTAGTGTGTTACACAGTATATCTTTTGTCTGCACAACTTTACTTGCAAATGTTCATTGCAATGAGTCGTTGGTCTGGTGTGAGTCCTCTGGCTTCTGCTACACTATCAATACTGGATCCTCATAAGGACTCCTCTCAGATATCCTGTTGTTGCCCTGTGTCATGGAGACCTTGAAGCTTTGGATCTGCAGGACTTGGCTCTTTATATACTCTAGCAGTTGATAGCTGGGGTGGATGTTGAGGTGGGCCAATTTAGAACCCTACATCTGGGCCTGGGTTGAAGCTTTTCCTGTATCCTCACCACCAGGTCCAGCTTTCTTGCTTTGCCGGTGTGAGGGGCAGGGATAGCTCTCCTGTACTCATGCACTCAGGGCTGGCTTGCCTGTTGCAAGGTCATCTTTACTATGCTGCCCAGGCGAGGTTCAGGGCTGCTTTCCCAAGTGTGGCAGCCAGTGAGGTGGACTCTGACTCTTAAAGGCTACTCTTAGCATTAAAAATGTCTGGTTCATCATTCATATTTTTTGATAGACCATATTCCATACTTCAGAGAAGGAACTATAGGGTTAAATAGATAGATATGTGATTGTTTACATTACATGGTATTTTACATTTGAAATGATCATCAACATTCACTAAAAAATGATGTCAACCTCCGGTCTACACATATGTATATACATATACATGCTCATAAGCAAACAGAAATTATGTGCATACATTACATATACACACAGAAATGTATACTCACAAACATTAGTGTTTTGATTAAATCAGATATGGATTTATAGTGCTTTGAGGAGGAAGTGTGCTGAGGTTGAGGCTAGGTATGTGTGCCTGCTAGGCAAGTGTTCTTGCACTAAGATGGCTTATTTATTTGCTTCTAAGTGTATAAAAATGGCTCTGGATTGGAATGCATAAAGTACTTGTCCTGAAAGTGTAGGGATCGTGTTTGAATCCTTACACCCACATGAAAGTCATGCAGTTATGGGGAACAATTATAATCTCTAGTGAGGCAGAGATAAGAGGACAGTGGGGCACTCTGGCTAGCTAGACTAGCTGGAATTGACAAGCTCTGAGCTCATCAAGAGACCTTGACTCAGTAAAAAGAGTGGGAACAAATTAGGGAAATAAAGACATTAATTTGACCTCCAAACATACACGCCCACAAGTGCACTCCTCACATACATCTGTATACTCACATATGTGCAAGCCTATATTCATGAATGTTCAACACACACATATGCAGAAACCATGAATAACATTTCACATGAACAAGGGCAGCTATACACCCTCTCTCTCTCTCTCTCTCTCTCTCTCTCTCTCTCTCTCTCTCTCACACACACACACACACACACACACACACACACACACACACACACAGAAGTTCTGCTAAGCCTGCCTTGTACAATGAAAATATAATAGGTCATGGATGTACAACAGTTCCACCTTCAGACAGGCTCCTACTCTGGTTGACTCCCAAAGCATGGGGGTTTGTAGCTATTTTCTTATTCTTTCGATGAAGAAAGAAGAATCAATCCAAACAAGCCTTTTGGTGCTTGCACCAGGAAGCTGAGACCCTGACCATCACCCATCATCACTCCCTTTTCTATGTGCAGCTGAAAGTTCCCCTAGCTTGATATCTAGAGTGGTCTTCAAGGATGCTCCAAACCACGACGTTCAGAGTATGACTATGGCTGCTATCAAAAACTTGGCAGGGCTCTACTGCAGCAGGAAGCTGTACCTGCTTAGCTGGAGCCTGGGACCTACTTTGCTCGTGGATTTCACCTTCATTAAGAGGCATATAACAATTTTTTGCAACGTGTTCTCCCTCACATGACAAATGTACAGCTTTTTCAGTCCTTAAGAACACATTGTGTGCTACTTCTTTCTCCTAGTTCTGTGGAGAAGGTGAAAAATAGCCTCTTTTTCACAGAGCTTATACTCTGTTCATTTTTTTAAAGGGTGTAATCCTAAATTACAGTGATAAGTTCTCTCTCTCTCTCTCTCTCTCTCTCTCTCTCTCTCTCTCTCTCTCTCTCTTTCTCTCTCTGTCCCCTTTATCTCCCCCCACCACTTCCTCCCTCCCTCCTTCCTTCTAAGGCCTCAGGTAAACTAGGAAAGTTCTCTACCAACAGAACTACATCCCCAGCCTCTCCTCACACAAATTAGATCCGTAAGTGAAAAAAAAAAAGACAAGATAAGGGCTAGAAAAATTGATGTTCTATTTTCTATATGGCTATCAGGAATGACCACATTGAAGGCTGACATTAGAACAGAGTCCATAAGAAAATGTGTGACACAACTGTCTGGAGAAGAGGTTGGAAGTCAACAGCTTGACAATGCCCTGAGGGTGCTCGGCATACTCACAGGGCATCCCGTGCTCTAGTAAGGTGACCAAATACTAAATGAAATGAGTACTAAAGGGTAAAGTCAAGCAAATAGTACCATGAGATAAAGGGAGGTAATGAGAAGAGACTCTCTAGAAACTACAAAAATGGCATCAGGGAAGGTCAAGCTATAACGTCCTCTGGTGTGCATGTCTGGAGTCAAGCAGCGGTGTGGGCACTGGTTTCCTTCAGTGATGTTTTCAGGATCAGAGTTCTGGGCCTCCAGCCTTCTCTGATCTTGCCTCTGCTGCACTCAGCAGGCTAACCCCTGAGTTCCTAGTTATTTTCAGATGGTTTGCTAATGTACTAGTCAGCTTTGCATATCTGTAACATGTGGCAAAGGCAAATTAACCTGAAAAGAGGGAAGGGTTATAGCAGTTCAGGGATTCAGAGCTTCTGGCACAGGCTGGCTTGGTCCATTGAGCCCATGGCATCACAGCCTATCCCTGTGGGAGTATGTGATGAGGAAGTCCTGCTCGCATTATGCCAGATAGCAAGCAGGGAGATGGAAGCAAACAGGAAGAGCCAGGTCTTAATACTTCCTTCAAGAGCATGTCCTCCTGTAGCCTCACTTTCTTCCATGAGGCCCCTCTCCTAAAGGTAGCCCTAGCACACCATGGCTGGATACCCAGCCTTCAACACATGGGACTTTACAAAGCATTCAAGATCCCAACTATAGTGTCACTGCCAACAGTCTCCCTGAGTTTTGAATGCTTATACATTAGGCCCTGGCTCCTGAATGTCCATATTATAGTGTCCTTGTTTCTAAGTTGCTCTGCTTTTGGTTGAAAATAAGCCCCCATGACTGTAGTTCGTCAGCTGTCCGCCACCTCACCTTCACTTTGGGAAACCGATTCAGCATGCACAAGTCAATCCAAGGCAGCAGCTCCCAGGACATAGAGGATACCAAAGGCCGTCATTGTGCTTTCTGAACACTTCAATACATGCACTTTTTGCACTGAAATTTCCATCATGAGACTGATAAGGCAAATATTTACACACATTAAACAAAGCAACTTCATTCTCACATGTAGACAGCAAAATAATAGAAATAAAAAGTTTGTTGTGAACTAACCCAAGGGTTAAAAAAAAAACTGCCCATGATTTCTCATCTATGCTGGTTCTACTTTAACTACAGCTGGGAAACCTGCAAGCAGTCTGCCAGGAGTTTTATGCTCACTGGGAATAATATTTGCTGAGTTCATGTGTTGAAGGGCATCCCATTTTTAAAAGGACAGGAATAGAGCCTGGGCTGTTCCAGACAGTCTGTTCTCATCTTGGGACACTGCACCGCCAGCACATCTGCAGCTATTGTTGAGAGCTATAAGAAAAGGAGCAAGAAGTGGGCCAGACCAAGGGTATGTAGACAACAGCCCTGCACACATTACCTGCCCACCCTGACACTTAGCCTGTAACGACACCTCTCCAGCTGATGTTTGGCTGTTGTCCTGACTCCATAGTTCAATCTCTGGTTCCACAACCTACTATTGTATAACTGGTTTCATGAAAATCATCAACTAAGGAAAGGGACATCTGTCTCTAAGATGCTGCCTTTAATGTTATTCCAGGACTTGCTGCTGACTGAGGTTCTGGTACCTTCTAGCCAATGTGTGTCACACCAATATCAAGTGAATACGTAGAGATTTTTCTCTCTCCATACTCAAGTGGCTACTCTGATTTAGCTTTGACATCATGTGTTACTAATTGTTACAAATGGTTTTAGGTCATCCCAAGTTAAGCTTACGCTGCACAGAAGTACTTCTCTACCATTCTCTTATCTTGGTTAATGTAGAAATAAGTATGTGCCAGTCACAATGCAGTGAATGAGTTAACCACTCAGGACCCAGGACTCAGCAGCTCAGCGTATCTGTTAGCTATATCAAGTATGCATGTGGCAATGTTTTTGTATACACATTTCTTTGCTAGCAGGATTAGCCCAATTGTAATCCCATGTGCTGGCACATGTGTGTGATTGTCACACTATCGAGACTGAGCCTGGCAGATCATGAGTTCGGGGGTGGGGGGGGGGAGCCTGAGCTACATAGGAAGGATGTTTCAAAAATATGTTAGATTCTTTATAAAATCTAATTTTAAATATGTCCATATACAACAATGATGGTGGGGATGATGGTGGTGGTGGGGATGATGATGATGATGATGATGATGATGATGATGATGATGATGCTGATGATGATACAATTTGCTCCATTTGACTATATTTCTAAAACATTAAAGACCAAAAGAACATTGCCGTGTTGATGTATGTAATTCATACTGCCGCCAGCTGCTATGGCCAAGGAAGCTTCTTTTACAGTGGTATCTATGACTACAGAACCATAACTGGGAGTGGAAGACATTGAAGGTTTCTGCAGCATAGACAGGAAACTACTGAAGAGAGTCCTTAAAAACTGTGGTAATGATGCAGAAGTGTAGCTCTTCACAGTTGATGGTTTCTGGTGGGGGATCTTGTGGGGAAGAACTCAGTTTTCTTAAAGGGATTGGCTGCTGGGAGTTTGACCATGCTCCAGTGAGTATCTGGGCAACACAAATCGGACTTGGTGTTTTATGGGGATTTTTGGAAGGGACGGGGGTATTGGTGGAGTATAGCAAGGGTGGGATGCTGGACATGGGAGGAACGGGAAGCTAGTGTGATCAGAGTGCATTGTTCGAAAATCCCAAATAATTAATAAAAGCTTTATGTTGGGAGGAAAAATAAAGACCAAAAGAGAAAATAAAATGATGTTATGTCTTAGTGTTTATTTCCCTCACTCTGAAAGAAAACAACTTTCTCAAATTAAACTAATGTAAACAGTGACAGATTTCAAACTTACATTTCTGAGCTTTGAAGATGAGTTATTTTCTTATCTGTTGCATTTGCTCACAGAAACTAACTAAAACTTTTTTTCCATGTAAATTTTATTTCCAGAACACTTTCATCATGTCTTCTCAAAACAAGAACCTGGGTTCCATTTTCATCTCAACCAGCACCTACTTACCATTTCTTATGTGCCACCTTCTGTATTCCAGTGAAACAAAATAAGAGAAAAATATGGTCCCTTTCCTAAGCTGTTCATCGTCTAGAGAGGGCAACTGGCCAGGAAACAATGTGTAGCTACTTATAATGTCAGGTTCCTGTGGAGATCTAGAAGACAAGTGGGAAGCACTGTTTAGCTTTCTTCAGGGGGAAGGATAAGGCTGATGACAACGCCACAGAGCTGTGCGCTCTAACTCTTAGTCTATCCCCAGCACCCAAAAGGATGCTCCATGCAGAGTGGGCAACATATGTGTATATGTTTAGAGCAAAACTGCTGATCCCACTCCTTGCTCTGAACAGGTCAATTTATGCAAAGGTATCGATGTCCTGGCATCTAGGATAATCTCTTTGTAATGACTTTATAGATTTAAAAAATGAAGTGATTGTCCTGACGTCTTTATCAATTTTAGAAACGTAGCATTATAGAAACATCAATTACATGCCTGACCAGAACTGTATTCACACCTTCTAGGCAGCCTCCTCCACACTTAATTCCTTCTCTCGCCTCACTGCAGGTGGCATGGATCAGAACAGAGGCAGCAATACTAAAGCTACCCAAATTAGTTTGCCACTCTCCATGCTGACATAAATGATTCCCTTGAATCCCTGGGAGGAATGTTAGTTTTAATGGCCTGGTAAAATTTTAGACCAGACAACTGTGTTCTAATTTCTCCCTATCAAACACCTTGAAGCAATTTAAACCACAGATAAATACACTGCCCTGTTTTTCTCAAAGCCATTTTTGCCTGAATGCAAAAGATTCAGAAAAAGATGTGCTACCTATAGTTCTGAGGTGAGCCATATTTTCTTTATAGTACTTGAAAGGGTTAAATTGAGCCTTATTCACTTTAATCACATACTTCTAAAGATTTTGTGTGATTTTGAAATAAATAGGCAATTGCTGCCATTTGGAAACCACGTGGGCAATGCTAACAACACACGTGTGTGCTATCCCTCATCTCTTTGCACATGTCCCCATGGGTGATATCTCATCCTCAGTTTTCACTCATCCTCAGACTTTTCTAGAGCTCACAACGTTATGTTTTTCGTGATCAGAAATCATTATCTGGGACTGTCATGTGATCTGTCTTCTGCTATCTTCATTCCCATATTCCCATCTACTATTTCAGGTTGCAAATTTTAAAAACTTCCAAATCATCCATTTTTGTCAACATGTAATATTTTCCAATTGTCATAAAATGAACCTATGAATCGCTTCCTCCTTTCATATCCTCCTCTTCATCATTTCTGTGATAACCTTGGCTCTGACACAGAGCACATCTCTAGATCATTGGGATGAGTCCCAGCTGGAGTCTTCTATTCAAAGTTTTAGACCGCTTTATTCTCATGCTTGCGATTGCCAAGAATATCCCAGTGCTCAGCAGATGGTCTGAAACCAAGAGTACAAGTTGTTTTCTAAAGTAAAAGTTTTTAAACTTTCAGTAATATGAAATCTAGGAGTAAATTAGATCAGCCAGTCAACATTTCAGGAGAGCAAAGTTGGTCTCATAATCCTTGGTATTGAAGTATGATTACCAAAGAGACAGCAAAGGTAATTCAACCATCCAAAGCTATCCTGGGAGTGATGGAGCAAAAAAGCTTGCAGAGGACTTTTGAGTGAGGAGAAATGTGAACAAATCCAGGCAAAGCCAATGGTTGGGCCAATTATTGCTGCTCTCAGCCTTAGTCGGGGGAGCTTGTTTGCTATGTCAGCGCAGCGACTCATCATGGGTCAAAGCACGAAGAATATGTGACTGCCAAGTACTCAACCCTAAGCTCTCTGTCCCACCAAAACTCAAGGAATTCTCTGGAAACAAGGGTGGGAAGACTGTGAGAGTTGAAAGACATGAAGGAGTGCTGTGAAATGTCTTCTGAACATGCTATGGCTGTTGCACCCATGAGCTCATAGCAGCTGTGATTACCTGCATAACACCTGCACAGAGGGGGCTGGTTGATACCCCATAATGATGGTGGAGGGGCTGATGAGGCCCCACCCCTCCATGAGGAGATATTGCTGCTACTGTGTGCTGGGGAGGGGAACCATATTCCTCAGTGGCCTAGATACCTGTCAAAGTGGCCCTTGCTCAAAGCAATGATGCCACCATCCATGCTGAGTCAAGCAACCCTAATTCAGTGTGGAACAAAACCATGAAAGAAGTGAGAGCAGGGATGGAACCTGTTGTGAAGATGGTGTTGAATGAGATGGAGAGGGTGATGAGACAGGAGAATGCAGAGAATGGGTTCAAAGGGCATTATATGTGTGTGGGTATCAAACTGTGACAGAATAAATAAAAAAGAAAAGAAAAGAGAGAAAGAAAGAATGAGGGAGAGTTGTTAAGATAGAAAAGGAAGGCATTAACAACTTTGGACGATTAGAGACACAAACTTTGATTCACCTTGAAGTTGATGGTTGCACTTTGCCCATGCTGGCTAATTAAGAGACTGCCTTTACTACTCATCCCCAGTGGGTGCTTGGATGCTTCATCCAAGGCGGGATCAGCTTCTTGCTCTGAAGCATAGCACATCTCCAGGATGAAACAGAACATTTGGCACCTGTTCCTAGTGGGTTCGTGTAACCACCTGCTGGCTTTCGTCATTTTCCCCATCTGGAAGCATAGCTTTGCTGATGTCCCACTCACGTTCAGTCTGATAGTTTTCACCTGGTGGGATGGAATGGCAAGGACTGTGTGGTCCAGGTGTGTGTGTGCGTGCATGTGCGTGTGTGTGTATGCATGTGCATGTGTGTGTGTGTGTGTTCACTTGAGGAAGACTTGGCAGGAAAACATCTGTGAGCTGTTTTCTGTCTCACAGGGGAAATGGAAATGATGCCACTAAAGTTGGTACAGAGCAAAACAGAAATATAGTTATTTGACGTACTTCACTTGGACATTCATGTTTTGAAGAACATAAGGAGTGTTGTTGTCTGTAACACTTTGTGTATTACTTTCTGCAAGGGATTAGGAAGCAAACATTGCTGTCGTTAGCATATCCCAGTTAGTCACTCGAAACAAACCTCTGAGTTCCCTGTGTATTTAGTTAAGTATTGTCCTCCACTGCCCTGGCCATTACTACACTTACTTAGGAAACCAAATCATGGTGCCTCATCAGCACTATTTCTGTAAGACAAGAGCCATGTCTGTTTTTCCCACCACTAATGGTAGGAGCCTTAGTAAGATAAAACCGCAATGTACGGATATGTTGTTTTGCAAGAAAGCAGATCATCCTAAAGCAACAAGCAGCATGTTTGCCAGACTCTAACGCGTGTTTCACATTGTTACTAGCCTACAATGAAAATCCCTCAGATAGTCCCTTGTTAATTGCTAAGGCTTTTTCAATAGGAAAATAAAAAAGAAATATTAATACAGTTGAAATGATTTAGAAGAAATACACAGGCAATGAATTAATTATGTTAAATATTAAATATGTGGGATTTGGTGGGGGGGGGTGTTTGCTTGCTTTTTGGTGATCTACAAAGACCCAAAGGAAGCCAGTATCAGCTTAGTATTTGTATAGAGACATCATGAGTGAAAACTCACTATCTTTCTTCACACTGGTTTAGTCAAGTGAAGCCTCTCCAGTCCTGAACTGGCAAACGGTCTGACTTGTAGAAGTATAAGCATCTTGAAAAAAAAATAGATCATCGATCTGTGCATCCCGTTTTCACTCTGTTATGAACACTAGTCCTAGTCCTATCCTTAGTGTTCACATTGTATCTGGCTGCTGTTATAATTTGTTCAATTTCTGTTATTGTGGTAAAAGACACACCACTGAATTTACATCCATAATCGTTTTCCTTGCATAATTCAGTGTTGGAACATAAAGGCACGAACGTGGCCACCATCGTCTGCACTTTGCAGCTTACAGTACTGAAACTTTAAGTCCATCACACATGGATTTCACTTTCCTCTGTTATCAAGGTCTCTGGCAGTCACTATTGTAGGCTAGGTGTTTATGATTTTAAATGTTCCAACTTTCTCACAGAAGCTAGATTATACAGCATTAAGAGTTTTTTGTCACTGGTTTACTTCACTTAGCATAATGTCTTCACGTTCCATGCATATTGCAGCAGAAATCAGAGTTCACATCTGTTTTTGCACTGAACAGTCTCCTGTGTATATGATATGTTTTGCTATTCATCCATCATACTAGTTTGGGATGCTCACACCTTTTACCTACTGTGATTAATAGTCTATTTAATATATAATAATAGTTTTGATTATATATATTATCATAGAAACATCCTTTCAAGGGCCCTTTTCATCTCTTTTAGGTAAATAGAATTGCTGCATGATATGGAAATCCAAATTTAAATTTTTTATGCAGTTACCATACTGTTTTTCATTATGCCTGCTCCATTTTATATTCACTCCAACAGTGCACAAAGACTCTAATTTCTCAACATTCTCATTTTAAAAATGTTACGTCCTTGTGTTCTTTTATAATTGCTACCCTACTGGGTTAGAGGTGGAATCTGATTGTGGTTTAAATTAGTATTTTTACTTTCTTAAAAAATTAAATTTATTTTTACACATTTATTCACTTTACATCCCAATCTTAGTTCCTTCCCTCATCTCCTTCTGGTCCTACTCTCCCTACCTCTTTCCCTCTATGCCCCTCCCCTAGTCCTCAGAAATGGGGGCCCTCCCTCCCTTACCAATTTGCCTGTGAGTCTCAGGATCTGCTTCTATCCCCTGCTGGGTGGAATCTTTCAGAGGACATCACTAATAGGCTCCTATCCTGTTCCTTCTGTTCAGCCACTTCCAGTGTCTATTCTATTTGTCCTTCAGAATGAAAATTAAACATCCTCTCTAGGGTCCTCCTTGTTACCTAGCTTCTTTAGGTCTGTGGATTGTAGTGTGGCTATACCATATTACATGGCTAATATCTGCTTATAACTGACCATATACCATGCATGTCCTTTTGGGTCTGTGTCACCTCACACAGGAAGACCTTTTCCAGATCCACCACTTTGCCTGAAAATTTCATGATGTCCCTGTTTTTAATAGCTGAATAGTATTCCATTTTGTGGATATACAACAATTTCTTCATCCATTCTTTTGTTGAGGGACATCTGGGTTGTTTCCAGTTTCTGACTATTATGAATAATGCCACTATGAGCATAGTTGAGAAAATGTCCTTGTTGTACGGTGGAGCATCTTTTGTGTATATGGCCAGGTGTGGTGTATCTTGAGATGGAGTTGTTCCCAATTTTCTGAGAAAGCACAAGATTGATTTCCAAAGTGGTTGTATACGTTTACACTCCCACCAGCAATGGGGGAGTGTTCCTTTTCTCCATGTCTTCACCAGCATTTGGTGTCACTTGAGGTTTTGGTCTTAGCCAATCTAATAGGTGTAAAATGGAATCTCACAGTAGTTTTGATTTGATTTGATTTCCCTGTTGTCTAAGGATATTGAGCACTTCTGTAAGTGTTTCTCTGCCATTCGATATTCTTCTGTTGAGAATTCTCTATTTAGCTCTGTATCTCATTTTTTTCTTTTTTTTATTAATTTATTCTTGTTACATCTCAATGGTTATCCCATCCCTTGTATCTTCCCATTCTTCCCTCCCTCCCATTTCCCCCTTATTCTCCTCCCCTATGACTGTTCCTGAGGGGGATTACCTCCCCCTGTATATGCTCATAGGGTATCAAGTCTTTTCTTGGTAACCTGCTGTCCTTCCTCTGAGTGCCCCCAGGTCACCCCCTCCAGGGGACATGGTCAAATGTGAGGCACCAGAGTACGTGAGAAAGTCATATCCCACTCTCCACTCAACTGTGGAGAATGTTCTGACCATTGGCTAGATCTGGGTAGGGGTTTAAAGTTTACCGCCTGTATTGTCCTTGGCTGGTGCCTTAGTTTGTGCGGGACCCCTGGGCTCAAATCTGCCTATCATAATGTTCTACTTGTAGGTTTATAGGACCCTCTGAATCCTTCTACTTTGCTATTCTCCCATCCTTTTCTCATCTAGAGTCCCATTAGGAGGTCCTTCCTTCTGTCCCAGTTTCCTGGTAAGTGAAGGCTTTCGTGGGACATGCCCCTTGGGCTAGTATGTAGATATAAGTGAGTCTTTCTGCTTCTGGGTTAGCTCACTCATTATGATCATTTCTAGCTCAATCCATTTATCCACAAACTTCGGGAATTCCTTGTTTTTAATAGCTGAGTAGTATTCCATAGTGTATATGTACCACAGTTTCTTTATCCATTCTTCAACCCTGTATCTCATTTTTAGTTGGTTTATTTTGTTTGAGGATGTTTAATTTCTGGAGTTCTTTATGTACACTGGATATGAGCCCTATGTCAGATGTAGAGTTAGGGAAGACCTTTTCACCATCTGAAGGGTGTTATTTTATTCTATTGAAAATGTTCATTGCTTTACAAAAGTCTTTCAGTTTCATGAGGTCCCACTTACTAATTGTTGGTCTTAGAGCCTGAGCTGTTGGTATTCTGTTCAGGAAGATGTCTCCAGTGCCAGTGAGTTCTAGGGTATGCCCCATTTTCTCATCTAATAGATTTAATGTATCTGGTTTTATGTTAAGGTTCATTGATCCACTTGACTTGAGTTTTACACAGGGTGATAAATATGGATCTCTTTGCATTTTCTACAAGTAGCACCATTTGTTGAAGATGCTATTTTCCATTGTATGGTTTTGGCTCCTTGGTCAAAGATCGGGTGTCCATAGGTGTATAGGTTTATTTGTGGGTCTTCTATTCAATTCCATTGATATACAAGTATGTTTCTATGCCAGTACCATGCAGTTTTTATTTCTGTTGCTCTGAGATTAGGGATGGCGATAACTCCAGAAAATATTTTACTGTTCAGTATTGTTTTAGTTATTCTGGTTTTTTGTTTTGTTTTTCCGTATGAAGTTTAAAATTGTTCTTTCATGGTCTGTAAAGAATTGTGTTGGTATTTCAATGGAAACTGCATTGAATCTATAGATTGTATTTGGTAAAATGGCCATTTTTACTATGTTAATCTTATAGATGCATGAGCATAGGACATTTTCCCATCTTCTGATATCTTCTTCAATTTCTTTCTTCAAAGACATCAAATTTTTTTCATGCAAGTCTTTCACTTGCATGGTTAGAGTTACACCAAGACACTTTATATTTTTTGTGGCTATTGTGAAGCAAGTCATTCCCTAATTTCTTTCTCTTTCTCAGCCCATTTGTCATTTGTATACATGAGGGTTACTGATTATTTTTAGTTAGTTTTGCATCTAACCACTTTTTTGAAGGTGCTTATCAGCTGTAGGAGTTCCTTGGTAGAATTTTTTGGGTCACTTATGTGTATGAATAGTGATACTTTGACTTTTTTCTTTCCCATTTGTATCCCACTGATCCTCTTTAGTTTCCTTGTTGCTCTAGCTAAGATTTCAAGTACTATTTTTGAAGAGCTATGGAGAGAGTGGACAGTCTTGCCATGTTCCTGATTTCAGTGGAATTGATTTAAGTTTCTCTCCATTTAATTTGATATTGGCTACTGGCTTGCTATATATTGCCTTTACTATGTTTAGGTGTATGCTTTGTATCCTTAATCTCTCCAAGACTTTTAATATGAATGGGTGTTGGATTTTTTCAAATGGCTTCTAATGAGATGATCATGTGATTTTTTTTTCTTTCGGTTTGCTTATATGGTGGACTGCATTGACGGATTTCCATATATTGAACCACCCCTGCATGCCTCGGATGAAGCCTACTTGGTCATGGTGGGTGGACTTTTTGATGCGTTCTTGGATTCAGTTTGCAAGTATTTTATTGAGTGTTTTTGCATCGTAATGGTTCTTTGGATTTCCTTGATGTCTGTTGTTATTTCCTCCTTTTTCATTTCTGATATTGTTGATTTAGCTAGTCTCTCTCTGCTTTTTGGTTAGTTTAGTTAAGGGATTGTCCATCTTGTTGATTTTCTGGAAGTATCATCTCTTGGTTTTGTTGATTTTTTGAATCAGTGTCTTTGTTTCTAGTTTATTGATTTGATCCCTGAGTTTAATTATTTCCAGCCATCTACTCCTCTCAGGTGTGTCTGCTTCTTTTTTTCCAAGGACTTTCAGGTGTGCCATTAAGTCGTTTGTATGAAATGTCTCAGATTTCTTTATGAAGGTACTTAGTGCTATGAACTTTGGTTGTGTCCCATAGATTTTGGTATGTTGTGTCTTCATTTTTATTGAAGTTTAGAAAGTCTTTAATTTCTTTCTTTCTTTTTTCCCTGACCCAGTTGTCATTGAGTGAGGAATAGTTCCATTTTCATGCATGTGTAGGTTTTTTTTTTGTTATTTCTGTTGTTGAGATCCTGCATAGTCCATGGTGATCTGAGAAGATACAAGTGATAATTTC
The DNA here is from genome assembly GCF_964271855.1 of Acomys minous. NCBI lineage: Eukaryota > Metazoa > Chordata > Mammalia > Rodentia > Muridae > Acomys > Acomys minous. The sequence goes on along the minus strand of NC_140489.1, from coordinate 42,513,375 downwards.
AATCTTCTTCTATCTGTTGAGGCTTGCTTTGTTATTGACTTATGGTTATATGCTGGCATAAAGTTATTGTGTAATTCAAATACTTATTTCTGAACCCTCTCCTGTATCTGGTTTCAGACCTTGTGCTGAAAATTTCCTGTCTACATGTTGTATAAAATCTGCTCCCAAATTGTTCCCCTGATATGTCAATAAAGAAGCTTACAGCCAATTGATGAGCAGGGGATAGAATATGTCTGGACTTCCTGCCAGCCAGGGGTGGAGGAGTGAGAAGAGGAATTAGGAGATTCAGAAAAGGAATTCAGCCGGGGGTAGAGTGCAAAGAAGATCAATTAAAGACCTGGAGCTAAGGAAAGCTACAGTGCAAATATCACTGGGATGTTTGCTTGGAGTAAGACAAAATAACATAGAGTACTAAGAATAGACATAAACTGTTCAAGATTGTATTTTGAAGCTTAATTTAATACTAACATAATGGAGTCTCAATTATTTGTGTGATAGCCTATTTAAGAAATAAGCTAATAGAAACAAACACTGTTTTATAACAACAACTCCAACACTTCTGTGAGGTGCTGAGAAGATGGTATATTCTTTTACATTTGGGTGAAAAGTTCTGTAGATGTCTGTTAGGCTCATTTGATTAATAACATCTGTTACTTTGGATTCTATTTCATTGACCTGTCCTTTAGTGATAATGGGATATTGAAGTTTTCCCACTATTAATGTGTGGTTTAAGCTTCATTAATGTTTCTTTTACAAATGTTGGGCCTTTGTTTTGGGGCATAGATGTTTAGAAATGAGATGTCATTTTGGTGGAAGTTTCATTTGATAAGTATGAAGTGTCCTTTCTCATCTCTTTTGATTAATTTTGGTTTAAAGTCTAACATATTGATATTAGAATGGCTACCTCAGCTTGTTTCTTGGGTCCATTTTCTTTTAAACAATTTTCCAGCCTTTTATTCTCAGGCAATGTCTATCTTTATGCCTGAGGTGAGTTTCTTGTTTGTAGCAGAATGATAGGTCTTGTTTATGCATCCATTCTGTTAGTCTGTGTCTTTCTATTGTATATTTGAGTCCACTGATGTTGAGAGATATTAATGACCAGTGACTGTTATTTCCTTTTAGTTTGGTGTTGGTTGTGGTGGTGTGTTTGTGTGCTTGTCTTCTTTTAGTTTTTGCTGTAGTGAAGTTATTTATAACCTGTGTTATGGGGGTTTAGTTAACCTCCTTGGGTGGAACTTTTAACTTCTGAGGGCTGGGTTTGTATGTCATAGAATATCTCGTTTTCTCCATCTAAGTTGATTGGAAGTTTTTCTAGGTATAGTAGTCTGGATTGGCATCTGTGATCTTTCAGGGTTTGTAAGACATATGCCCAGGCCCATCTAGCTTTTATGGTCTGTGCTGAGAAGTCAGTTATAATTCTGATGTGTTTGACATTATATGCTACTTGGCCTTTTCCCCTTGCTGCTTTTAATATTTTTTCTTTGTTCTGTACATTTAGTGTTTTGATTATTATGTGGCAGGAGGATTTTCTTTTCTCATCTAATCTATTTGGTGTTCTGTATGTTTATATGCTTATGGGTATCTATTTAGATTGGGGACATTTTTCTTCCATGATTTTGTTGAAAATATTTTCTGGGCTTTGGAGCTGGGTAGCTTCTATTTCTTCTATTCCAATATTCTTAGTTTTCATGTTTTCGTGGTCTCCTTGATTTCTTGGAGGTTTTGGTCAGAAATATTTTTAGATTTAACATTTTCTTTGATGGATGCATAGATTTCTTCAACACCTGAGATTCTTTCCTCCATCTCTTGTATTCTGTTGTCGATGCTTACCTCTGTAGTTCCTATTTTCTTCCCTAAGTTCTCTGTCTCCAGAATTTCTTCAGTCTGTGCTTGCTTCTTGAACATTTTTATTGATTTCCTTTACCTATTTGTTTGTATCTTCCTGCATTTCTTTATGTGATTTGTTGAGTTCCTTCACATTTTGTTTGTATTTTCTTGTATTTCTTTGGGTGAATTAATCATTTCCTCTTTAAAAGCTGTTATCATCTTCATAAGCAAATATTTAAGATCATTTTCTTGTGTTTCAGTTGTGTTATGGTATCCAGGACTGCTTGCAGTGTGGTAACTGGGTTCTGGAGATGGCATATTCTCTGGGTACTTTAATTGTTTTTTTTTTTATGTTGGCTTTTAGCTACCTAGTTGTCTTTGGCAGTGGCTGGTAGCTCTTGGTGCCACTGGTGTTCTCAGGATTTCAGGAAGAGCCCTGGGTAGGAAGTTGGATGTTCCTGCAGGAGCCCTGCTTGGATTGGTGGGTATGGTCTTAAATTGGCAGGTTTTTCTCAGGAAATTGCTGGAGACTCTCCCCAGATGTATAATCTTGAGGACCACGTGGGCTCCTCGGGAGCCCAGGAGCCTTCTTCTCACCAGGAGAAGTCCCAAAGTCAGCGCTCTACTTTCTACTGGCTTTCTTGCTCCAAAGTCAATGAGCTCCAGCTGCCCAGACAAGTTGAGCTTTGGAACAGTGGTGAGCCTGTTTCCATGGATCCTGGTTGTCAGGAGGCCAGTAATTAGAGCCATGTGCTTCCAGTCCCCAGAAGGTATCCATGGGATGGTGAACAGAGGCTGAGACCAGGCTCTGGTGGCAATCTGGGAAATTTTCCTAGGATTCGCTGGGTGACCTGAGGTTAGGCCTGCTCATTTCCCTCACCGTGGGCTTTCCTCTCACCTAGGAAACACATATGCTAGAGTTCTGGGGTCCACAACACAGCCTGTCAGTTGCTCTGCAGTCTCTGCTATCCTTCTGCTTAGATATCATGCATGCTCAGTGCCACCATCTTGGATCCTCCCAAAATAGTATTTATTTAATCATTAACATTACTGAATATTTTATGTGCTTCTTGGTCAATGTATATATTCTTTGAAAAAAATGTCTATTCAAGATCTGTGCTCAGTTTTGAATTGGATTATCTTTGTTCTTCAGTTTATAGAGTTCTCAACATATTCATGACATGAATGTCTTGGTACATATGTGATTTATGAATTATTTTTAATCTCATTTTGTGTATCTCCTTTTTATCTGTTGGTTTTTTAATGTTCCAAGATTTTAAGTTTTCATGAGTTCTGATGCATTTTTCTTTTGTTGTTTATGCTTTCAGCATAATATTAAGGTAAGTATGGCCAAGACAAGGGTGTCCTCTGTTTTCAGATCCTGCATTTAGATGTGTGATTTAATTTGAGTTCATCTTTACACAGTGTAGTAAGCCAGAATAAAGCTTTTCCAGATTGAATGTGCATTTCTGTTTCCCAGCACTGTGAAATGGTCTCCTTCTCTTTCATTGTTTAACATCCTTATGAAAAGATCAGGGATGAGCTAGGAAGATAGCTCAGGTGGTGATTTACTTGCTGAGATCATATCTCCAGCAGTCACTTGTGGCAAGTATCTGTAACCCTAGTATCATGGAGGTGGCTGCAAGTGGATTCCCAGGTTTGCTAGACCAGCAGCCTAGCTAAATTGGTAAGCTCTGGATTCCGTGAGACTTTCTTTCTCAAAAAATAAAGTGGGGCATGGCTGAGGAAGACAGCCAAGATTGACCTGTGATTTCCATATGCAGGCACACTTGTACATGTCTGTGCAATCATGCACACACACATGTATGAGGAAAGTTTATTTATGATGTCTCTATGCTGCTTGTTTATATGATTATCTTTTTGGAATGATCATACTGTTTTGATTATTATAGATTTGTGGGTTTTTATATAAAAACTATAAATTGAAGCTTCATTTTATTTTTACAAGGTTATTTTTCTTTTTTCGTTGCCTATACTGACACTCATAAAATCCCCTATAAGTTTAAAATGCTTTTTTCTATTTTTGCAAAACACATTTTTAGTATTTTGACAGGAGTTGCATTGAATCTGTAGATTGGTTTGAATAACATCAATGTTTTAACAATATTGCCTTACTATTTATGAAAGGGGGAACTATTTCCACATGTGTCTGTCTTCTATAAATTTTTAATTTGTATTTAGCTCTTGAAAAATTCATACATGTATACAATGCATCTTGGTCATATACAATTCTCACTCTTCCACAATGCCTCTCAGGACCCCTACCATATCTTCTTCCAACTTCATGTTATTTTTAAAAATATTTATTTATTATTTAACCCACTGAGTCCAATTAGTACTTCTCCTTCTTGCATGGGTATGCAGCCACTTACTGGTACATGGGGAATATTCCTGAGCCCATGTTTATAAAGAAAAGTGATTATCTGTCCTCCAGCACCATCAATTACTACTAGTTCCTCAGTTGCGAGCAGAGCTTCACAAGCACATCCCCCAACACACAGAGAAACACATCATAAACACACACACACACACACACACACACACACACACACAGAGAGAGAGAGACACACACAAACAGATACACAACACACAGAGACACACACTCAAACAGATACCCAATACACACACAGACACATATGCTGGAATTTTTTATTCTCTTACTCATGTACAGGTCTTGCATAGGTGACCACAGGTGCTACATGTACATATCTGCAATAGCAACATCATGTCCAAGGGATAGCATGCCATAGCATTCTTCCTTTCTACTGGTTCTTGCATTCTCTCCATCTCCTGGCCTGAGATGTTGCCTGAATCTTGATGAAAGGGATGCTATAGCTGTCCCATTTATGACTGAGCTCACAGCCACTTCTCTGCAGCACTTTGAACAGCAGTGCCTCATTACATTAGCCAATATTCACTCCAATAAGAAAGTTCACTGACTAAGTTAGGGAGCAGTACAGTTCTATGGATATAAACATATGTGCTTAGAAGTCAGTTTGATAACTTGACCATTTAGAAAAACAGTATTAATACGTTTTTCCCAAAAGCTTTTCAGTTTTGACCATGTTTATGGTGCCAGACATGAATTCAATCCTGTAAATCAGGCCTCAAATCAAGTCAAAAGAGCCATTGATTATCTGTATCAACAGTTTTGACACTTTTGTACTGTTGAACTGTGAAAACTAGTTAGTGAGAAGAGTTTCCTGGTCAGTTCAACGTAATTTTCTCTGTGTCTTGCAATCAAATGTGGTATCTCTAGCAATAGGGCCTTACCATCTAGTTATGTAGGTGACCAAGAGGAATGACAACAGCCTTTATGGTTTTGGGTGCCTTTCTGACTAAACTCAAGGAAGGTAACTAGAGCAAGATTTTTTTCTGAGATTTTTTTCATTTAATAATCCACTTCTTCTGTGAGCATCATTTTTCACTGATTAGGGTACTTCTGTCAAATACTTTAATTTTTTTTTCAGTTAGCTTACAGACTAGTGGACTTCATCATAAGTCCTTGTTTGCATTAACTCACCCTCATCCTTTTTTTTTTCCTCCACTACTTTCTCCTTAATCTTGCCTAAACTTTTACCTTCCAGTATTTTCTTCTTCTTTCATATTACATGTATCTGACAATTTCTTTCTGTTATATTGACTTCAGTTCCCCAATTATGTTTCCAAGTACCCTTCTTATGTACATTTCCTCATCTCCATTACTCCAATACTTACTGGAACATTTCTCTCATTGACCTCTTACTTTAATTTCATTTGTATTCTACTTCCCTTACCTAAATTCACCCCACACCGATGGCCCACTTCTAATTTCCTAGCTTCTATTATTACTCTCTATAAAATATGAAAACAAAATTATTGGAGCTAGGGCCTCCATATAGGATAGAATTTATTTTGTTTGTCTTCTGAAGTATGGATTACCTCACTCACTGTAATTATTTCCAGTTACATTCAATTACATGAAAATTTAATGATTTTGTTTTCTTCACAAATTAGTAATATTTCACAGTATATGATCTGCCCATTTTCCTTATCCAACCATCACCAGTTGATAGACATTCAGTTGATTCCATTTCCCAGCTATTGTGAGTTACGTGGCAATAAACATGGCTCCACAAGTATCCCTGTAGTAGTTTATAAAGTTTTTTATGTATGTCCAGGAGTAGTGTAGTTGGATTATAGGATAGATTTATTTATTTATTTATTTTGAGAAGACTCCAGACTGATTCCCAGAGTGGCTGCACTAGTTTACAATCTCACCAAAAGAATGTAACCGTCCCCTTTCTTCATATCTACACCAGTGTTTGATGTCATTTGTATGCCTGATAATGACCATTCTATTTAGGTTGATAAAGAACCTTAAAGTGGGTTTAACCTGCATCTCTATGGTGGCTAATGATGACAGAGACCTCTTCCAGCATTTGCTACACATTTGTACTTCTTGGTTTGATAACTTATCTGCTTACTCAGTTTGTTCTTGGACTTGGAGTATCAGAGACTTATATTATTATTGTATCTATTGTTCTCTTCAGTCTGTCACTTTTTCTGTATCTCGTGCCTTATGATTAGACATAAGTAATTATAAATATTATAAGTTATCACCATTTGGGTCTTTTATTAATGGACTGTTCCTTTCAATGTCTTTTGTCATTTTTTAAAAATTTAAACCAAGTCTACTTTGCAAAATTTGAAATCTGAGTTACTCTGTTTGATATTACATACCCACTACACCTTTTTTTTGGGTTGTCTTTGTACATTGAACTCCATATTCATCCTCTTACTTTCTAAGGTGATAAATAAGATCATAAATTAGTCACTTGTTAGACAGCATCTGTTTGAACCATGAATTTTACCTGATTCTATCAACCCCTATGTTTTGATTAGAGAGTTTAATCAATTTATATTTAAAATATTGATGATTAGAGGAAATTAATGTGTGTTATTTCCTTTCAGCATGTGAAATAACCTTTCTTCCCCCTTGCATTGTTGTCTTCTTTAATGAGTTAAATTTTGTTGTTAGATTCACTTCATTTTCATCTATTATCTACTGCATTTATAGTTGTAATTTGTCTCCCGAGGTGTCAGTGAATGTTACTGGGGAATATCTTTCATTTCATTTCATTTAAATAATAATTTTATCAAATATAGAAATTACAGAGGGCATGTTTTTAGCATTGTTGTTATTTTGGGTTAAATTTGCACGCTGACACATGGCACATTAACCTGAGATGTAAACTTCCCAGATCTTTTTCCCAGCCTTTCCATCATCACATAAACATTTTCTAATTTTCTGTAAATGTTGTTTTATTTCCTCAGAAGAGAGATTGAGATAAGAGTCATACCCAAGATTTATGAGTATATAGCTTGGGTTGAGCCCATTTCTATCTGATTATCCTTAATGTAGTCCTGGAAGCTTCTAACCTCAGTACGATATAATCTTCTGCAAGTCCAGAACTTGAAGGCTTCAACTTTCAGCCTCTGTCTGCCTAACTCAGGCCTAGAATGTTTTCAGCCTTCAAGACTTACTGCTAAATAGCTCACCCTTTCAAGTTCTTCCTGAACACTGCCGGCTCTTTTAACTCAGCTGTTCTGATTCAAACTCCTCTCCAAGCTGACTGATTCAAACTGTCTTCTTTTGGCTTCTCACTAAACTGCTCTGCTTGTAAAAACTGCCTCTGAACTCCATGAATTAAAATGCAGGAAGTGAATTGCACTCAACTGAACTACATCAAACTGCACCACACTCCCAAACTTTACCGTACTGTTTCGACAAATGAACTCCCAGCTCTCTTTCTGCACTGGTCTTAATAGCTTCTCTTTCCTGTCTATTCTCATGAGAGTTGGGCATATCCTATCTCTGACTCATCTGCCAAATCTTTCTCTGATTCATCACTTTATCTGATCCTCAATTGGATGGGATTAATTAACAATTTCATCCCAATTGTTTGAGATTAAAAGTTTGTACTAAATTCCAGCCGGAGGGATTAAGGGTGTGTACTCCAGCCAGAGGGATTAAATGTGTGTACTAAGAGTATGTCTGTATTCCAGCTGGATCACAAAGACCTGGGTCTTTGGATGTGATCCCTTGCCAGAGTAAGCATTTTGCTGGCTTAAAATTCCTCTATAATTTTCCTTTCTAATTTTCTTTTTTTCTTTGTTTTTTTGTTTGTTTGCTTGTGTTTGGTTTTTGTTGTTGTTGTTTTGAGACACTGTTTCTCTGTGCAGTCTTGCCTATCCTGGAACTCCCTCTGTAGAGCAGGTTGGCCTAGACCTCACAGAGATCTGCCTACCACTGCTTCCCCTGTGTTGGGATTAAAGGCATGCACTACCACCACCCATCTAATTTTCTTTATACACACAATTGCTTTTGAATATCTCAGTCTTTCATTTCTGGATTTCAACAATGGGAGAGTGTATAAAATAATATCTGTGATGAAATATCTACCATTTTGCTTCCTAATCAAAACCTGCATAATGAAAATGCTAATTGGCATGTCAATCTGGATAGAGGAAAAATCTACTGATGCTCCTCCCTATATGAAAAGCTACATGGGATGAAAGGCTGATGAGATAGAATCAGTCTTCTTTAGGGAAAACCCTCCTGATAGGCTATCTAATTCCCAGTGACTGGCCCTGAAAACACACACACACACACACACACACACACACACACACACACACACTATACTGTACTATATAATATATGTATATACATATATGTTATACATATTATGAATAATTACATATATATGTATAGTATATATATGACTTAGTTACACACACACACATACAAACTAAAGAATAAGAGATCAATTATTTAAGAAGGAGTAGGGAACAACCTGGGAGGAGTAGGAGGGGAAGAAAGAAAGGATGGAAATGATATTAATATACTACTCAAGTATGACATTTTCATAACATATTTTTAAATTTTTGTGTCTTCAGCTCTGAGGTCAGAAACTCAGCACTCAGTGATCAGAGCACTACTGTGAATAGTTTGAAGTGAGCTCTATCTTGGCCACCTTGCCTTTGGAAAACTTTTGTAGCCTGTGCACAGAATACATGCATAGTTGCCTAGTGTTGGGCTGTGATCTAGAAATAAAGAGCTTTAGTTTATTTGGGTCTGGAATCAAAGTAAATTCAACAAAATTAATCACCCAAGACTCCCCTCTGGAAGTTGCCAAGCTTTGGGAGTCTGCAAGTTTCTGAAATAGCTAACAGACATAGTCTGCCAAGACTGTTGCTGTCCGGGTAAAGCCAAAGATTCCTAAATCACTCTACTTCAATGCCTCTGCAACATTCAGGCTTCTCAAAGTCTGTGTAAGTTATTTTGCTATTGATCTTCTTTATTTCTGCATTAAATTTATCAACTTGGCTTTTTTTTTATACAGTTAAGGCCTTTTACTTACTAAGTAAAAAAATACGTTAATTTGGCATGTGAAATCTTATCAGTTTGTAATGGTAATGAAGAGATCAACTTTTCAAAATAGGATTGAAGGGAAGCCAAACAGCAGCCAGTAACAAATACCATCCTTGACTTAGCATCCAGTTATGTTCTGAGCATTGGGTCCTGAGGTATAATGAGATAGGGAGACATTTGGGCACATGGGCTTATCCACATAGACACTAAGATTTCTGTCCTGTTCACTTTCTTTTGTCATGGCTGCTCTCTTTACTTCAAAAGATGTGCAGATATTTTCCTATAGGCTATATCTGGGGGATTCCCATTGCATTTAGTCCCCCTCATCAGCTGTGGTATTTCTGTGGTGCCAGAGTCCCTCACAAAGCAGAAATTCTTAAGCAGATGACTTCATTATCTTTATCCCATTATCCAGGTGAGAAGATGCAAGCAGCAACCTGACAGTTGTGACATTTGTTTTCGATAGATATGTTGTTTTGAATAGTTTATTCTACTCTGGGGTCTATGTGAAACACTTTGTCTTATTTAATTTTCAGGTTAGGAAAACGAGGATTTCTACCTGGGAGCCAGGACAGGAAATCCCATGGGAAGTCATTGGAGCTTATTCTCCTGCTGCATTTTTTACAATTAGGGAAGTGGGTGTTGGATTTGACACAATCAGATTCCTTCTAAATTCCCTTTCAGTTCTGGGAAAGTCAGAGCTACTGGCTGCCTGAGACAGCTTACTGGATGCAGTGTGCTGATCAAGGCAGGAAACACAGGGTTCTCAGTAATTATGGCCTCTAGGACAACCTGCTGGTAATAGGACTGAGAGAGCAGCAGTATAGAAGAGATTAAGGCAGCGGATGATTTATCACTTAGCTGAATTGTGGAAAGATGGGGTCAAAGCCAAAGCTACAACGACAAGACTTGAAAATTACAGGGCATAGCTCAAGGCAAGAGGCAGCTGTGTGTCCAAGTTAGATAGAGAGGACCCGACATCTCTCTGCAGATTTCAACCAAAGGAGAGCTCAGTGTCTAGGGGAGCTCAATCTTCAGGCAACATCCTGAGGTCTAACTCCAGCTTCACATATATCAACTGGCCTTCAATTTTCTTTAGATATTGACTTTTTAAAGAGGGAGGTCTTTCCTTAACAGCACTTACTTTGCAGGGCCGGGGGGTGGGGGCTGGGGGGCTGGGGGGTGGGGAGGTTAATTTATAGGTGTAACTTCAACAGAAAGTTTGATGTTGGTGCTTTCTATGCCACAGACAATCAATAAAAGTAAATCAAGATAAGCTATATTGGAATTAAACACCCAGCTCAGACCATCACCCCAACCATGTGTAGGTCCTCACTTAAAAACTTGTTATGTTAACATATGGTTGAAAGTCTCACACAGAACTTCCTTGCTGCTGCTGGTATCCTCTAGACATTGGGAAAATTAACTTTGTTTCAAAAGTTTAATAAGTTTCAACAAGAGCGTGTCAGTGGGTAGTGCTGAGGCATGCTCATAGGAAATGCCCATGATTCCCTGGTGTGAGACGCAGAAGAGATGTTCCTGGCCCCTGGAGTAGTGGGAATTCTTACAGTGGGAGGTAACTGCAACTTCAACTCCTGAAAGGTGAACAGGGCCTTGATAAACATTTTTGATCCATTCAATATCTAGAAAATAGTCAAAACCACTCCAAGCCCGTTTATTGATTGGTGGATCCTATAAATTCTAAATCTAGCCTGAAAGGTAAGCTGATTTTACTTGCAAATGAGTGTTTGCAAACTATTGGTACTCTGTGATGGTTGAGACCAGCCATCTGGGAAGGGTTGCCCCATTTAAAGAAATCTGTATAGGGATCATTTGACTTCCTCTTTTCTGAGTGGATCTTGCTGATCTCCTTTTTGTTGTCTTAGCTAGAACTTCAAGTACTATATTGAAGAGAAATGCAGAGAATGGGCAGCCTTTTCTAGTTCCTGATTTTAGTGAAATTTCCTTGGGTTTCTCTCTATTTAATTTGATGTTGGCTATTGGCTTGCTGTACATAGCCTTTAATATGTTTAGGTATGTGCCTTGTATCCCTCATCTCTCTAGGATTTTAAACATGAATGGGTGTTGGATTTTGTCAAATGCTTTTTCAGCATCCAAGGAGATGATCATGTGTTTTTTTTTCTTTCAGTTTGTTTATATGGTGCAGTACATTGATGGATTTACATATATTGAACTATCATTGCATGCTTGGGATGAAGTCTATTTGGTCATGGTGAATGATCTTTGATGTGTTCTTGGATTCTGTTTGCAAGTATTTTATTGAGTATTGTTGCATCAATGTTCATAAGAAAATTGGTCTGAAATTCTCTTTCTTCATTGGGTCTTTGTGGGGTTTAGGTATCAAGGTAACTGTGGCCTTATAGAATGAGTTTGGTAATTTTCCATCCATAACTATGTTGTAGAGTAGTTTGAAAAATATCAGTATTAGCTCTTCTTTGAAGGTCTGGTAGAATTCTGCACTGAAACCATCTGGCCCTCAGCTTTTTTTTTTGGGTGGGAGACTTTTGGTGACTGCTTCTATTTCTGTAGGAGAAATGGGACTATTTAATTTGTTTATCTGATCTTCACTAAACTTTGGCAAGTGGAATCCATCAAGAAAACTGTTTCCTTTAGATCTTCAAATTTTGATGTGTATAGGCTTGTAAAATTATCCCTATTCTCAGATGATATGATGGTGTATGTAAGTGACCTCCAAAATTCCACAAGAGAACTCCTACAGCTGATAAACACTTTCAGCAAAGTGGCTGGATAAAAAATCAACTCAAAAAAGTCAGTAGCCCTCCTGTATACAAATGACAATCCTCCTGAGAAAGACAGTAGGAAAACCACACCCTTCATGCTAGCCACAAACAATATAAAGTATCTAGGTGTAACTCTAACCAAACAAGTGAAAGAATTGTATGAAAAAAACTTCAAGTCTCTGAAAAAGGAAATTATAATATCAGAAGATGGAAATATCTCCCTTTTTGTGGGTCAGGAGGATTAACATAGTAAAAATGGTCATCTTACCAAAAGCAATTTACAGATTCAATGCATCCCTATCAAAATAACTACACAATTCTTTACAGACCTTGAAAAGTCAATTCTCAACTTCATATGGGAGAACAAAAACCAAGAACAGTTAAAACAATCTTGTACAATAAAAGATCCTCCGGAAGAATCTCCATCCCTGAGCTCAAGCTGTACTGTAGAGCAACAGTAATTAAAACACCATTGTACTGGCATAACAATAGGCTGGTTGATCAATGGAATTGAATTGAAGATCCAGAAATAGATCCATACACCTATGGGTACTTTATTTTTGACAAAGAATCCAAATCTATACATTGGAAAAAGGATAGCATCTTCAACAAATGGTGCTATTCTAACTGGATGTCTACATGTAGAAAAACGCAAGTAGATCCATATTTATCACCATTCACAAAACTCAAGTCCAGGTGGATTAAAGACCTTAACATAAAGCCTGAACTAAATATGTAAGAAGAAAAAGTGGGGACGATCCTGTAACTCATTGGCATAGGAAACAACTTCCTGAACAGAACACCAACAGCCCAGGCACTACATTAACAATTAATAAATGGGACCTCATGAAACTGAAATGCTTATGTAAGGCAAAGGACACTGTCAACAGAACAAAGTGACAGCCTACAGACTGGCAAAAGATCTTCACCAACCATACATCTGACAAAGGGCTAATATCCAAAATATATATAAAAAACTCAAGAAAGTAAACACCACCAAACCAAGTAACCCAATTGAGAAATGGAGTTCAGAGCTAAACAGAGAATTCATGACAGAGGAATATTGAATGGCTGAGAAACACTTTTTAAAATGCTCAACGTCCTTAGTCATCAGAGAAATGTAAATCAAAACAACTCTGAGATTCCATCTTACACCCATCAGAATGGCTAAGATCAAAAACTCAAATGACAGCACATGCTGGTGAGGATGTGGAGAAAAGGAAACACTCCTTCATTGCTGGTGGGAATGCAAACTTGTACAACCACTTTGGAAATCAATTTCTTTCTCAGAAAATTGGGAATAGGGCTACCTCAAAACCCAGGTATTCCACTCCCTGAAACATACCCAAAAGTTGCTCCATCATACAACAAGGACATTTGCTCTATTATCATCATAGAAGCCTTATTCATAATAGCCAGAATCTGGAAACAGCCTCGATGTCCCTCAGCTGAAGAATGGATAAGGAAACAATGATACATTTACACTATGGAATACTACTCAGCTATTAAAAAACAAGGAAATCTTGAAATCTGCAGGCAAATGGATGGAACTAGAAATGATCATCCTGAGTGAGTTAACCTACACCCAGAAAGACACACATGGTATATACTCACTTATAATTGGATACTAGCCCAACATGGATGCCCTCTGAGAGCCTTCATCAGCGAGGGATCAGGACAGATGCTGGGACTCACTATTGGGGCTCCACGTGAGAGTAATATGAAAGAATGGGGAGAGAGAAGAACCCAGAAGGTCCGGGAACCCTATCAAGAAGGTCATCAAGGCTGGCAGATCTGGGCCCAGGGAGGCTTGCACAAACTGCTGTACCAACCAAGAACAATGCATGCAGTAAACCTAGAACCCCTATTCATATTTAGCCGATGAACAGCGCGTTTTCCGTGGTTGTGTGGAGAGCGGGGACTGCCTCTGACATAAACTCTAGTGGCCCCTATTTGACCACTCCCCTTTGGTGGGGAGGCCTGGTAGGACTCAGAGGAAGGGGAAGCAGGATATTTGGATGAGACCTGATAGGGTGTCATCATATGTTGGGGGAGGAGGGCCCCTTCTGATACAGGCCTAGGGGAGGGGACTAGGGAAGAGGGAGGGGGGAATGGGAAGATACAAGTGAGGGGATAACAATCCAGATATAATCTGAACAAATTATTTAAAGAAAAAAAAGGAGAAAAAAAAAGAAAGCTGTAACTGCATGGAGCATGAGAGTTAAGTCACCCATAGCAGAGACTGCTGCAAAGAAACAAAAACAAATTCCAATCTAACTGGAAGTGTAATAGTGAAAGAGAAAGACCATGGAGTAAAATAAATGGACACATTTGAATTTGTTCGCTTTGTATTTTCTCTTGGTGGTGGTGGTGGGGATGATACTTCATTATCTCCCCCAAATTAATTTACCTCACACTTGTAAAATGGAGATGCATTACCACCACCACCCTTTGCAGTTAATCACCTCGAAATGTCTCTGTCTTGTCTGAATTATTTCTTCTTGGAACCAGTTGCCTGTGTGCAAATGTAGAGATAAAGATGGAAAAATACAGGTTTCTCTTCTTTCATATACAAAATAAGAGTGAGTGGAAACTTCGAATTTATGAGCTGGGAGATTCAATGATCCAGCAGGCTTATTTGGCAGGGCTGTAATTATGGTGCATTAAGGGACAAAAAAGCCTTAGGCCTGGGTAAGTACCAGAAACCTCTCTTGTCTTTTTTATTATCTAGGTTTCCAAGGTGATGGGAGTGTAGGAAGAATTAGGAAGAGACTGGAAGAGGAAAATACAACGCTGTGGTTAATCATCTTTATAAAACTTTTTCAAGACATCTGACTTTTTCAGTGTCAGGGATTTCCCAGGCTTGACTGACGTGTTTCGTAAGTTATGCTAACGCTTTAGAAAATTGGAAAATCTGAAGCAGCTATGGAGGGAAGATCTGGAATCTTTTGTAAACTATAATAAAATAGTCTAATAATAGACTCCTTTAGAGGTACAGGTTTAAAAGGTTTCTATCTCAAATTCCAGCACTGGCTGTGGCACATGAGAGGGAAGGTAATATAAACTATTATTACCAAATGGATGGAAATAATCATAAGGCAAGCGTGTAATTGTTTTGTATGTATGTTTATATTTTATGCATTTGAGACCATAGCTTACTATATTTCCTTACTAGCCCACAACTTGTTATATGGGCCAGACTAGCCTGACGTTTTTAGAATTCATCTTCCCTGTGCCTCTTGGATTTGGGGATTATAGATATATACCACCATGGCCAAGCAAGGGTTTTTTTAAAAATGCATATAAACAGGTAAGTTTCCTTCTTTGTAATTCCAAAGCTAGCATTTTTTTTCTGTTTTCATCAACAACCAGGAAATATTATCAATCCCTCCAAATGAAATTTTTAAAAAAAGAGAAAGGAAGATGAAAACTGATGAGCTACAGAAGATGAGAGGAAGGAAAACCAAGAACCCGAGTTTGTTAAATATGGCTAAATGCACAGAGTGCCCATTAGAAGCAGTTAAATCTTTGAAAGTACATCCTCCTTAAAACCTCTACCACTTGGGACCGGAGACATGGCTCAGTGCTTGAAAGCTGTGAGTTCAGTTCCCAGCACCAGCATCAAGTGGCTCACACCCATAGCCCCAGCTCTGGCATGTCTCATGCCCTTTTCTGGTGTGTAATTACTCAAATGCAGACTCATGTATGAAAACAAAAATCAATCTTTTAAAAAAATCCTGAGACTTAAGTATTTGCAGAGAGCAATCAATCAATCCTAGAGTCAATGTTTATTTGAGAAACTTCACATGCATTTAGTATTCTGTTTATTTTCACCTCTACTTCTTTTTTTTTTTACTCCCTCCTACTCTTCTCATCCTTACTTCTTCTCTATGGGTACTGTATTTTATAATACAAAAAAATTGTGAGTCTCTTAGCAAAAGAAAGTAATAGGGAAAGAGTAATTCTCCACCCCCAGTTAGTATGCAGAGTCAATACTGCAACCATAAAGAAGGAAGTGTGGCTGACTCTGAATTCTATGCTGCACACTTAGTTGTGTGACTATGTCCCTATATATATGCAGAAGCCTATCCAGAGTTCTTTTGAGAACGCATTCACTGTTGCTTCCATCACTGAGAGTTTATTTTTATTAAGTTAAAACATTGTTCATCGAGGAGAACACAAACTCTATGGACCCAAGTAAAACTATCAGGAAGCATTCTCTTGCTCAGACTGTCAGGAAGAAGGTACAGCATTTGATTCTTTAAAATGCCCTAGAGCCATAGAGACACCGTGACAACCAGTGAGCTAAAATCCAGACACAGTATCTATGGAAACCCTGATGTGTGGTCCAAGCCAAAACTTCCTGAGCAGTCATGCCATTCACGGGGTATGAAATGGTGTATGGGCTGCAGTGTGATGGTGTCACATACCCGTGTGTAACAGTCATTTTGTCTGTCCTGTCTGGCTAGGGCGTGCTTCTGAGATCAGATGGGAAAGCAGGGCCAAATGCAATTCTCTACGCTTTAAGTCATATGTTGAGAAGGAATTTCCTGTGTTTCCATCCATCAGATTAGTCCCATCTCAAAGCAAATTCTGGGGCAAGTTGTATGACTAAAGTTTATTCTGAGTGGCTGTTTGTTGGAAAATATGTTGGGTACAACTGAGATTCCATCAAGACTCACTTTGTACTTCAAAAGTCATGGGTGTAGAGGAAAATTAATTATGTACAGATATGAAACAGATGTGCCAGTTTTTTTATTCATTGCCATGTGTTTTATGTAGGAAGAAGACTTCGTGACCTTGAATAACGTTCTTGCCTAAATGAGCAGTAAAGCCAGACAGTGCCAACTACTGAAAATGGAATGTTATTGTTGTTCCCGTGCTTAGGTCCAACCATCCGAGCCGGCACCATTTGTGCCTTACGTTTACTTCTCGGATGCCTAAACAAGAGTGACAGGTCTAATTTTATTATCCCTATCCTAGCAAAATGCCCACTGTCATCTGTAAGGACAATATGATCAAGTCTCTTGGCTTAAGAATGCATTTCCTCAGCTGCAGTGTCCCCAAGGCTTCTAAATAAAATGGAAATTCAAACTTTACTTTTAGAAAAAAAATCACTATGTTGCATTTCTAAAAATAAGTTTTGTTCAGAAAAAGCTTTCTGTAATGCTAGAAGGGGACATTCTAGCTGCTGCTCACAGGCAGTGCCAATGGCCTGTCTTAATTGAGGCAGTCAACAGCTTGGCACTACAGTCTAGTCATGGGTACAATAAAGATACAGGACAGATGATGTGCAGCCCGGTGTGGATGACAGAGCCACTGTTACCAAAGGTCCCTAGAGTCACAGTGATAATCAAATACCTTCAGGACCTACATTAGCCAGGCACATGTGTAAGGCAGCAAAATAAGATGGGGAGTTTTGGGGGCATGCTACCATATTAAATACACATATCTAGAGTGCGCATTATCCTCACCAGTCTATGATTCTCTGCTTAAATTCCAAAGGAGAGACAAAGGGTCTCACTGATAGTATGATCTCCCCAAAAAACTGAGAGCTGGAAAAACTTGGTGACCTACTAAGCACCAACCCTGCAGTTGACTAAGGAAGAAGCCCTGACAGACCTCAGATCTGTCCCTGTCGACCAATCTCATGTTGCCTCTTTTCTGGATCTCTTCTGGACACCACCCCCCTTCTCTCTCCCTCTCACTCTCTCCCTCTCTTCCTCCTCCCACACCCTCCCTCCTCCTCCCCCTCTCTTTTACATAATATACACATGTAGACACACCACACACATTACATATATACACACACATACAGCACATACACCCAACACACTTCACAAATACACACACACACAGCACACTATGCATATACATATGGCACACAAATACAATCACGCCAAACGCATAACACATGCACACACCACACAACTGCATATACTACAAACCACACACACAAACACATAGAGACATATACAGATACAGACATATATATTCCTCTCTCTCCCTCTCTGTCTCAATCTCTCTCTCTCTCTCTCTCTCTCTCTCTCTCTCTCTCTCTCTCTCTCTCTCTCCACACACACACACACACACACACACACACACACACACACACACACACAGGAAACACATTCCTTGGGAAGAGTATTTCTACATAACCTTGGGAGAGTTGCTTCTTCTAACTGAACCTGCTTTTGTTTTGTTCTTCTTAGTAAAACAGGAACAGTGATAGCCTACAGGACCACTCTAACAAGATACATGCAAAGACGTCATTGTTACATGAAAAAAAAACTGGCAGCAAGAATCATTATTTTGCTTATAAATAAGAAAAATACAAAGATGATTTCTTAAAATTAAGTAAATTTTAATTTTAATCAACCTCTTCTTTAACTAGTATTTGGTTTAACATTATCTCCCTTTGTGATTCAACAAACACCATGTAACTGTGTTTCCAAAGTACATCCAAAAGGCTAGCAAGATGGTTGGTTGGTAAAGGTCCTTGTAAGAAGACTGGTGACAGAATTCCTGGGACTCACATGACGGAAGGAGATAATTGGCTCTCTCTTTTTGACCTTCACAACCATGCCACAGTGTGCACACACATGCCCCCTCACACACCTCGAAATACACGTATGTACACACACAACAAACAAACAAATGTAATTCAAAATTTTAAAGAGTCGGCATACCTAAGAAGATACATGTAAAAGCCAAAACTTATTTTTAGTCTAAGAATTCCTCCAGTTCATGGACAGTTACAGAAGTAAGGGGTTGTGCTCTGCTGTGATCTCTGAGTTGAGACTGGCAAAGGGTGAGATGTACCAAAGTCATCTATCAGAACAAAAGAACCGTGCTGTTCTTTGCCTAGAGAAATCATGTAAAAATGTTCTGGCAAAATGCTTTTATTTTTGAAGACAGTGTGTCTCTACGTAGCCTTGGCTATCCTCCACCTACTGGTGTCAACCATGTTGCCTCAAACTTGTAGTTGTCCTCCTGCCTCTGAATCCCAAATGCTGGGATTACAGGAATGCACCACTACTCTTGGCTCCTGGCCAAATACATACATACATATATACATACACACATACATACATACGTACATACATACATACACACACATACATACATACATACACACACACATGAGCTAATATGTACACATATATGAGGAATTCAATCTTAACTAACCAGAAATCATATTTCATAAACTATAAAGTCCTAATTGAAAGACCATTTCAGAGAGAAAGAAAATAGCAGCGTGGAAGGATGTACACAATCTTCCGCTTTAAATCCATCAAAAATAGGATTTTTGTGTCGTTGACAGAATGCTTCCATCATGTCACCGAGAGAATGGCTACTGTGGAGGGAATAAGGCCACTCTGTCCTAATTGAGACATTTGAAAACAATGTCCCTTTTAGCCTCCTGCAACTCTGATAGCTGAGCTCCTCAGTGGAAATCATTTCTCCTTGCATTAGGGCCAAGAGAGGAAAGTTCTTTGTGATGTTTTACTTTCTGTATGGCTCCAGTCACAAGGCACATATGAATCGGGTTTGCTTATACCGTGTCTTGGGAAAACTTTAGAAGAATGCCACACACACACAGCCTAACAAGTGATTTGAAAATTAAGGCTCATTTTGTAGCGGCTGTGCTATCTAATGCCAGGGCCCCAAAATGTCTGTAATTATAACTTTATTTGCATAATTAATAAATGTATATTAAGCATCTACTATGTGTAAAAACTAGCACTGTATCGGAAACTATCCCTCTACCCTCTTGGGACTTTCAACCTAGTAAAACAAACAAAAGGACATTAGCAGGTATTTAGCCTAATAGGTGGTGATGGGTGCTACCCAGGCACCATGATGCAGCAGCTGAGGAGCTGGTTCAGAATGCTGATGAGTGTAGGCAGAAAAGGCCTCTATTTTTTGTTTTGGTTTGTTTGTTTGTTTTAGATTTGTTTCCATTCCTCCCTCCAAATTTTTCCATAGAACTCTTCCTACTCTCCTTCACATTCATGGTCTTTTCCCTGTGTGTGTGTGTGTGTGTGTGTGTGTGTGTGTGTGTACATATATATTCCTAAATGTAACCTGTTCAGTCTGTATAATGTTAGTTGTATGTATGTTTTCAGGGCTGACCATTTGCTACTGGATAACCAATTGGTGTGTCCCTCCCTGGTGAGGACCACCCCTCCCCAGTTTTTCTGCTCCCAGTTTTCAGTTGCCAGTAGTTCTTTGTGTGGGGTTGAGGCCTTGTGGGCTTTTTCCCTTCCACTTTGGCATGACCATCGGTGTTGTCCTTATTAAGTTCATGTTTGGGCAATGATGGTGCTGAGATTTTCTGAGTGTAGCTTCTGATGTTCCTAGGAGACAGAAAGTCACAGTGCACTCCCTGATCCTCTGCCTCTTTCAGCCTTGCTGTCCCCTCTTCTGCAACATTCTCTGAGCTTTAGCTATGGGAGCATTTTGAGAGATCTAAGCTCTGCAACTCCATGTTTTGATTGGTTGTTGCTTTTCTGTAGCTGTCTACATCTACTGCAAAGAAAATGTTCTTTTTTAAAATATATTTTATTAATTTATTCATATTACATCTCAATTGTTAGGCCATCCCTTGTATCCTCCCATTCCTCCCTCCCTCCCATTTTCCCCTTACTCCCCTCCCCTATGACTCTGACTGAGGCGGACCTCCTCCCCCTGTATATGCTCATAGGGTATTAAGTCTCAAGAAAATGTTCTTAATAAGACGTGAAGACTTATCTGTGAGTATAAGGACAAATATTTGTTGATTTTTGTCTGATATTTGCTGCTTTAATAAGTTAGTGGTTGTAGATTCTCCATTGACCTTCACTAACACTGAGTGGTTAGCGAGGTGTTCAGTATCAGGCATGCTTTCCCTCTTTTTGAACATGTCTCAAGTCCAGTTAGAGAGATTATGGTTACTGCTAAGGTATCTGTGCCACCACTGCATCCTCAGGGATATCTGCCATGCTGGTTGCTCCTGTAGCTTACAGGCATCATAGCTGGGTAGGACTTTTGGTTTCCTCTGACTTTTGGAAGTTTGCATGCTTCCTTCAGGTACTATAAGAGATCATCCTGTGGAATGGGGTCATTCAGGTCAGTCCCAGATTATAGGTCTCTGAACTTTGTTTCTGAAGTTCATGGTGTCATCAGCAATAGGCTGGATGCTTTGTGCATCTTTTGGGCAGCCCAGAACAGCATCTCCAAGGTCATTTTTAATGGATCAGTTGTTTCTTTGACTCTTTCATGGGTTCTTTGTACATTCTGGATATTAAGTGCCTGTCAGATAGACCTGGCAAAACTTCTCTCTTGTTCTTTGTGTTCCCCTCTTCACTGAGATGATTATTTCATTAGCTGTGCAGAAGCTTTTTAGTTTCACAAAATCCTATTTGTCAAATATTGGCCTTAAGTTTTTGGCAAATGGAACCCTATTTAGGCAGTGATTTCCTACACTTATATTACGCATTTTTTGCCTATGTTTTCTTTTAGCAGTTTTAGTGTTTCAGGTTTCAGGTTTAGGTCTTTGGCCCATTTGGAGGTACTTTTTGTCTTCATCTGTCTCTTTCTTTAGATATTTAAATGTTTCATTATAGGGGTCCTCTGCCACCTTGTTTAGGTTTACTCCTAGATATTTCACTTTTTTGAGGCTATTGTAAATAGGAGTGTGTCCATGATCTCCTGGAGAAGACCTTTCTTGTAAGACAACATTGAAATTGAATTGGAATAAGTGGAGGAGCCACTCAGAAGAGTGTTTTGGGCAAAAGAAATAGTAATTCATGTTATTAAATCTCAGGAGATAGAAGTGATCATTCTGTGATTGATGAAAACAGAAGGCCACTGTAAACAAAGAAATGGTGACAGACTTTGTTGCATTGGGTTGGTCTTGTAGTCACTCCAAAGTTAAAATGGTAACTATATCTTAATACAAGATGAGTAAAAGCTACTACAGCATCCTCTTTATTTTTTACTTACTGTGTGAGTGTGATGTCCATGCCTACATTTCTGTGTGTGTGTGTGTGTGGGTGCACACGTGTGCATGGAGGTCACAGCAGAGCATAAGCTGTCATCCTCTATCACCTTCCATCTTGGTCACTTGAGGCAGAGCCTCTGTCTAAACCCATTACTTGCAGTTTTGGCTAGGTTGGCAGCCAGAAAACCTCAGCAATCCTCCTGCCTCTGCTCCCCACTAGAATACAGATGTGTATGAGGCCACATTTGTATTGCAGTAGGATTAAAACTCAGGGCTTTATGCTTGTGCAGCAAATACTCTTTGCTACGAAGCCATTTCCTCACCCCAAGTACCACAGCATTTAAATGAGAAGACTCCTATGACTTTGTTCCTAGTTGGAAATCAACACCTTAGAAGTCATGTGTGAAGTAAACCATAGGAGTGTGAGCAGCCAGGTGAGATAACAGGTTCTTTCTGGTAAGAAAAGATGGCAGTTGAATGAGTTAGGCTGGAAAGATGGAAGGGCAACAGGAAGGCCAAGCTGTGAAGCTTTACTGATGCTTAGAGCTACAAAGGGTACAGAGATGGGATACAGGCAAAATGGGTGCTAATCCTGAATTGGAGTAATTCTGAATTCTAAATTTCAAGTACTAACTTTGATAAGCCTTCTGCACATGTGAATTTTGAGTAGACAGTTAAATATAGAACCTCGCAGGGCTGGCCACTAGGTTTTGAGGCGGATGCTTCATTCAGGATTTTGATGAAAGCACTTTGAAGGAAGAGGTAAGAAAATGACTCACTGGAGTAGAATCTATAGACTATTACCCCCACCATAAAATAAATCACAGCAACAAAAAGCCAAAACAAACAGACAAAACAAGACTCAGGTGTAACAATCGCATTTAAACAAGCAAAGGAGCAAAACAACAGAAGCAGACAACAGGCAGGTGACAGCAGTTTTTAAGGCATTAAATTTGAGTGAAGAATATAATCTCCAAGAAAATGCAAACAAGCAGATGAGCACTACAGACCTGCAGCAGCACAGAGACAGTAAAACCAGGCAGATCCTGCGGGGAAGGTAATCTCCTTACGCTTGTTTGCCTAGAGCTGTCCAGGCTTAAAAGCAAGGGTCCTGCGTCCCACAGTCCCTAAATCCTCACATAGTGGAATAAGGAGACAGATGGTCTTTGTATCTGAAGAACTTGGAGTGGAAGCGTCTTACCACTCAGCTACCATCCACAGCAGAGATTAGGGAACAAAGGCACAAAGACCTTGAGAGACCCTGAGGAAGGTGCTGTGGTCTCTGCATCTGAGTGTGGATTAGAGTGTGCGTGTGCAGAATAGTGAGTGTGAGGCTGGGAAAGGAGCAATTGAAACAAACACCAGAAGGGAATGTTTCCGGAGGGCCAGCAGCCCTGCAGGACCCTAGTCGGGCTAGGGACACGCTGTCCTTGTGCTTGTGGGTCTCTGGAAGTGCCTTGCCTCAGTAGCGAGGAATATTTGATCCTACAAGTCCTAAAAGGAGGACCTGGAAAGACCAGTAAATGCCAACTGTATCCCAGAATAAAACTAAACATTTAGGACAATGGAAATACAAAAGTGCCCAATGAAATGAAATCCAAAGTAGATGCCCTCCAATCAAAATGTACCATACATGAAAAACCAGCATAGAAGTGAAACCTATTAGGAGAAAATGGCGAAATACATTCAGGGTTGATACAAGTACTGGAATTAGCAACCGAGAATGTTAGACAGGTGCAATAACTGCACTCTAAGTGCTCAAACAAGTTAAGAAGGCGCACGGAAGGCGCGCAAAGGTGCATCTTAAACAGACACATGGAAATAATACTGGATATGAGGGGGAAAGACATTAAAAGAGTTCACAGAAGGGAAGATCAGTGACAGACCAGAATGAGCTATCAGATAGCAAATACAGAAGGAGAACAGGAATTTGAAATCTTAAAAAGGGATTATTCCAGGGCCTGAGATGGCTCAGCAGTGAGGACCCTTGTTGCCAAGCTGATGACCCGAGTTCAGTCCCTGAGTGCACGCAGTGAAAAGAAAGAACCAACGCCTGCAAGTTGTACATACACACACACACACACACACACACACACACACACACACACGTCTTGTCACACATAAACAAACAAATATATGTTTTAAAAAAAGAGATTTCCATTTTCTACTTAAACTATTTTAGCTCTGATATGGATTTCTGACATCCATAGTAGAGAGAAGGGCACTTATTCATCTTGAGCGACAGGACAGGCAGGTTCCAGTGAAGAAGAGTCACATATTTGCTTGGTAGGCTCATATTCGTGAGACCAAGTCCTAGATTAGAGGTTAAAATGAATGGAAGCCCTAAATAAACGTGGGCAGTTCATTTTTAGGAACTGCAAAGAGCAACTTTCTATTTTACTTTTGCACTTCATTATTTATTTAGATGTCTGAGCCCTCCCACTGGGCTTTTATAGGCTGGAGGACACTGACAAATGCTCAGGCAGAATAAGTAAGTTGTTGAACTAGCATCAGTGTGCATCACATTTTGTTAGTTTATGAAATGAAACAGATAGCATTACATACCCCAAAAGGCATATAAAATATTAAGTGTTCATTATTAGCAGAAACAAAGGAAAATATCATTTCAAAATGTGTATAGTTGATAAAGAGCAGCCATAGAAAAGTGACAATATTTTCAATACTGACTAAAAATTATTTTAGGGATAAGCTATGTTCACATTTTAAAAAATTCATTGTGGAATCGAAGGGCACACTTCACATGGTTTGTACAAAATAAAGGCAAGATTTTATTTAAAATATTTACTGACCCCTCTCATTTTTTTCAGTTAAGCCTTATAAAGCTGTATCCCAAAGTGCCCATTTTAAATGAGTTGTGTGGATTTTTTTGCTATTAAGTTGTGGAGGTTTATTTTATATTTTAATATGAGCCCCTCATTAGCAACTCAGTTTGGAAACAAAGTTTAATGGTGCATATTTATGAAGATCCTACATAAATGCATTGCTTTTTATTCTAATTTAAAATGTTTATTTTTGAATTAAAAAATAAAAATGACAATTTCTCCATTTAATCCACTACCTTTGTATTCACTTGCTTGCTTTCTTTGCAATATGGTTTTATGAATCCCTCCCCAAAATCACTTACATGTACTTTTGCTTTTATCCGCTGTGTGTCACATCCAAGAAATCATTGTCAAGACCCATCTCAAGATGGTAAGACCTGAAGCTATGAGGCTGCTAGAAGGAAGTATCGAGAATGGGTCCGCTCAGCTTTGGGACAGGGGCAGATATGCTGGCTGTGAGCCCATCATAGAGATTACAGTCATGTGAAGCATTTCATGTCATGAAACTGTCTCTCAAGACTCTTGTAGACACTTCTGGCCATATTAGACAAATTCTGCTGTGTCTCAACCTCCACCTCCAAGGTAAATAGTATCAAGCTCCATCTCACTGACCACAGTATTTTTTCCTAGGGCCACTAGCATCCTGAAAGTGCAGCTGCACTTTAAACTGACACCTCTCCAGATAGAAAAGGTGTTAGTCATTTCATTTTATGAACTGCACTGCACCTCCATATTTCATCCTATCTTCACTTAATGCTGTAACCGTCATTGATGCTCTACAAAGACCGACAATGTGACAGCAGCAAAACAACCAGGTTCTCCATAAAACATATTTTTTTTCCAGAGCAGCATCAATCTTATTGAATGGGAGGTGACCATGATCCAAGAGGCTACCGTACCAGGACAGTACCTCAACTTCTTCATACGTTTTCCCAGCATGGTCACTCTGTGCTTCTTATACTCCTCTGTAGTTATACTGAGGGCACAGGAAAGTAGATCTCCTTCAAACCAGTTACTCTAGAACAAGAGAAAGGAAGCAGGCCAAGGACCCCTCTCTATGTTGGAGCTCTTGTGAAGTGGTCTGCAAATTTCAATAATACCATCCAGATTGGCCACACTTGTATGAGTGTCTCATGGCTCACTTACAGATTTCAGTGGTTCTTTGCAGTCAAAGCCTGGTGAATGCTATGCCTGGCAGGTATCTCCAGTGCTGCTCCAAAACTCTGGAAAGGTAGCCAAGACCAGCCCAGACAGCAATATTCAATTACTCACTGACAACCATGGTCTAATGTCACAGCTGATCCCTGTCAACCAAGAACAGAGGCAGTAAAGGCCTCCAGACTCTGCAGTGAGCAATACTGCACATCGTAAGAATCAACTTGCGTGTTGAAGTTCAAAGCTGTTTTCAGGAGAATAGATTTAGGTAGTGGTAAGTGGCTGTGTGCTTCGCAATGATATGTGTAAGGATGCTCATTGTGTTGGATGGCCGTGTCTTATTACAGGTCTTTCAGGTTTACCATAATATCTGTATCTGTAAGCAAAAGACCTGAACATCCTGTCTAAAAGGTCATCACATGAACTCTGGTGCCCCATATTTGGCCATGTCCCTGGATGGGGGGGCCTGGTGAAACTCAGAGCAAGGATAGCAGGTTACCAAGAAGAGACTTGATACCCTATGAGCATATACAGAGGGAGGAGGTCCCCCTCAGTCAGAGTCATAGGGGAGGGGAGTAAGGGGAAAATGGGAGGGTGGGAGGAATGGGAGGATGCAAGGGATGGTCTAACAATTGAGATGTAATATAAATAAATTAATAAAATATATTTAAAAAATAATGTGTTATCATGGCATACATGGTCTAGTTTCTGCACATCCACATCATCATCTGTCACACATTCTAGCCTCATTTCCTTTGTGCATTTGCAATTCTCGTTCCTTAGTATGATTCCCAGGTGTAGAATTCTCCACCTCTGACCCTTTAATATAAGGGGTTGGTAAGATATACAACCTGTGTTCTTACTCTGATTCTAGCTTTTCCCAACATATGCAGATTCCCTCTTGTGAATGGGAATATGCTTATGTTTCATAGCTTGTTTTCAAGGCCATCCTGATTGTAAAACACACACACACACACACACACACACACACACACACACACCAACACCACCACCACCACCACCACCATCATCATCACCACTGGAAATAAAGTCAGCATTTGCCTTTACCTTTGGAGCCATCTGCCCCACTTAAGAGACTCCCAAAAGAGGAAGTCAGCATGCTTGTGTCATTGTGTGGCCTTTCCATTCATGGGTTATCGAGCTCTTGCTGGGGACTTCTGTTCCAAAGACTGTCTGTCAGCAACGTTGAGGGCTCTAGTCGATGGAAACTTTATTTTTAGAAACACTGCATTTTTCTCCGTTCTAAAAATAGTCCCCAACAGTTCCATCCTCTATAAGCATCTTGGTTAAACTCACACAGGTGTGTATCTTTGCATTACAGGCTGTAACTAAGAAAATTTGCCAGAGCTGTGCAATCCATCCCAGTGATGGAAAACAAACGACACACCAGGTCTGATATTTTGATATCTGTGGTCTAAACATTCATGCATGCCCAAAGCCTAGTAGGATAATATTTTTTAAAGTGAAGAAAATGAAAATTGGGGCCGTAAAGACTATCCATCCAGTAGAAATGCACACCCACACAATAGTAGCACAAGTAATAACAATTTTCCTATCAATGGACCTGTGACAAAAGGAGTTAAGATGTCAGTTGGCTCTATAGCATGAGGAACAGAGTTAAATCTGAAAAAGCCACATAAATGCCTTGAAGATGTGATGTCTGCAGTGACAGGGGATCCCCAAAGAAGCTAGCTAGTGAGACCAGCTGTAGTCGTGAACTTTGGGTTCAAATTGAGAGACACAACTCAATGAACAAAATGGAGAGTCATTGTAAATTTCCTAATATCAACTCAGGCCTCCACATGCATATGTATGCTCCTGCAGTCACATACACACCCACACACACTAGCCAACATGAGTTCATGTATGCCTGTAGAAAGAAGGGCTTTGTAGTTCTGAAAAGACAGAAAAGCATGTCTTTTTTCTCTGTATGCTAAGGGAGTAGTAGTTTTGTAAGCCAGGAAGGTTGTGAAAAGGTTGAAGGGACCCCTTTTCTGTGGCAAACCCACCTTATTCTTCCTTCCTCTTTGATCTTCATCATCTTCATTAAGATAACATTTAGATTCACTGCCTATAGTGGACTGGCTGGGGACCCTGAGCCTACAGTGGCAGGAAGCAACAAATTTGCTTTCTTTTACTATTTTTTTTTTAATTTGAGAGATTATTTACATGATAATAACAAAAAGGAAGAGAAAGACAGAAAAATGCTGACTAGATAGGATTTTTAATTTACTTTTTATTTTACTTTTTACTTTTTGGTGTTTTTGAGACAGGATTTCTCCACGTAGTCTTGGTTGTCCTGGACCAGAATGGCCTTCAATTTACAGAGATCTGCCTGTCTCTGTCTCCCAGAGTGCTGGGATTACAAACGTGCACCACCATGCTTGGTGATGTAACCTTTTTTAAATGCTTGAAGTTGGTAGCAGATGACTTTGTGGGTTTAGACATGGGTGGGAACATCCTATCAAGCAAGTACCCAAACCAGTTTTTCACCTTTGTTTCTTTAGCCATGGACCAGCCAACGCCTTATGATGCTGATCCCTGTTCACAGTCAGGCAAATCATTGCTCCAAACTCAGGGTTCAGGCATAATTACATCTACTGAGGAAATACAAGGCTGATATGCATCTGAAAGTCAATTTGGCTCAAGAAGCATTCTCTCTCTCTCTCTCTCTCTCTCTCTCTCTCTCTCTCTCTCTCTCTCTCTCTCTTCTTTGTAAGTTTAAAAATATAGTTACTAGAATAAAAGGTTTCGTAAGAACTGTATTGGAAAGGCCTTGATTGGTCTCCACGTTGAGCTGATTTTTGACTCCAGCACCTACGACTGCTTTTGGGACTCCCCCTGGGACTTCAGAGTGAACATCTACTCCTTACCAACATTTGCCTTCCTCACCATCCGCATCCTTCTCCCTGCACACCTGCGATTCAGGTGTTCTGTTTCAGGATTCACTCTTTAGACCAGAAGAGGAAGAAGAGCTTGGTAACTACACTACACGAAGTCAGAAGGTCAAGCTCCGTTTCTGGCCTCTTATTGTCGTTCTTTCTTTCACAGCTGCTTCTTTAACTCTACTCCAAATATTCTGTTTGTTTTGCAACAGACAAAGAAGGAGGAGAGCAATCTGGAAATAACCCTTTTTCGACACGACTTCACACCTAACAACTGCCATACCCACGGTCGTTGACCTCTCACCCCTGGTTGTACCTCACACTATTGCCCTTGACACTTTCAAGTCTCATCCGGTAGCTTGCCTTCACAGGCTTGTCTACAATAGAGCCTATTTTTCCTCATGGAAATGGGCCAACAGCATCTGATAGAAACTGTTGAATGAGTATACTACATTATATTGACCAGAAGGGCTCCACTTGCTTCCAAGAAGAGAATGTGGCTAGCTCCCAACCCCAACTTTCTCTTCTAGTCTAAGAATCCATTTGGTATCTGTCTGTTTTTCTGTGGAGGAGTAGGTATATTGACAAGGCATTATTTGGCATTACTGAAAATTTGGAGGCTCTGGTTTTCAAATATGACAACTAAACTTTACTATTAGTCCAGTTCCTTTAATACCTCCATGCCCTAAACTTTTATCCTTCTTAAAAAGTTAGCTTTACACAACCTACTTCTGAAAGCCTGTTCCTCACTTTCCAGGGTGTCAGGTCTGGTGTTCTTGAAATTCAGGACACTTCTATTGGGATCTTGCTTGTAAATATTTTACAATATTTTTCACCATAAACTTGTAAGTTTCAGTCTCTGAGAACTTGAAACCTTGGAGCCACACATTAACATTTTCAAATGAGGAACTCAGAAAGGATTTCACCAAATGTTTGCACAAGGAAGAATGTGATTACAAATCTTGTGTTTTGCCTATTTCTACAGAAAATATGGAAAGAACTTAGAGCATTACCTTGAAAAAAAAGTAGAGAGAAAGCCCACTAGATTTCTAATAAGATAAATATGAAAACATGAACCGAATTTTCTAATTTATAACCTAGTTAAAATATTACAGATTAATTGATGTTCCCTTAATCAAATTGTCATGATTTTGTTTTAGTGAGCAATAAATAGTAGGAAAAATCTTATTTTATTCAAGCCAGTTCTGGTTGTTTCTTACCATGTGATAAATCACTGCTATATTTGGTGGCTTAAAACATCACTAATCACACTGCAGCAGCTGATTATTTGAGCGAGGGGACATTTGAAGAGGACCAGAGTGAGCTGTATTGACTTAGGGCCTTTCATGACATGACTATCAGACAATGTTTGGTTTTTTTATAGTGGAAATTTGAAATATCTAGGGGCTAGCCAAATAAGCCTGTCTCTCCCATCCCCTCTCCACCTTCATATACCCCTTCCTCTCTCATCATATAGTCCCAAAAGAGCTCCACTTTCTCCAAGTACATAAATTAATGCGGTCTTTCTCTGAACTATAGTGACCTCAGAATAGCACCATTGATTAATGTCAGCTCAGAGTTCCAGCATGAGTGTACGGTGAAGAGGGTCGAGGCTTTTCCAGAACTAACACAGGTGGTCACATGGTTTCCAGTGTGTTAGGGAAGAGGATGTGGACGCCGCCGCTCACCCGGGGTTGAGGGGCCAGTGGTTTGGTGCTGTGTGTAAAAGCCTGTGCATTACAGAAGTTATTTGAGTTATTCCCACATTCAAAATGCAGCTACTCTTCTCTAATAGGCACCACAAGTTTGAGCTCATTACTTTATCAGGATCAAGCCTGAGACTCAGGATCTCATTAGAGGTGTGCACAAAGTTCCCCAGCTTGGTTTCCTTGGATACATCTCCTTAGGTACAGTTATGCTCCATTTTAAGATGTGAGAATCAGACTAAAGAATTTTTACCTCCTCATGTCATGCCACTTTACAGTATATACATGGCTCCAAACATCACATTTTATATATATTTTCTCTTCAATTAAAAAAAGTGTTTAAAGTTATTGTGATACACACCACAGACAAGACTCTAAAATGGGAGACGTGGGAGAGTCAAGGGTTTCTGAAACAAGGTAACTTTGAACCATAGCTGGACAGTTTGTTAGAAGACACTGTTCCTGGGCTGGTACCCCAGGGTCCTTAGCTCCACCTGCAGCATCCTGGGTTTATTATTTTACACAAATGTATTGTTCCCCACAGCAGCAAGAATATTGTGTGATCATCTGGGTCACTTATTGTCTGTTTTATCCCTATAGAAAATTGAGAGTGGATGTGGTTTTGCATTTTATATACTCTTTGTCCCCATTTGTTCACACTGGTGTGATTATTTTTTTAAAAATGTGTGGCTTATGGTGGCAAGGATGTGGAGAGAGAGGAACACTCCTTCATTGCTGGTGGGAATGCAAACTAGTTCAGCCACTTTGGAAATCTATCTGGTGCTATCTCAGAAAACTGGGAATAGGGTTTCCTCAAGACCCAGCTATTCCACCCCTTGGAATATACCCAGAAGATGCTCCAGCACACATATGCTCAACCATGTTCATAGCGGCCTTATTCATAATAGCCAGAACATGGAAACAGCCTAAGTGTCCCTCAGTAGAAGAATAGATAAAGAAACTGTGGTACATTTACACTATGGAATAATACTCAGTTATTAAAAACAAGGAATTTTCAAAATGTGTAGACAAATGGATTGAACTAGAAATGATCAAAATGAGTGCATTAACCCAGAAGCAGAAAGACTCAAATGGTATATACTCACTTATATCTGGACACTAGCCCAAGAGGCATGTCCCATGAAAGTCTTCACTTACCAGGAAAGTGGGACAGAGGGGAGGACACCTATTGGGCTCTAGGTGAGATAAGCATGGGAGAATGGGGGAAATAGAAGGATCTAGAGGGTCCTAGAAACCTACAAGAAGAACAGTATGATGGGCATATCTGGGCCCAGGGGTCCTGCTCAAACCTATACCCAGATCTAGCCAACAGACAGGACATTCTCCATCGCTGAGTGGAGAGTGGGGTCTGTCTTTTACACGAACTCTGGTGCCCCATATTTGACCACGTCCCCTGGATGGGGAGGCCTGGTGGCACTCAGTGGAAGGATAGCAGGCTACCAAGAAGAGACTTGATACCTTATGAGCATATACAGGGGGAGGAAGTCCCCCTCAGTCACAGTCATAGGGGAGAGGAGTAAGGGGAAAATGGGAGGGAGGGAGGAATGGGAGGATACAAGGGATGTGATAACAATTGAGATGTAATATGAATAAATTAATAAAGTATATTTTAAAATGTGTGGCTTTTATATTCCCATTTATTTATCCCATCAGACAGGGACAAAATGCACAAATATGTTCGAGATAAATAATTTTTTTTTTTGGGGATCCACTCACATGAGTTTCATAGATCCCATTCTTCAGTAGGGAAAGACTTACCATTTTCCAATAGGAAAGGCATGTTGTTAATCTTTATTTCAAAGGATCAACATGATATATTAAATGCATTTTTTTGAGAAAAATGAAATTTACAGGACCACTCTGGATTTGTTCTTTCCCCTAAAACCATTTCTTAATTTGAGCAATATCCCTTATAATTTGTGTCATCTAGGGAAACAAGGGATGAGTTCAAAAATTCAGTCACAAGACCCTTTACTGTTCTTCAAATTTTGCTTAAAATCTTAATAGTTCTTTTTATATTTTTCATCTAGTCATGTCAGTATCTTCAATGTACAGATGCAAAACTTTAGCTAGAGATACCAGTTCCCGAGATGCGCTTTCTATTTTCAATACTGCCACAAGAGCTTTGTGAAGCTGTTTGCCAACATTCGAAATGTGTCGTCTTTCCTTCAACTTCCAAGTTTTTTTTTTCCTCTACCTTCCTTAAGTTGGTATGAGGAGTACCCATTTCCTCCATGGCGATCCATCATCCAATGATAGTGGCCTCAGGGCCACACCTCTGCTTACCCTGGAACCTTGGCTAACACCAACGGTCTTAAGTGTGTAATTATAGACACACTCCACTTCCCATCATGAAATTTTGCTCTGATTGTCTGTTATTACACAGACACACACACACACACACACACACACACACACACACACACACACACTTGGCACTTAGTGAATAATGTAAGGTTGAATTTTTATTATGGCATAAAATTTATGTGGTTCAGTAACTTCTGAAGGACACAGCTGTATTTATACACATACGTGCTTGCAAATATTATTGAAAACAATTAAGGAAGATAGTAGAGAGAGAGAGAGAGATGTGTCGGGGTGTGTATGTTTTGCAAGCTCCTTTAATCTTTTTAAATCAATACTTGCTCTGTAAGCTAACCTCATTCAAGGTTTAACTTATGAAATTTAAAAACAGCCTTGTCTCCCAGATTTTCTCTAGAATTTTCTAGAAAACAAACAATAACCAAAGTTTGTCTGATCTCTCATTAGTCCCAAAAGAAAGAAGTCAAATAGTTGTGCTTTTTAAGTGTAGGTACTTTCCACATGGCACCTGATTTTCTATTAGTTTGAATGATGAATGAAAAAATGAATGAAATTATGGGCTCAAGATAGGAATTGCTCCTAACTTTGTGGAGGAACAGAGTAACTATCAACCATCTGCTAGACTCCTTATTTTCCAAACAGAAACTTTCTTTCTTTTCACATATTTGTTTTAGTGTGCCTACTGTGCACTTTGGGTACAGACTAGAAACAACTGAGTAAATGGGTGTTCTGGCTAACAACGGCAGGCTGGAAGAAGATAGTAATAGCAATGTGTTTTTTAACTTCTGTGTAAATAAACTAGGATGATTCACAGGGCTATTTACACTACTATATGGTCAGAGGCCAGACTATATGGCACTGTGAGCTGGAGCTGTGTGAGCTGGGGAAGGTGGGAAGTAGGGCCGAAGACTTCATTTTACATGCAGATAATCTTTTGATAAGTATATTTCAAAATCTAGTTCCTATGACTGAGAGTTTTCATATTTAAAAACATTGAAGAGAAGGGCCATGGAAGATACCAGTGACCCCTGAAAGCCAGAGTGTCCATGCATCTGTTTGTCATCACCCACATTAGGCTATCAACAGGAAATTGAATATGTGTTCATTAAGAGAAGTCAAGACAAGAGTCATTTAAGCCCATGCTCTGTGAGCCCACTGAGGTGTCACAGGTGCTCACGATGAGCAATGGCCAGTGAAATTAGCTGCAGTGTTCATGCAACCCAAATGCTGTCTGCAGTAGAGTGCTATATAAAGACCCACCTTAAGAAAGAAGCAGTATTTTAAGTACTTCACATATTTGTTTTACATAAAAGCCTGAAATTTTCAGGGGCTTTTAAAATAAAAATGAGGAGAACATAAAATAAAAATGTGTCCTTGATAGTCTACTGTCACAAATGTTTGTATTGGGGTGCTGATTGGAGGCATTTCCTTAGGCCAAAATAAAGATTATGAAAAAGTCTATATTCATCAAAATTGCATTTACTGTCCATTAATATTAAGTAGCCACAGTTTCTCCTTTGATCTGATATAATGAACACATATTCCAATGAGATATTTGTGTCCAGTGATATAAGAAAATGTCTTGAATTTCAGGTCCTTTATGAGGACAAAAATCCAATTGGGTAATAGAAGAAGTCTGGAGAGCAGAAGGTCAGAATTGCCTATTTAAGTCATAACGTTTAGTGTAATTGACCTTAAATAGCTCGTGTTTTTAATAGGTAATAGTCATAAATGAGGATAATCCAGAGATAAGATTTCATATGTAAGTAAATTGCATCATTAAGGTCTGTTCCAAACTTTTGCAAGAAAGCAGAGAGGCCAAGATCCACTAGTGTCATCTGATAAGGCTACCGACATCATTACTGTAGCTCTTTGTTCATGCAAGGTAAGAATTGAATATATACATGCCAATTTATAAAATTTGCAGAATTCCACAGAGGCTCTTGGTTACAAAATAAAGACTTTATTAAGATATAATGGTTCAAATAAGACAACGTTGTAGAGGCAACTTGAACACACCACTTAAAGGTAGGTAAGTAGGTTTTAGGTTTTATACCTCCTCCCCTTGTATTTGATTTGATGCAAATCTACATGACTTCTAGAGTAGGGCCATAAAAGGAAATAAAGCCAGCCCTTTGTCCACTCTGGACCATTATATAAGATTCCTAAGGTTGCCATACTTGGAGGAATACCTAACTATCTAGTGTAAAAGGTTTATATAGACAAGCCCAGAATCTCCGTGTAAAGAGAAGCCTCAAAAGCCATCCATCAGTTGCTTCATGTGAAACTTTATTAAAGACAGCAGGAAAAACAGTGCAGCCATGCCTTCTTAAAATTACTGAGCCACACAAACTCCCTAAGGAATTTGTTTTGAAACATTAAAATTAACTTGTGAAATTATGTATACTTCCAGATAAAGACAGGTTAGCTTTCTGTGGTTGTGAGAAATAATCAGAGATAAACAAGTTGGAGTAAGAAAGGGGTTTCATTTTTGCATTATCATGTGTGGTTTTTGTTCTGTTGTGGCTCACCTTCGGGTGCAAGCCGAGAAGCAGAGAGGGAGGAAAACGGGAGGTTGAGCCAGCACTGGAAAGGAAGAGTGTAACAGAGAGACCCATGCACACAAAAACAAGGGCCCAAGACAAAGTATACCCTTCAAGGGCACAGTCCACAGGGGTCTACTTCCTCCAAATATTTCATACACCCTGTCATTCCTGGCATCTCCCTAGATAGTCTATAATATAATCAATCCATCAGACCCCCAATGAGCAATCCTTTCCTTAAAACTCACCAACATTCAATCAAGCCTTTGGCATATGGCCTTAAGGAGGACAGTTTGGAACCACATCATAACAAAAGGCAGGCTCATTAATATACAGTAATTATATGCAAAAAATCTATACACAGATGTCGGTTCATAAATACAGAAATTCAATCTTTCATGTATATTTTACATATTTTTCAAATCTTTCAGCATAAGACTTATTTCTAGACCTCAGAAACAAATTAGTAAAAATATAAAGTGTGTACCCTTATTTTGGAAACTGAGAACTCTTAAATTTACTCAGTTAGAAAGCATATAATCAGCCAGGCATCATGACATATGCCTGTAGTCCCAGCAATCGGGGAGGAAGAGACAGGTGGATCTCTGTGAGTTTGAGGTGAGCCTGGTCTACAAAGCAAGTCCAGGACCCAAGGCTACACAGAGAAATCTTGTCTCAAAAACAAAAAACAAAACAAAACACAAAACAAAACAAGAAAAATCAACCAAAACAAAACAGAAAAAAGGAAAAGGAAAGAAAGCATATAATCCAGGTAATAACATGGAAGTAGAAATGCTACAAGTGATGAAGAATACTTTTTATAGGAGTTGGATCTTGATGTGACTTTAAAAGCTATTAGAAAGTTGTGTAAGCTGTTCCTTCCAGATGTGTTATTTGACCTGACACATCAGCCAGGTCACAGGTTGGAAGGAAAAACTAGATGAACATGAACATCATGAATAACAAGCAGCTACACAGACACCTGAAGATTCACGGAGCACCTGGACCCTATAGATCAAACTGTAGATTTATCTGGCTCTTAACACATCCAGCCTCAATGTCATAATCACTGTGCTTAGCTGTTCTAGGCTTCCCAAGAGAGATGATGCTTTACCCTGCAGTTGAATATGAAACTATACATAGCTAAATTGTATGGTGCCTGTACCAACCATCACTACTGCTTAATTCCCATTTTCTAAATCCTATACAAAACATCTTCCATGGCCTATGAAAATAAAAAACCTTACAATGAAAAATGTTATTAAAATGCAATTTACTTTGAATGACTTAATAAAGAGCCAGCAAAAACTATTAGGCAGAGGTTCTCAATCTGTGTGTCATGACTCCTTTTGGAAGGGGGTCATATATCACATATCCTGTATATCAGATATTTACATTATAATTAATAACAGTAGAAAATTACAGTTATGAAGTAGAAAAAATAATTTTATGGTCATCCAAACATGAGTAACTGTATTAAAGGGTTGGAGCATTAGGAAGGTTGAGAGTCACTGCTATAAGGATTTCCTTGAATGAATCATGAGCTGATATTAAGCATTTGCAAAAGAGGAGGAAACAAAGCCCAGAGGATGCACACACACACACACACACACACACACACACACACACACAGAGAGAGAGAGAGAGAGAGAGAGAGAGAGAGAGAGAGAGAGGGAGAGAATGTACTTATAGTGTGATGGCTTCTGCCATGTTTGCTTAAAGCCAGCCACCATTGCTTAACAAGTAGGAAGAGTTCTGTTGTTTAGTTTATCCACATAGTGGATTTCAATTGAAATATTAACCTTCCCTCTTACTTTTGATAGCATCCATAATTAATGTTTTTGTTTCAATCAACTATTCACTTTAGACACTTTTACTAAGTAAATACAATCTTGAACACAGCCATAAAGACGGGATTAACCATTAACTTGTCATTATCTGCTTCACTTCAGTGAATGAATTAATTATGTCTCCATGCTGAGCCCCTGGACCCCTGACCATATGAAAAGCTAGCACCAAGCCAGAAAAAGGGTAGAAATAAATACTCAGGTACATTTATGCTTGATTTTGCTAATTAGCATGACAGTACATGACAAATTAATTCTTAGGAAAATAATGCATTTTAATTTTTCTTTTGGTGATTTATAAGACAATGAATTTTCTGTTTCTTCCTTTTTTCTTTTTTTAACCTTCCAATTATTTGGACTCTGAACCTGAGGAATCATAGCCAATGTGAAAGGCATAAAGGCCAGTGCTGACTTGCTTCATCACTCTAAGGCTAGAGAAGCCACACAAAGCAGTGAGTCATAGGAAAACACAAGAATACAGGGTCATGTGAGTCTCCCAAAAGAGTCTAATGGGATAAAAAAGGAAGTATCTGGGTTTTAGTAACAACAAAATACAGAAGGATTAGAGCACACAAAGAAAGAGTGATGGGAACTGAAGAGATGATTTGTCAGTTAAGAGCACTGGCTGTTCTTGCAGAGGACCTGGGTTTGGTTCTCATCACCCTCCTGACTGCTCACAACTATTTATTATTCTACTTCCAGGGGGGATCTGATACCCTCTTCTGGCCTCTACAGCACCAGGCGTGCCCTCACTGCACATACATATATGTGGGCAAAGGACACACACAATAAAATTAAGAAAGCAATTCTGAACATCTACACTCCCAATACAAGGGTATCCACATTTATAAAAAAATATTAACAAAGCATACACCACCCTTTGACCCCCACACATTAATAGTGGGAGACTTCAATACCCCACTTTCACCAAAGGATAGGTCAATGAAACAGAAACTAAATTGAGAAATAATGACACTAACCAATATCATGAATCAAATGGATCTAACAGATATCTACGGAACTTTTCACCCAAACACAAAAGATTACACCTTCTTCTCAGCACCTTATGGAACTGTCTCCAAAAGTGATCATATAGTAGGTCACAAAACAAGCCTCAATAGATACAAGAAGATTGAAATAATAACTTGTGTCCTATCAGATCACCATGGACTAAATCTGGACTTCAACAACAACAGAAACAACAAAAATCCTATACACACAGGGGAACTAAACAACTCTCTACTTAATGACAACTGGGTCAGGGAAATCAAGGACTTCCTAAAATTCAATGAAAATGAAGGAGCAACATACCCAAATTTATGGGACACATTGAAAGCAGTGGTAGGAAGAAAATATATAGCACTAAGTACCTTCATAAAGAAATTGGAAACATCTCATATAGGCAACTTAATGACACATCTGGAAGCCCTAGAAAAAAAAAAGAAGCAGAACACCCAAGAAGAGTAGATGGCTGGAATAATCAAACTTGGGGCTGAAATCAATATATTAGAAACAAAGAGAATTATTCAAAGAATCAACAAAACTAGGAGCTGGTTTTTATTTTTTTTGAGAAAATCAACAAAATAGATAAACCATTAGCCAAACTAACTAAAAGGCAGAGAGACACTATCCAAATCAACAAAATCATAAATGAAAAGGGAGACATAACAACAGACACTAAAGAAATACAAAGAACCATAAGGTCCTACGTCAAAGGCTTATATGCCACAAAATTTGAAAGGGAAATGGACAATTTCCTTGATTGTTTCCACTTGTGAACATTGAATCCAGATCAGATAAATATATTAAATAGCCATATTTCTCCTACAGAAATAGAAGCTATCATTAAAAGTCTCTCTCTCAAAAAAAAAAAAGCCCAGCACCATATGGTTTCAGCACAGAATTCTATTAGACCTTCAAAGAAGAGCTAATACTGATACTCTTCAAGCTACTTCACAAAATAGAAATGTATGGAACATTACCAAGCTACTTTTACAGTTACCTTGATACCAATCCTCACAAAGACCCAACAAAGAAATAGAATTTCAGACCAATTTTCTTATGAACATTGATGCAAAAATACTCAATAAAATACTCACAAACTGAATTCCAGAACACATCAAAGATATCATTCACCATGAGCAAGTAGGCTTCATTCCAGACACACAGGGATGGTTCAATCTAAGGAAATCCATCAATGTAATCCATCATTCAAACAAACTGAAAGAAAAAACACATGCTTATCTCTTTAGATGCAGAAAAAGCATTTGACAAAATCCAACACCCATTCATTTTTAAAGTTTTGGAGAGATCTAGGATATAAGGTACATACCTAAACATAATAAAGGCTATATACATCAAGCCAATAGCCAACATCAAATTAAATGGAGAGAAATTCCTCTAAAATCAGGGACCAGACAAGGCTGCCCACTTTCTCCATATCTCTTCAAAATAGTTCTTGAACTTCTAGCCAGAGCAATAAGACAACAAAAGGAGATAAGGGGAGTCAAATGGGAAGGAGGAAGTAAAATTATTCCTATTCACAGATGATATGATAGTGTACATAAGTGACCCCCAAAATTCCACCTGACAAACACCTTCAACAAAGTGGCTGGATAAAAAATTAAATAAAAAAAAGTCAGTAGCCTTCCTGTATACAAATGACAATTGTGATAAGAAAGAAATTAGGGAAACTACACCCTTCACAATAACCACAAGCAATATAAAGTATCTAGGAATAACTCTAACCAAGCAAGTGAAAGACTTGTATGAAAAAAAACCTTCAGGTCTCTGAAGAAGAAGATTGAAGATGACATTAGAAGATGGAAAATTCTCCCTTGTTCATGGATCGGAAGAATGAACATAGTAAAAAATGGGCATTTAACCAAAAGCAGTTTACAGATTCAATGCAATCCCTATCAAAATACCTACACAATTTTTTAAAGACATTGAAAGATCAATTCTCAATTTCATATGGAAAAACAAAAACACAGGATAGCTAAAAACAATCCTGTACAATAAAAGATCCCCCAGATGAATCTCCTTACCCGATCTCAAGTTGTACTATAGAGCAACAGTAATTAAAACAGCATGATACTCGCATAGAAACAGGCTGGTTGACAAAAGGAATCTAATTGAAGACCCAGAAATAAATCCACACACATATGGTCACTTGATTTTTGACAAAGACACCAAATCTATTCAATGGAAAAGGGATAGCATCTTCAATAAATGCAGCTGGTCTAACTGGATGTCTACTTCTAAAAAGATACAAGTAGATCCATATTTATCACCATGCACAAAACTCAAGTCCAAATGGATTAAAGACCTCAACATAAAACCAGAGACACTAAATCAGTTAGAAGAAAAGGTGGAGAAGAACTTGGAACTCATTGGCACAGGAGACAACTTCCTGAAGAGAACTCCAACATCCCAGGCTTTAAAGTCAACAATTAATAAATGGGCCTTGAAGCTTCTATAAGGCAGACAACACTGTCAACAGAACAAAGCAACAGCCTCCAGACTGGGAAAAGATCTTCACCAACCCTACATCTGGCAAAGGACTAATATCCAAAATATATAAAGAGCTCAAGAAATTAAACACCACCAAACCAAATAACCAAATTAAGAAATGAGCCTCAGAACTAAACAGAGAATTTTCAACAGAGGAATATTGAATGGCTGAGAAACACTTAAAGAAATGCTCAATGGCCTTAGTCATCAGAGAAATGCAAATCAAAACCGCTCTGAGATTCCATCTTACACCCATCAGAATGGCTAAGATAAAAATATATTCAAGTGACAGCATATGCTGGTGGGGAAGTGGAGAAAGGGGAACACTCATTCATTGCTGGTGAGAGTGTAAACTTGGACAATCATTTTGGAAATCAATCTAGTGCTTTCTCAGAAAACTTGGAATATGGTTACCTCAAGACCCAGGTATTCCACTCCTTGGAATATACCCAAGAGATGTTTCACTACACAACAAGGACATATCCTCAACCATGTTTATAGCAGGCTTATTCATAATAGCCAGAACCTGGAAACAATCTAGATGTCCCTCAGTCAAAGAGTTGATAAAGAAACTGTGGTACATTTTACACTACGAAATACAACTCAGCTATTAAAAACAAGGAAATCCTGAAATTTTCAGTCAAATGGATGGAACTAGATATGATCATCCTGAGTGAGTTAACCCAGACCCAGAAAGATGCACATGGCATATAGGCACTTATAATTGGACACTAGTCCAACAGAGAAGTCCCTTGAAAGTCTTCACTTAGCTGCAGATTGGGATAGATACTTGGACTTCCTATTGGGACTCTAGGTTGGAAAGGTAAGGAAGAATGGGGAAATAGAAGGATCCAGAGGGTCCTAGAAACCTACAAGAAGACTATAAAGGCTGGCGGATCTGAACCCAGACTGGTTAGCTCAAACTACTGTACCAACCAAGATCAATGCATGCAGTAAACCTAGAACCCATATCCAAATCTAGCCAATGGACACCACCTTCTGCACAATTGTGTAGAGAGCAGGGACTGACTTGGACCTGAACTCTGGTGCCCCCTGTTTGACCACTTCCCCTTGATGGGGAGACCTGGTGACACTCAGAGGAAGAGTAAGCAGGATACCTGGAAGAGACCTGATAGGCTGTGATCTTATATTAGGGGGCAAGGTTCACTTCTGTCACAGACCTAGGAGAGGGCAATAGGATGAAAGAGGGAGGTAGGAGGAACTGGAAGATACAAGTAAGAGGATAGCAAATTAGATGTAATCTGAATAAATTACTTAAATAAAAATTGAAAAAAAATTAAAAAACAGACTTACACTGCTCAAAAATTTAATAAATTAATTTCCAATTTAATAAAAAGAAATAAGAGGGCTAGAGAGATGGCTCAGTGGTTAAGAGCACTGCCTGCTCTTCCAAAGGACCCAGGTTCAATTCCCAGTTCCCACATGGCAGCTCATAACTGTCTGTAATTCCAGTTCCAAGGGATCTGATGCCCTCACACTAATGCACATGAAATAAAATTAAATAAAAAATTAAAAGATAGAAATAGGAATAAAGGCATAAAGGAAGAACTCACCTTCAACCTTCCTAGCAGACTTCAGTTTTGAATATGGACAAGGAAGTTCCTTTTGCCATGAAATTATGGAAAAGCATATTAGTCCTCTGGGAAGAAATGAGATGAAATAGAAAGTCCGAGTACTATATCAAATACAATTGGTGACAACACTATACAGAACCTAGAATTTTCAGTATGATGAGTGAGAAGCAGTATATAAAGATAGATAAACAGCCGATGACTTGTTGTAGATCTTCTGGCATGCACTTTAGCCTTCATACCCACGCCAGAGTTGTCAACCATGACCAAGGATACACCATCCTATATCCAAAATTATCTTAAAATAATAAAAGTCCTACTCAGCCCAGGCATATGACAGTTTCCTTTCCCTTTCTTTCACCATGCTGTTTCATAAGAGGACAAAGAGGAAGGCTGCTATAGGAAAAAACTTTCCTGGCCAGCACCATTGACCAGTGAGGTATAGAAGATACTAGGATGAATGAGTTTGTCACCTGAGCCTGCCACTGAAAATATAGCTGCTCTTACAACAATAGCTGCTGCTTTTTCTGTCTCTGAAAAAAAACAAAACAAAACAAACAAAAACATGGCTGTCACAAGAAAGCACCACAATACTGTCTAATGGCCTCTCTGGAGTCCCATTCAAATTCAGAGCACACAGGAAAAACAGTATAATATTAGGTAAAAAAAAAAAAATTCCAAAGAAAGAAAAGGAGTAAACTTTACTCTGCTATAACCCCTGGGCGCCATAAGAAGCACACCTTATTCATTACTGTTAGCATTCACGCATGATGGAACTGTCCATTTACAAGGTGAGAGAAAATGTGAGAGAACAGACCCTGGAGAATGATGGATGCTGCTGTGAGAATTCCTCCTAGTGGAGCCATAAAGAGCAACTACCCCTCCTCAGAGGGTCCCAATGACAAACCTAAATTGGATCCCACCAGAATTCACCCTAGAGAACCAGGGAGTTTATTTGGCTTACTTAGAAAGCCCAATAAGGACAAAAAATTTGTGGGCAATACTTACAGAGGATGGATGAAAGATTATGGACAAGAACAAGGTCACTCTAAAGCAGCCTACCTGGAAAGTCTGCACCCTGAAACCTCCTGCCTGGATACCTACATTGTGTTTCCACTTCTTTTTGCTTTATCCCACTTATGCACTCCATCCAGCACATGCCAGAGATCTCCCAAGGCCACATGCAATTACATGGGAACTTCATGTGAGGGAGGAGTGCATTTACAATTTCAAGGAAGATCCAATGGTACTCCTTATATCTTTCTTTCCATTCCATAAACAGGTAGTTCTTAGACTTTTCTTAACATGAGCTGAAGAAAGATGACACAAATGATCATGCCCCCACCTTCCTCAGTGTTCCTCGAGCCTTTGGTATAGATATGTTCTGTAGAAATATCTGGGATCCACTACTCTGCACTTTGATTAGCTGTGGCTTTATGTAGTGGTCTCCATCTGTTGCAAAGTGAAGTTTAAGAAAAGTCTCTCTGTGTCCCTTTCTGTCCCTCACTTCTTTCCATATTTTCTTCTCTCTTTATACCCTTCCTTTTCAAAACAGAAAGTAGCATGACTGATATCTTATCAGCATGTAAAATGTGAGGGTGAGTTTGGATGCAGTCATTTGTGTGATATGGACAGTGACCTCAGTCTTCCAGTCTATTAGACTGTTACAAATTTTAAACTCATAACTTAAGAAGCAGCAAACTGTTCAAAAGGAAACACACATTACAAGCTATAGTAAAAACAAAATCAGTCAGAAGTTATCTTCATATGCCATCTATAATATGGATTTGTTGTAGGAAATT
The DNA here is from genome assembly GCF_964271855.1 of Acomys minous. Lineage (NCBI taxonomy): Eukaryota > Metazoa > Chordata > Mammalia > Rodentia > Muridae > Acomys > Acomys minous. The sequence goes on along the minus strand of NC_140489.1, from coordinate 42,469,113 downwards.
CTACTTTAAGTAGGTCCAAATGACTAACTTTGTTATACATTAAGAAACACACAGTCTTTTGTGTAGAAGTTTCTCCTTATGCTTAATTTAAGATGACTCTTGATAAGCCAAGGGCTTAAAAGATGAAATACAAAGGTAATGTTAGACTTCAAAAGGGGGGAGCAGAGACACTACCTGCATTAGTATTTTGGAAGAACAATGGTCCCAAGATGAGAGCATCTAAGACTCTAAAACACCTGCTTTTGTTTGAGTTTCTTCTCCAGTACAAGCTGAGGATCAAATCAGAAATCTGTATACAAGACATGTACTCTGTAGCATTGGAGGAAATGCTAAGGGCTCAGGCCATGTTTGTTATGTTTCCACTCATGGAATGAAGGATCTTTCCCATTTTCATCTCTTTCAACTCTTCTATATTATTCAGACTTCTGCCTTGTACAGTTTTCTATCAATTTCCTTGTATGTAAACTCATAATAAGCTAAAATTATATGAGTTTGCTATTGACACAAAATGTTAGTAACTTTGTATAATGATGATTTTTAACTTGAAAAATTCTTTATCATAGCCTAATAAGTCCTCTAATAAACATAAAATTCCCATAAAACAAGAAAAAGAGACTTTTAAACAAATGATAGTTGATGATGTCATAGACCATAGACATGCTCGCTTTTTCCAGAAATGAAATTCACCTTATAGTTACTTTTTTAAAGGTTTTGTTGGTACTAAAAAGTTTCTAGCACAAAACATCTAGGAAATTTGGGACACTGTGGAAAAAACATAAGAATAATAAGAATAGAAGGAGAAGATTCTCAGCTCAAAGACCTAGAAAATATCTTCAACAAAATCATAAAGAAAGAGATGCCTATAAGCATACAAAAAAGCTTACAGAATACCAAATAGATTGGATAAAAAAAGAACATTCTCCTGCCAAATAGTGATCAAAACACTAAATGTATGGAACAAAGAAAAAATATAAAAACCCTCAAAAGATAAGGGTCAGTAACATATAAAGGTAGCCTTATTAGAATTACACCAGACTTCTCAAAAGAGACTTTAAAAGCCAGAAGGGCCTGGGCAAATATCATACAGACCCTAAGAGACTACAAATGCCAGATGAAATGACTGTATCCATGATAGATGGATTTGATAAGATATTCCACAACAAAACCAAATTTAAACAATATTAAACAACATTAAACAAATTAAACAAAATTAAACAAAATTAAACAACATTAGCCCAGCCTACAGAAAGTGCTAGAAAGAACACTCAAACACAAGGAGGTTATACCTAAGACAACCCAGGAAATAAATAATTTCACACAAACAAAACCAAAAGAAGGAATCGCACAGAGAAGCACACACACACTACCACCACCACCATCAAAATTATAGGAATCAACAACCATTTATCATTGGTATCTCTCAACATCAGTGAACTCAATTCCCCACCCACCCCAAAAAAGCCCACAGGCTAACAGAGTGGATGTGAAAACCAGATCCATCTTTCTGATGCATACAAGAAACACACCTTAGCAACAAAGATAGATATTACCTCAAAGTAAAGGGCTGGAAAAAGGTTTTCCAAGCAACTGCCTCAAGAAACAAGCAGGAGTAGATATTCTAATATCTAATAAAATAGACTTTCAATGAACAGTAATCAAAGTAGGGAAGGATACTTCATACTCATCAAAGGGAAAATAATCTACCAAGATGACATCTCAATTCTGAACATCTACACCCTAGATGCAAGGGCACCTACATTTGTAAAAGAAACTTGACTAAAGCTTAAATGACACATTGAACCCCACACTTTAATAATAAGAGACTTTGTGGTATATTTACACTATGAAATACTATTCAGCTATTAAAAACAGGGAAATCCTGAAATTTTTAGGCAAATGGATGTAACTAGAGATGATTATCCTCAGTGAGTTAACCCAGACCCAGGAAAATACACATGGCATATAGGCATTTATAATTGGACACTAGCTCAACAGAGATGTTCCCTGAAAGTCTTGCTTAGTTAGAAATTGGGATAGATACTGGGACTTCCTATTGGGATGCTAGGTGAGAGAGGTAAGGAAGAATGGGAAAATAGAAGGATCCAGAGGGTCCTAGGAACCTACAAGAAGACCATTAAGGCTGGTGGATCTGGACTGACTTTGACATGAGCTCTGATGCTCCATATTTGACCACCTCCCCTTGGTGGGGAGCATGGTGACACTCAAAGAAAGAATAAGGCAGGCTACCAACATGAGACTTGATAGCCTATAACCATAAAATGGGGGAGGAGATCCCCTTTGGTCATTGACCTAGGGGAGGGAGATAGGGTGAAAGTGGGAGGGAGGGAGGAATGGGAGGATACAAGTGACAGGATAACAATTGAGTTATAATCTGAATAAATTAATAAAATTAAAATTAAAAAGAAGTCTCCCAACAAAAACAGCTCAGGGTGTTCATGGATAAAGAGGGAGCAGAAAGTGAGGGAATGGCCAACCAATGACTGGCCCAACTTGAGTTCCATGACATGAGAGAGAGCTTACCCCTGATATTTAATAATATTATGCTATATTGAAGACAGGAGGGTAGCATAATTGTCATCTGACTGGCTTCACTCAGCAACTGATAAAAACAGATGCAGAGACCTGCAGCCAAACATTAGGTAGAGCTTGGGGAGTCTAGTGGAAGAGTTGGGAAAAAGATAGAAACACCAGGAGGGGACAAGAACTATACAAAAAGACCAACAGAATCAACTAATGGAGGACCAGAAGGGTCTCACAAAGACTGAACCACCAACCAAATAGCGTGCATTGAGTGGACCTAGGTCCCTTACACATATGTAGCTGATGGGCAGCTTGGTCTTCATGAGTGTCCCCTAGCAATTAGAGCAACGCCTCTCTCTGACATGGACTCTGTTGCTTGATTTTTGGATCACTGTCTCCTAGCTGGGCAGCATTGTTGGGCCTCAGTGGAAGAGAATGTCTTTAGTTCTGAAGCAACTTGGTGCCTGGGCAGGTTGTGTATGGAGGGGGCTCCCCTTTTCTGAGGAGAAAGGGAGGAGGGAAAGGGGAAAGAGGGCTGGAGGGCAAGACCAGGAGGAGGGTGCAGTCTGTGATAGTAAGGTGAATTTTAAAAATCAGAAAAAAATATATCTAATAAGCATGTTAGAGATGCTTTAAAACTAAAATGAAGGGTTTTGTCTCTCTTAAATCCCCCCCCAAGTCTCCTAATTATATTTGGGCCCAGGTGTGAGTGTTGAATACAACATCAAGCAATCCTGCCTGAGCACTTCTGGAATTCAGTTGGAAATCACTCTAAAGAACACATACTGGATATATACCATTTGAGTCTTTCTGCTTCTGAGTTAACTCACTCATTATGATCATTTCTAGCTCAATCCATTTATCCACGGGCATGTCCCACGAAAGCCTTCACTTACCAGGAAACAGAGACAGAGGAGAGGACATTCTAGTGGGACTCTAGATGTGAGATTCATGAGAGAAAGGCAAAGTAGAAGGACCCAGAGGGTCCTAGGAGCCGACAAGTAGAACATTATGATAGGCAGATTTGGGCACAGGGGTCCCACTCAAACTAGGCACCAGACAAGGACAATACAGGCGGTAAACCTTAAACCCCTACCCAGATCTAGCCAATGGACAGAACACTCTCCACAGTAGAGTGGAGAGTGGGATATTACTTTCTCACATACTCTGGTGCCTCACCTCTGACCATGTCCCCTGGATGGGGAGACCTGGTGGCACTCAGAGGAAGGACAGCAGGTTACCAAGAAGAGACTTGATACCCTATGATCATATAGAGGGGGAGGTAATCCCCCTCAGGAACTGTCATAGGGGAGGGGAATAAGGGGAAAATGGGAGGGAGGGAAGAATGGGAGGATACAAGGGATGGGATAACCATTGAGATGTAACAAGAATAAATTAATAATAATAAAAAAATGGAAAAAGAAAAAAAAAGAAATTATACAATAAATTTATAATATTTCCTATGGGAAAAAAAAAAAAGAACACATACTGGCTTCTTACCCATCTCTTATTTTTTTCTCAAAGGATGATGTTCAAGTTATTTCCTGTTTTTATTTTTTTCCACTTGAAGGAACAGAGATGAAGAATAAGCTCTGAAGGAAGTTCCTCCCACACTCCAGGCCACGCTTATATCACTCCCTCTGTGGCTAGACTTACGTAAAAGCATCCTGTGTCGAGTGGTAAGACTTGACTGTGAGCTCAGCATTCCATTATACAAAGCTGAAGAAAGCCTGAGAATAAGCACAGGGTTTGTAACCTATCCTTCTGATCCTTAGAGCTTTACGGCAGGTGTAAGTGTGGTTTACTGTGCTATGTGATCTCTACCGTAGTGTTCCAACGCTGTGCCACAGCTTTTGTACATGTCAATGTGTGATAACTTGAAACCAAGCTATTTGAAACCAGAGACCTATCACCCCACTGACTGTTGAGTTTGAATATCTATCTAGGGATAAACATGGTTTTGCTGCCCAGGCAACTTCCTTTTGTAGCTATTTTCCTTACCTGAAACCTAGAACCCAGCACTTAGCTCATTTCCTGGTATCTAAAGCACACCAGGAAGAGGAAGATCCCTTGAGTGCAGCATCTCCTACCCAGACAAGAAGAGAGATTGCCTTTATTCATGTCAAAAACAAAGTCATTAGAGATCATTGCTGAGGTTCCTGGCAGGTGAAGGGAGCACTGGTTTTAGAACAAGGAAATCTGGCTTCTATGTTTTGTTCTATGCCTCCAGCATTTTCTAGAAAAAAAAAAGTCTTGGGGCTGGAATACAATCTTCGTGCGAAATCTGTGACCTAGTTAATGTCATTCTGTAGATATGGGCTATATCAGGAGAAGTTAACTTTTTGTATACTGGTAGAATATACTTTATTCTTAAATATATGACTATATAAAAATATAAAACATATTTAAGCATGTACTCAAATTTATATTTCTGAAATTCCTCAAGACAATAGCACTTTAAGCCCATAGCACTGCAATAAGCTCACATGCAAATATTTCATATATTACAGAATTGACTCTCTCCAAAGCAATAAAATAATAATAGTAGTAATAATAACAACAACAACAACAACAACAGCAACTAAGCTTTGATGTAATTTTTATTACTCATGATTTATGAGAGGACTGTGATTGGGCATGCTAGGTCTCATGTAACAGTTATAAGGAGTTGTAACAATTTCTATTTCAGTTATGAGCAATATAGTACTTGTATAGTTCAAGTTAAGCTCATCCTTATAAGAACTGCATATTTCAAGAGAGCATAGAATTGTCGGGAACTGCCACTTTTAATGGGAACATGATAGAAAAGTTTTGGTTTTGTTTCTCTTAATGCAGTGTTGTTGCCATTAATGAACCCTGGCTCTGTGTAAGAACAAACACAAAGCAAAACAAAGATCACACAGGGACAGCTTATGTCTCTCTCGGCTCTCCACAAGTACCATCGGAGAGAGACTTTAGCAGGCACACACTCCAAGAGTAAAATGTTCTCTGTGTGCTATTATTTCACACTGCTGCTGGTATCTACTCAAGTTTTTTATTGGCACTAGAGAGAAATGTACATGGCCAAAACAGCAAAGGGCACCATCTAAAAATAAAGCCTCTAAGGATTGGGAGCTGGCTTAGTCAGTACAGTAGCTGCCATGGAAAGGAATATGATTTCACATAACTAGCAATCTCATAAGCACAGGCTTGTTGGTGCACATCTGTTGCCCTTATGCTGTGGTGGGGTTTGGGGGGCCCAGTTGGGAGGCTCATTGCTTGCCACTGACCAGTTAGTGTGGCCCATCAGTGAACTCTTATGCTTTGTGAGAAATCCTGTCTCAAAAGATAACATGGAGAGTAAAAATGGAAGACATTTAACTAGCCTACACACACACACACACACACACACACACACACACACACACACACACTCACTCACTCACACATACACACACTCACAGAAACACATACACACAGTATTCACACATGTACACACAAAGCTTCTTAATATGCCACTGTCTTCATAGTGTATTTTTGTTGGCTTATTTGGTTTCTGTTTGCTTGGTTTCAGGGGGCTACTTGGAATTATCATAATAAATTTTTACAATGTCCCCAAGTACTAGTAAAATCTGTTGAATTGTGTTTTGAGGGGAGAGAGGTCAGCGTGCTGGTTCATGATAATTGGAAATAGATCTTTTAAGAGATTCTGAAAATTCTCATTCTCAAATGCTCCTTGGAAGATCATCTGATCTACCTCATAACTCCACGTTCTCTGTTCCCCATCTCTACATAAGCTAGACAGTGGATATTCCAATACGGTCCTCGTTATCCCAGTAAAATCCCAAGATTTTATATCTTGGAACCATTTCACTCAGTCAAGAATCCAGGATTAGGAAATTTCCTTTTGTTTAAAGTGATTGTTCAGTATAATAAATAGAAAAACGCCTTAGTTTGAGTGGGACCCCTGGGCCCAAATCTGCCTATCATAATGTTCTACTTGTAGGTTTCTAGGACCCTCTGGATCCTTCTACTTTGCTATTCTCCCATGCTTCTCTCATCTAGAGTCCCAATAGGATGTCCTCCCCTCTGTCTCAGTTTCCTGGTAAGTGAAGGCTTTCATGGGACATGCCCCTTGGGCTAGTATGCAGATATAAGTGAGTATATACCATTTGAGTCTTTCTGCTTCTCAGTTAACTCACCCATTATGATCATTTCTAGCTCAATCCATTTATCCACAAATTTTGGGAATTTCTTGTTTTTAATAGCTGAATAGTATTCCTTAGTGTATATGTACCACAGTTTCTTTATCCATTCTTCTACTGATGGACACTTAGGCTGTTTCCATGGTCTGGCTATTATACAGGCCATAAAACTTTAAACCCCTACCCAGATCTAGCCAATGGTCAGAACATTCTCTGGGATATGACTTTCTCACATACTCTGGTGCCTCACCTTTGACCATGTCCCCTGGAGAGGGAGACCTGGTGGCACTCAGAGGAAGGACAGCAGGTTACCAAGAAGAGACATGATATCCTATGAGCATATACAGGGGGAGGTAATCCCCCTCAGGAACAGTCATAGGGGAGGGGAATAAGGGGGAAATGGGAGGGAGGGAAGAATGGGAGGATACAGGGGATGGGATAACCATTGAAATGTAACAAGAATAAATTAATTTTAAAAAAGTCAAAATAAATAAATAAATAAATAAATAAATAGAAAAACGCACAGAGTGAAGAGTATTGTCTGCCATCTGTAAATGAACACGATGAACACGAATGACAGTGGCTCTGGGGAAAATGCCCCTGAGACCAAAGCACTCACTCTCCTCGATGCCACAAGCCTTTCACACTCTTTGTTTTCCTGCTTGAACCATTGAGCACCATCAGTGATGAAACAGCCACCGTCTGTGGTCTAATTGACTGAGAGCCATCTCTAGCCAGACCAGGATGCAAATCCTTATCTAGCTTAGCCACACCCTTTCAGTACTATGACATGGTCCTGCATACTTTTGCCAGAATCACGTGCTTTGTTATGTTTTCCCATTATCAAAATTAATAGCAGGGTTTGTTTGCTTGTTTGCCTTAGGCTTCATTCCACCAGCCTACAGAGAATATTCCAATATATTGTTCATTTTAAATTCTCCATTTCAAAATTTCTTCACAGTTCTTTTTTCCTTTGAAATCAAATTTGCATACATTGAAATGCACAAATCTTAAGTATACAGATGTAGGCATTTTGAAAACAGCATGCACTTCTGAAACTCATATCCCATCAAACAAAGAGCAGTTTCAGTCTTCTCATGCTGTTCCATCTGAATTTTCAACACCAAAAAAAAATATTTTTTTCATTTTATTTTATCACAGTAAGCTTAGATTGCCATAAGATTTTATACATATGTGAAATTTCACACACACACACACACACACACACACACACACACACACACATGCACACATGCTTTCACAGATCATATGTAACCCAGGGTGTAATCGTTGTGTCTGATTCCTTTCGCTTCCTGTAATTGTAATGTATTCCTTCATGTTGATACATTTTTTCTTATTGAAGAACATACCATATTTTGAGTGCACAGAAATTTAGTACTTTCTCAGTCGATAGAAAGTTAGATGGTTTCCAGTTTATTTATTTGGTGCTATGAATAGAGGTGTGCTAAGCATCCCTACTCAAGTGTTTACGTGGTTATTGTTTCTTATTTTTCTATGGTAAATGTCTTGAAACAAAATTTATGGATTATATATGCATATATTTAACCCTACAAGCTGTCAGGATATTTTCCTTAATTCCTTCCCTTTTTTGTCTCTTGAGCCTAACATATGAGAACTGCATTTGTTCTCGCCAAAACTGGTACCAAATACCTTTTCAACTTTAGCTTCTCTATTAGATTTGAAGTCACATCTCATCAGAGTTTGATATTTGATTTCTGACAGCATCATGACTGTTTACCTACTACTGTACCATGTTTCCCACAAGTCTACCTATTTGATAAATAAAATCGGTGCAATACATATTATCTAAATATCTGCATGTGTAATTTTCTTTAAATTGTATTTTGATGACAGGAAGTTTAACTTTGAGTTAAGCACGCTTTATCATTTTCCTCTTTCCTTCCTCTTTTCCATGTTCTGTCTAAGGCATCCTTGCCCAACTGTGGTCCGAAGACCACTTGCTTCCTCAAGAGGCTATATAACATTTGGTTTTATTTTCGGATCCATATTTTCTCTTGAAATTTTGTGTAGATTGGCAAACAAGGTTTGAGGCATATTTTGTTTTCTTATGTAAATTCACATACACAGAAAGTGCTGGGCGAAAGCGGCTCCATTTCCATTGAATTGCTGTTCTAAACTGCTTTGATAGCTTCATAGAAATCAGTTCACACATGGGAATAAGAAGGTGGACAGTCTAAGGATCTGTGCACTAGGGGTGAGGGGCCACTCGAGTTCTTCTTGTGTCTGGCTATTGTGGAAAATGCTGGGATGAGCGCGAGAGCACAGATTTCTTGCTGACATTTTTAAATTCATTTTCTCAGGATGTATACTCAGTAGTGGAACTGCTGAATCCTGGACTGTCATAGTTTTTAATTCTGCAGGGAATCTTCCTACTGCTATCTGTAATGGCTCTAGCTAATGCTCCCACCTACAGGGCAGCAAGAGGTCCTTTCTTCACATTATCAGACATGCTGCCTTTTGTCACTTGGATCCTGGCCATTCTAATAGGAGAAAGGTGACACTCATTATGGTTTTAACTCTCATTATGTGGTGATTAGGCATAGTATGCATTTCTACATATACTTTTCCACCATTTGTGTGTATTTTTTCAACAGATGTTTGCTTAAGGAATAGAGACATGGCTTAGCATTCAAGCATGCTTGCCACACAATCCTGAGAATCACATCACTGACTGATAGCTTCCTGCACATGCCTGGAACTCTAGCTCAAAGAGACCCAGTGCCTTCTACTGAGCTCCATACATATAAAGATGAACATAGCCTGGTGCATAGACATACACTCACATGCACACACATACAAAAAAAATAAATCTCTTCAAAGGTTTTGGCAGAATGAGTGTCTATTTAAGATGTTTGCATATTTTAAGACAGTGATTTGTTCGTTTCCAGTTGTAATCTACCAGATGATGACTTGCAGCTATTTTCCTACTGTTTTGTCACATGTCTCTTCAGTCTTTCACCTGTTTTTTCTGCTATGCAGAAACATTTCAGTGTGGTTTGTTTCCCGTGCCTGTGGATGTGTATCTCCCAGTTCACCGTGCGGACATGGCGGGCATGAAGATACTCACCTCTTTTGTTTTTGTTTTGTTTTTTTAAGAGTCTCATAGCTGTGTGTCTAATCTTTCAAACTTTAATCCATTTCAACTTGATGTATCTGATGTGAGAAAGGGTCTATTCTCATTCTTGTGCATTTCCCTGATGACTAAAGACGTTGAGCATCTCTTTAAATGTTTCTCAGCCACTCGATATTCCTCTGTTGAGAATTACCCGTTTAGTTCTGAGCCCCATTTCTTTTAAGCTTATTATTGAAAGGTAAGAATAGTTTTCATCTTTTTCTTTTCTACATTTCTTGGTTCCTTTCTTCCTTATCTGCTCTTTTCCTTTAACGTTAAATTCTGTCTCCCTCCTTCCCCTATCCTGTCTCTTCCTCTCTCCCCATGGTCTTACTAAGTAACTCAGGCTGGTCTCAAATTCATGGTTTTTTTTTTTTTTGCCTGCTTGGATTGCCTGTTTAGTGCTTGGATTACAAATGTGGGATATTGCACCCAGCTAGTTTTTTATTTAATGGCATGTTTTTGATCTTCATTTTGTTTTTGTTTTTGGTCTGTGTGTCTGTTACATTTTGTACTCTTTCATTACTGTGTAGCTTTTTAAAAGTTCCTACAATTAAGAGAGTGTATTTTAAGCTAATTAACAGTTTTAAATGTGATTGCATAAAGAAAAGCCTCTAGCATTCCAATCCTTATCACATTTTGAATTTAGAATATTAAAATTTACATTGCTTAATATTGTATATCTGGATATTAATAAAAATATTATGGCTATTAATATTTTAATAATTTTGTCTTTTTGCCTTAATAATAAAGATGGTTACTTTTGCAGCACTATTGCACAACACTGGGGCCATGGATTTGCCTGTGCATGGCAACCGATGAGTTATGAGATTTCAGGTTACAAATGATCATCCTCTCCCTTTAGCTTGGAGAATTTCCTTCCTCATTTTTTTCCAAGCCAAGTCTAGTGGTGAAGACCCTAAGGTTGGCTTTTCTCTTCTTTCCTTTTTCCTCCTTTTGGTCTGGAAAAGCCTTCCTTGCTCCTGGTTTCTAGAAGACAGCTTTCCAGGGAAAAGTTTTCTTGCTTGACAGCTCTTTTTGTTGTCCTTCAGCACTCTGGTTATTTTCCCCATGACCCTTTGGGGCGTGTTTCATGGTGGGAACTCTGCTGCTTGGAATATTCAGACTCTCTACTATAGCATTTGCTTCTCTTCTTGATCTGTTTGCAGGAGCCTCTTCCGATCTTTGTCTTCTGATGGTTGAACTTGGGCCAGTTGGCTTGCTGCTAGGTAGGTTTCCAACTTTTCACTTCTGGGTGCTAGATGTGTGTGATGCTTGAGTACGTCTCATGAGGCTTCAAACGCTAGCCTTAAATCCTCATTGTGAATTGTTAGGAGTAGTAAAGCTTCGTCTTCCTAAGGGGCTTAGAGGTAGAGTTTTGGATTGGTGATCAAAATTGGATAAAGTCACTGGGGTGAAGAAAGGCAGAAAGACAAGCCTGCATGTTCCCTGTCTCTAGATGATGTCCTGCGTCGCCTCAGAACTGTCTTTGGGACGCCTCGCATCAAAGCGATACTTCTTTCAATACCATAAGCCAAAACAAATCTCTTTTCTTTCTTAAAAGATTTATTTTTAGACATTATCATACAACTACACCTTCCCCACCCCCTTCCCTTCCTCTCACCCTCTCACTTGACCCTTCTTGTTCTCTTTCAAATTTATGACCTGTCTTTATTTTCATTAATTATTGGTGTGTGTGTGTGTGTGTGTGTGTGTGTGTGTGTGTGTGTGTGTATTCCAAAATATAACCTACTTAGTCTGTATACTGTTACTTTTATATCTTTCCAGCTCTCCTTAATCCTTAGCTGCCTATAGTTCTCTGTCTAGGGTTGAGGCCTCACAGTGTTGTGTTATTAGCCAGAGAAAATGACCAAATACACCTGAATGTCTACATATTTTCTTCAAGTTTGGAATATTTTCTGCTAGTAATTCTATCCCTCTGTTTTCAAGACAGAATTTTGCTAGGTAGCCCTTCATAGTCCCGAACTTGCAGGGATCCTCCTGTATCTACCTCCCAACTAAAGGGATGACAGAGAGAGCTGCCATGCCAGCTGCTGCCCACTGCGACTAATTCCTTACATAAGGTCTTTGTGCTCTGTCTTTCCCTGTCTGGATTCTTGTGAATGGAGTGTTTGCCCTCTCACAATGCTAACTCATAAACCCCATAATCCCTTTCATTCCTCTTCATTCTCTTTTTCTGCTTTAAATGCTCATTCTTCCCAGACACCTTCTGCTCTTGATGCTCTAACATAACACTCCCCCCACCTTTCCATCATTTCATCTACTGTACTTGTAGCTGAAATTTGGTTTGATGTTTATTTTTCTCTATTACATCTTTCATCATGACTCTCCCTCACCTAATGGAATCAAGTTCACTGACCTTCCTTAAACCGTCTAGTTTCATCTTTTTCAGTTGGCTCATAACCTGCTCTCAGCTCATGCGGCTTTTTTGTGTCTGGTGATGCCACGCTTATCTGGTTGCTCTTGATCCTTGTGGGCACACAACAGGGTGTGAGCATTTGAAGAAGTAGGTGTCTCTTGATTCTTCACAAGTGGAAAGGCCTTGCAGCAAGCATGCCACTCTGGCATTCTAGAAACCATGTGGCTGCTGTCTTTCTACCAAAAGCCTGTGGTTTAATATCACAAATACCATGTTGTGATGGGCCAGAAGCCCAGGGAAGATCTCTTCTGTACTGCTCCCCATTACGCTTGACACAGTGGCTGCTGAGTTCTGACCAAGCATTTTGTTGCTGGTGTCTGGAATGTCGCAGTGGTGCATGCCAGAGACTGACCTTGTCATACAAGCCTGGGGCTGTATGGTATCACCTGGCCCTGGGCTGACTTACTAGCATGGAAAGGTAGAGCCATGTAGTCAGCCCAGTGCTGTTTTTTTTTTTTTTTTTACAAAGAAAAGCCTCTTGGTGAGATCCTGGACAAAATCCTGTGCTCACTTCCTCCTTTCTCCCAAGCAGATGTTATTCCTCTCTGTGCTGTGATAGGAGAAAGGTGACAGGGATAATGCAAAGCTGTCCATCATACCTTCTTTACTGGGTCTTATCCTACTATATGCTATAGCCAAGTGTTCACTGGAGACACTGATTCTGCCACCTTGCTCTCCCTTTCCCTACACCACAAGCTATTTAATGTCCCTATTTGCCATTTCTGGATTCCGTTTACCAAAGTATCTTTTCAAGACATTTTTTTTTTCATTTGAAAGTTCCTTGCTCTTCACTGTGAATTTGGGTTTTATGTATAAATTATTTATATATTTTAGAAACATATATCTTCTTGGATATATGATTTGTAAACTTTATTTTCTGTTTGAAGGTTGTCTTTTTATACTCTTAGCAATGTACTTACTTCACAGTCTAGAAGTTTTTTTAATTGTTTTGAAGTCAATCTGTGAGCTTTATTCTTTTATAGACTCTTCTTTTAATATCACATCCAAGAACAGTTGGACTAAGTGAAACTTTCTCTTCTAACTTTCATTATAACTTTGTGCTTTACTTTTCAGTTTAGAAATATTTTTCTTTTATAAATGAGGAAGTCAGAACCAAGATCAATTTTGTTGTATATAGATTGTGGTGGTTTGAATAAGAATGGTCCCCATAGGCTCATAGGTTTAAGTGATTAGTCACCTCACCGGAGAGTGGAACTCTTTGGTAGGATGAGAAGGATTAGGGGGTGTGGCCTTGTTGAAGGAAGTGTATCATTGGGGGTGGGCTTTAAGGTTTCGCAAACCCATACCAGGCCCAGACTCTCCTTTTCCCTGCAGATGTAGCTCTAAACTGCCTCTCCAGCACCATGGCTGAATGCTTCTTACTTTAGTTATAATGGACTAAGCCTCTAAAATTGTAAGCAAGCCCCAGGAAAAAGTTGCCGTGGTCATGGTGTCTCTTCACAGCAATAGGACAGTGACTAAGACAGAAATCAGCGCCAGGGAGTGGTGTACTGTTGTGACTATGATGTTTGTTGGAGAAATAGAAAGACTTTGGGGCTTTGGAGTAGCGAAGTGCTTGGACACGTTAAGTGGAGCTTACAGGGCCATCCTAGGAAACACAGAAGACAGTGCTGCTGAGGGCACTATTAACTGTGGGGGTCCAGCTCAAGAACTTTCAGATGGGAATAATATTAGAAAGTGGCCTAGAGACTGTTCTTGTGATATGTTGTCAAATAATGTGGCAGGGTTTTTTGGCCCTTGTCCTAAACATCTGCCTGAAGCTAAACTGAAGCATTTTGGGTTAATAGCATTAACAGAGGAGATTTCAAAAGAGTCTAGTATTGACTGTGTCATGTGGTTATTAGTAATCAGTCTTACATGGATCTGCAATGAAAGAGAGCTGAACAAAGAAAACACAAAATGTACAGTTTGAAGAGAAAAGGAACACCGGAAAGTATGATGGAGCTAAGTCCAGTGCTCAGGTAGATAAAAATTTCAGTGAAATGCCTGGCGCAAGGAGGAGTAGAAGTAGTGACAAGCTAAGGGCAAAAGTCCCACCCACCTAAGCCTTCAACCTGTGAAAAGGAATTAAAGAAAAGCTTAAGCTGTGAAGGAAACCAACAGACAGAAAAAAACTGAATCAAATGTAACAGGATGAGGGGGCGGGGCGTGTTCCAGCCCCAGCATGCAGCAGAACTTGACACTTCACTGGTTCTAGATCTGGCTTTAGGCATGGAGACCTAAAAAGGTCATTGAGTGAAACTTTGAAGGTGAAGCCTGGATTTCATTGGAAATGCTGAGATGTTTGAGACGCTGGAGTGATGGGATACCTGCCAAGGAGCGCTGCAGACTGAGTATGGATGGCACCAGCCCAAGAGAGAGAAGTATGTTGCAGTCGACAAAACTGAATGGAATTGGAGATATGAAGATCACTTTGATATCATATATGGAGATGCAGAGTTTGGAGCTTGTCCAGCTAATTTTTTGGTCATGCAATACTATAATAAGTCATATATTTCAGCATCTTAGTGTTTAAATCAATGTGTATATTTGTGTCAACTTGGTATCCTATAACATATACAAATATTAATTCTATGAATATTTTAATAGAATTTAGGGGATTTCCACATAGATAATTAATAGATACAGGTAGACACACACACACACACACACACACACACACTTCTTAGCCAATTATTGTTGCTCATATCTCCACATGCAACTGACTGGCAATAAAAATCCAGCATCCATTTCAGGTCAATGTATGGTTTCAGAATCATCATTGATTCTTCTTCCTTTTCATCTTACTATCCTATAACAAGTGAATGTTTCCTAATGAATTACTCTCTTGCTTAAAAGAGCCATCTGAGAACTCTCCATGCCATAGGATAAACAGCCTCTCTCTGATCACATCACTAACCAGTGATCTTCGTTTCTCTGAAAGTCTGGGTAAGGATAATTGCTAAGATGCGAGTATTTGCTACTTCCAAAACACATGCTAAAATTTAACCCCCCTTGAAGAAGGTGTTAGAAATTATGGGATTTAGAAGGTCAATATTGGGTCCAGTGGGTGAATCCTCATGAAAGGCATTCGTTTTCCTATAGAAGAGGCCATCCCTTCATGTGACAGGTTTTACTGCCTAGAAAGCAGGAAGCAGGCTCTCAATGAAACATCAAAATCTGCTGTGACCTTGAAGTTCTTAGATTACAAAAATGTCAAGAAATAGATGTCTGTTGCTAAAAGCCATTGCATTCATGATATTTTTACATTGGCAGCTAGAATGTGCTAAAATGACATTCAAAATTAATCAGCCAAGGGTGTTGTTCAGAGCTGGAGGCCAAGGGGTGTTGCACGATCTTTGTGAGAACTCACTGAAAGCAGAGCTGGTTCCCATGGCTTTCTCTGCTGCATTTACTAGGTTGACCTTGTCTTTCCTTCCACCCTTGGAATTTCTTCAAGCTACAGTATCAATTTCCAGGATTAATAGAAGTATTTTAAAAGTTCATAGCTGTTTAATTGATTCCCTGTAGCCCCCATGATCCTTACTGTTTTCAGTTGCCATTTCAACAAGTTGAAAGTGGTATGTTTAGCTAACAAATTATACTGGTTAATTTATTGATCATTGATTTTCTTTTTAAACTGTAATACTATTTGATAGTAAATGAATATTCCTATTAGACAGTTTCAGTGAAAGCTATATTTTATCACTATAAAATATATTTCTTCATATTTCTTGCCTTGAATTTAGCTTTATAAGCATTATTTGTTTTTCCTCTGTTCATACTGGCTTTGCCTGGTGTATATTTCCTCTTCTTTATGTTTCCTGTGCCTACAATGCCAGTTGCTATGCAATGTACTTGTTTAAAGTATTCACAAGTCTGGAGGAACTTACAGACCAACAGCTCAGAGAAAAACTTTAGAAGAGCTCCTGCTCCCATCAAAACTCTCTTAACTATAAGTACCCTGATGTATCCATTATACAAATCATAGATTATTCATCTATCCATTTAATTGTTTGATATCTGGTATTTTATGAATTCCTCTGTGGTTAAGGATGCAGAGGTGGGGAAATTACAGAAAACAATTCTCTCAGAGAACTTAAACAATGAGACACATGGATAACAAATAGAAAGCAGATGAGTATAATTTTCTAACATATAAAGCAGAAGTAATAGAATTAAGGTAAAGGTGTTACTCATATGGGAGACTTTTACATCAGTCACTTCTTTGAACATACAATTGCAGAGCAGACATTCACAGGCAGCCAGGGCTCCATCCACGTGAAGGAACTGAGAATAGCATTGCAAGGAGAAGAAGTGCTTTATTAAAATATTTTAAAATAAAATGAAGATTGACAAATTTTTATTAAAAAGTTCTCATACAATACATTTTTGTCTATGGTGACACTTTTTAAAAACAGAAAATCCCATATAATCAGAATAGTGAAATAAAGGAGGCAAATAAATGAGGCAGGAACTCAGGTGCTTGGTGCCTTTTCAGCAACATGGTGCTGATGCACCTGGGGCCCATAGGCAGACTTTTAGGCACTGAAGTGATTCAATAGATTAAAATTTTCGATAGTCACTGACTTCTGTAAGCAATAATATAGATAGAAGGTATAATATATAGAGAAAGTATACTAATGATAATGAGAAAATATATATACCAGGCGACAAACAGGTCCCTTTATTTTTTTCTCATTACATTCTTATTAGTTTAATACAATAGTTGAAAGAATTATCATCCCCACTCTAGACATTAATATGAAGAAACCAAAGCTAACTAAATGGTTTGATGTCAAATCTCTAAGAAGTTACAGATCTGGCCTTTCCATGCACGAGTGGCTTCAAATGCTATGCCTGTCCTCATTTGCTTTCTGTTCTGACCCAAGTTGCCTTGTTGACAATTACTCAAAGATTGCCATTCATGTCCATTCTGCATTTATGTATATTTTCATTTACTATAATATTCAGTTAGGCACCCTGTTTCTTCACTGGTTTTCTCCTAAATGAAGAAGACTTACCTAACCACAATTTGTGCTTTGTGGCTATTTGATATCTTAACTATTTGCTGAGATAAAAGAGGTCAAGTGCATAATCCTTAATTAGAGAAGACTGGTACTGCATTCTTCTGAATTTGTGTGGTATATAACAAAGAACTTAATAACATCAATGTGGGGAAGACATACGTAAATTCTGGAGTTGGCATCACAAATCAGCAAGACATAAAATACTAGCTTCTGAGATCTCAGTGTGTAGCTTATCTACGTTAGTGATTAAAACCAGGCAGGGTGTCTATGTATGTGTGGGCATGCATGAAAATGAGGACAAGTGATTCCGTATTTGTCTTTGAAGAGCAAAATGCACCATTATAACAAAAAGCAAAAATTAGCATTCTTCTTGTCATATTCCAAAAATGATCCCATTTACATGAAGAAGCTGTAAATACACAAGATGTGAAAGCATTGGACTGGCAAGACCAGTCCTGGACCCTGGTACATAGCTGAGAATGACTCTTACTTAACAGTCTTTTCTGAAATACTTGCCCTTATTTGTTCAAAGATTTTTTAGTGTCCTCAAGCAATCAATCAACAGTAGGAATAAGAAATTCAGTTATAGAAGGAGCGTTTCATGCTTCAAGAATTATGTGGTGAAAAAGACAACATGGCAGTCTCAATCTTGCAGGCTTCTAGGTTTGGATAAACATGGCTCTCAAATATCCTTGATATATAACTATGGCCTATGGCTACTTGCATAACACAGGACACAGTCTACACTCTATTTAGAAACCTGTCTCAAAAGTAGAATGAACGGTCTTATAACAACTATTATGTGATGGTGCGAATGTATATGATGTGGTATTTCATCTATGTTTTGAGCATAAATAAAACACCAGAATTAGATTTGTAACACAGATAATATGAATCTAAGTGTTATAAAATTCTATAGAAAGAGAAAATTTGGATTATGTCCTTTTGGCCTATCCAGTGGCATACTTTCATAACAATAGCTATAAGAAAAAAATGGAAAATATTCATACCTAAAGTCATCAAAGAGAGTAAGTAACAACAATACCAAGAATCAACGAAGATTTAGGGGAATTAGGGGATAAATTAGGAACAATTATAAGACATATTAAAGAAAACATCAAAGAATTATTTGTAGGAAAACTTGAATTGCACCTAACATGGAAAGCATTAGTTTATTCATTTTTTATTTCTTTTTTGAAGTAATAGTATAATACATCGCTCTTCCCTTCCCTTTTGTCTCTTCCAAAATCCCAGAAATCCCACTCTATTCTCTTTATATTTCTAAATGTAACTTGTCCAATCTGTATAATGTTAGCTGCACACATGTTTTTTGGGATGAGCACTTGGTCTTGGATAAGCAGTCTATGTGTTCTTCCCCGAGGAAGACAAATTCACTCCCACTCAGCATTTCTTAGCTGCCTGTAGTTCTGCGTATAGTGATGAAGCCTCGTGGTCTTTCCCTGTCCACATTGGCATGTCTCTTATTGCTGCCCTTGTTTGGCTTCCGTTTTGGTGGCCATGTTGGTGCAGCTTTATGTGTGTAGCTACTGACGCTGCTAGGGGACACAATATCACAGCACACTCTCTGATCCTAAGACACAGGTGGACCTGTTCATCTTTTGTGCAAAACTGAATAGTGGAAAACTATGAGAATGAACCTGAACTTTGTGCATTGTGTTTAATCGGGCATGCTTTGGGAAGGAATTCATGCTGTGAGAGATGGAAAAATCTCAAACTCTACAAACATTAGGTTGGGAACAACTCAAGAAGTAGTTGGCAGTAAATGGACCCTAATAATATAAGTTTTATTAATATGAATGCTACTGAAAGCTGTGAGCAGAACTTATGTGACCATATAGCATGAGTGTTACAACTGTAATTTCTTTTGAAAGTAAAAATGCCAGAGCAGGTGGATAACTTCGAAAGTTAAGTTCACTTCAGATACTGTTGTCTTGTCATATTTAATTTCCTTTATTTTTAGTGCTTTTCCTGATGCTTTTCCTTTAGTTATAAAAAAATCATTCACTTCCCTTTGATTTTTATTATCTATATCAGATGAAAAATTTATCTCTATAATAGTGTCTGTCATTACCCATTTACTGTAGGAAAAATTTATGATGAAGGAAACACAACTAGAGAAAACTGAATGCTTTTTCAGCATACCATCTCATTAAATGAACTTGTATCAGAAGTTTCATGCCAATAGTACGTTTTCATTTTTATTATCAAATTAAATATGCTCATTGTAAAAACTAGGAAGATTCAAATAAAATGATGTAATTGATCAAGAAAGAGAAATATTTTTCAACTTCACTTTCCTAAAAAAAACTTAGATTTGTAAGTTATATTCTAGAATACTTGATAGTCTATATGCCATAGAAGTGAGAATCACTGTTGGGCTCAACAACTGCATTTTATTGGTTATATTTTTCTGCAGTGGTCTCCATCTCTAGCAAAGAAAAGTTTCTTTTTGTGGGTAAGGACTACAATGACCTGTGACCATAAGGACAAATATTTAGGATGTAGTTGGTAATTTTGCTGGTTTAGTAAAATGATGACTATGGGTTCTCCTCCAAAATAAAATAAAATAAAATATTAAAAACTAGACATTGTTTTCTTCCTCTTCACCTTTCCCCTGAAGCTGCAATTGTCATCAGATCTGGTTCTTCACGGAGGCTCAATGGTCCCTTCTCCCTTCTATTTTTGTTATAAGAACCTATGTGGTCCTGTTAACCACAAAATAAGGCAGGCACTTTCAGAGGGAATCTTGTGTTAATGCCCCTTTATAATAGTCTCCATTTTCAGCTAAAATGTTGCAGTGCATGCACAGCATATCCAGAGACATTTCTGTCTTTCACTTTAATCTCCATGACCTTACACTGGGCGTGCCATGTACAGGCTTCCTAAATAACCCCCTGTGTTCTTATTGCTCTAGGTGGGTAGTGCCTAGGAAACGACTTCCATTCTCTCTCAACCTGTTGTAGTCATTGGCTGTTCCTTTACATCTCAACTGAGCTTAGCTTAGCTTTGCCCTCAACAAAATATGAACTGATGACATCCAGCTGGAGTCCTGTGACACAGTTTGAGCATAGAGAAAAAGGGTAGTACTATGGGAACTGAGTTAAAACCAATCTTTTAGACCTCTAGCCTAGATCTAGCCTACTAGGACTTCAGGCACAACCAGAAAAAGTTAAATAGTATATTCTCCTATTCTTTAGGAAAAATTAGCTGAAAGATGGGCCAGGAATCTGATATAATTTGATTATAGGTTAAATATTACATAGACACCCTGTAATCCCATCCTGTTTACAAAAGCTCCCTTGACTTAGAGATAATCACTAGGTCACTTGTTCAAATACCTTTCTTCTAAGGCATGTACTCTGGTATATTTTGCTGTTATTGTTAATGTAATCATCCAAAGCATACAATATCATGATAATTATTTATAACTTGTAAATCATTTTCCATGGCATCAACTATGCCACATGGCATTATTTTAAGTTGTTTTGTGCCTTATATAACTTTGTGCAGCTGTAGTAGACATTGCTGGTAATTGCATACCAGCTATTCCTTCTCCTTTAACTCATAACATGACCCTGATTTATGGTATTGCATATCCCCTAGGACATGTTTCATGTGTATTCCAGTTTTATCAGGGAACCTCTGCCTGTGTTTTGAGGTTCACACTTTGCTAGTCTCCTTGCAAATAGTAGTGTCATGTGGCCTACTTCTGATACAGAAGATAAGGCTGAGGCAGAAAGGAGAGTGACACCTCTTCCCCACGGTGGTGGATAGAGACTGACATCCACAGTCTACTTTTATTTTTTTGCCATGTGACTTAGATCAGTGACTGATGCTATGTGGCCAAGAGAAATAAGAGACAACACCATCAAATGCAGATGGCAGAGAAGGAACACAGAATGGAGCTGGCTCCTCTGTGGGATCACAAAGGTCCTGAAGCAAACCATGAATGGATAGACACTCTGGAGACTCCCCAGAGGCTGTTGTGTGCTTCAGCCAAACCCAACCTATAATGTTTCAAAACTTTCCATTCCTAGAAGCAGAGCTTTGGTAAGCATTTCTAAAGCTAAGTCTTACAGATGAAATAAAAAAATATGTTATCATTAATTCATGGATGATGAAAAATGCTAAAGCGTTTTGTCAAACTGCCTCCAGATATGATACTAACATTTTATCATTAGAAACAAAAGTAATAAAAACTCTTAAAAGTGAAGTTGCATTTGTGTTTATTTCCCTAAAAGCCTACATTTCTGTAGCTTCTTAGGGAAAAAAAGTGATCTTATTGTCACTTTTTTTCAGGAGTTGTGAGCAAATGTTTGTTCATCCCAGCTGGGTATAAGAGTGAAGAAAATATTTCATCCAATCCCACTCCAACTCGGTGGGTGAGCCAACGAGTTTATTGGAGCTGTAAGTATGGATGACATAAAGCAAATGTATCAAGGCCAAGTCCCACCCAGCATGAAAGATGACCTCATGAGAGTATCAATGGAGTTCTACCTTCAGTTAACTTTCTGTTCTTATATATTTTAGCACTGCTATGACCAGGCATATTTAGAGGTTAGAGGGTATAATGGCTAGACCCTAAAGTAAAGATACAGTGACCCATCCCTTCTCCTACTAGGAAGTGTTACGGCCCCATTACTGTTACAGATCATAACACTATTATTTTGAATACTTTCTTGCTGTAGTTTAGGAGTAAATCCTTCTGTAAACTCTGCTCCATGTTGACTGGTGACCAAGCCAGACTGAGAGAAGATCACTTATAATAACACCCTGAAAATTTCCAAGAAGATGCAAAGTGTCAATAAAGTCTGAAGAACATAAATTTCAAGTAGGTTATAAATGACATCTTCTACTTGAAAATGCATAAACACACACACACACACACACACACACACACACACACACACAGAGAGAGAGAGAGAGAGAACTGCCTCTGTTTACAGACTAACTGACATGTGGAAGAAACAGTGGGTTGTAAAGAACTTTAGTAAATAATAAATAATATGATGTGTGAGAACAATTAAAAATAAGATATAGAAACAATTTATTTTAATTTGAAATGTGTATTACTGTGAGATATTATGAGTTTGTTTCATATGTGAACATGTATATACATAAAATGTATATTTAAAGTATAAGCATCTGCTACAAATATATATGGTATGTCCATATACCTGTGAAAACAGATTATTGATTCAGGAATGAATGAATCTTGGTGATGTTCTCTAGCCACCAGTGACTTTGGTGACTTCAGATCTAACTAAATGTTCTTACAATGCATAAACTTTTCTAGCCTATTGGAGAAGCAGTTTCCTTACAGACAAAAGGCAAAATTCTTTTTTTTTTTTTAATGCAAAGTGGGCTGCCATTTTTATTGCTTGCTCTACGTTCCCACTCACTGAATCCTGAGAGAAATAAATCAAAGTGACAGAGAGCTGGAATGGAAATCAGGGTTTGCTAGCATTTTCATTGATAGAAGAATTCCTCAAGAAGATGAAAATGGAAGGAAAAAATGAAAGTCATTCTTACTGCTAATGAAATGTTTCCTTGCTGTCAGGCAGTGTGTGGCTAGAAGAAAAATGACTTGGACTTAACCAGAAACTCAGGCCGCAGAGTATTTTCAACCAGGTAATTAGGCTGATAGGAGATGTCACAAGTGGTGATTGTTACAAAGGGCTGCCTTTGAGATGCTCGCTTGGAATTAAAGGGGTCCTAGATGGCCAGGCTACCACTTGTGATGCTGGTCCAATGACAGTGTTTAGGTGTTCAGGAGGACATTCTTACATCTGGGGAAATGCTGGTCCTCTCCCGCCCCCCACCTATAGACCTAATTTTAAGGTTAAAAGATGATGGCTGTGAGCAAATGAAGCCACTCTTTAGTGAGCAGCTGCCATGAGGGATAAAAAAAGTAGTTCTGGAAATCAGTCTTTTTTTTTCTCTCCTTTATTAATTTATTCTTGTTACATCTCAATGGTTATCCCATCCCTTGTATCCTCCCATTCTTCCCTCCCTCCCATTTTCCCCTTATTCCCCTCCCCTATGACTGTTCCTGAGGGGGATTACCTCCCCCTGTATATGCTCATAGGGTATCAAGTCTCTTCTTGGTAACCTGCTGTCCTTCCTTTGAGTGCCACCAGGTCTCCCCCTCCAGGGGACATGGTCAAAGGTGAGGCACCAGAGTATGTGAGAAAGTAATATCCCACTCTCCACTCTACTGTGGAGAGTGTTCTGTCCATTGTCTAGATCTGGGTAGAGGTTTAAGGTTTATCGCCTGTATTGTCCTTGGCTGGTGCCTTAGTTTGAGCGGGACCCCTGGGCCCAAACCTGCCTATCATAATGTTCTACTTGTAGGCTTCTAGGACCCTCTGGATCCTTCTACTTTGCCATTCTCCCATGCTTCTCTCATCTAGAGTCCCCCTATAATGTCCTCCCCTCTGTCTCAGTTTCCTGGTAAGTGAAGGCTTTCGTGGGACATGCCCCTTGGGCTAATAGGCAGATATAAGTGAGTATATACCATTTGAGTCTTTCTGCTTCTGGGTTAACTCACTCATTATGATCATTTCTAGTTCAATTCATTTATCCACAAATTTCGGGAATTCCTTGTTTTTAATAGCTGAATAGTATTCCATAGTGTATATGTACCACAGTTTCTTTATCCATTCTTCTATTGAGGGACACTTAGGCTGTTTCCATGTTCTGGCTATGATGAATAAGGCTGCTATGAACATGGTTGAGCAATTTTTTTTTGTTGTGTGCTGAAGCATCTTCTGGGTATATTCCAAGGAGTGGAATAGCTGGGTCTTGAGGAAGCCCTATTCCCATTTTTCTGAGATAGCACCAGATAGATTTCCAAAGTGGTTGTACTATTTTGCATTCCCACCAGCAATGAAGGAGTGTTCCTCTCTCCCCACAATCTCGCCAGCATGTGGTGTCGCTTGAATTTTTGATCTTAGCCATTCTGATGGGTGTAAAATGGAATCTCAGAGTTGTTTTGATTTGCATTGGAAATCAGTCTTATAGAATTTTGTTAGTCAGCTAAGAAGAGAGTGCCTTCTTCTGGAATTAGGCCTGACAACTTTCCTGTTAACTTGTGTTTGGACCCCCCCCCACCACACACACACATTTAAAAAATAATTAAATGACCTCTGTGCTTATATCGACACATGACATTTTCAATAGATATTTTTGAACAATTCCTAAAGTACTAGTAACAGTGCCAGCATGCACTTGAAAAGAATTTCACAGATAAGGTAGTTTGGGGTATATCTTAATCAAAGTGGGTTTTAATTCAGCATTTGCCTTTTCTGTAGGCTGGTAAATAGATTGTTGTTATCAACTGCATCACTCACTGCTATTGTTCAGGGTTAGAAGTCTCTTCACAAGTAACATTTTATCATTTCTAAAACAATTTAGATGGTAGGTAGACAGGTAGAGAAATGATAGACAGACAGACAGACAGACAGACAAATGATAGAAACTTGGCTTTATAAATATATATACTTGGTGAAAGTATGCTATAGGCACAAGAGACATACAGTCCATCTTTGGAAACTAGGAAACCATCTAAGAGAATCAGCTGAACCAGTATCCAGAAGACATTGGGAAATCTAGGTAGATAGTTCATAGGCTCTGCAGATGCAGGCTCAGAGCCCAGAAGACTTGGGAGTAACAGTAGTGTCACTGTTTGGGGTGAGCAAGAGTTAAAAGTGGAGCATCTCCAAGTGAGGTAATATGAAATTCATTTCTGCAAAAAAAAATCTTGGAAATATTAGCAATGCTTAACAGTAAGAAGTGGCAGTTACAGCAAATCCTTAGAAGGTAATTCAGTGGCCCCTCTGGGGACAGAGAGCAGGTGAAAGGTTATAACAGGTGGACAACCTAGTATCATAACTGACAAGAAACAGAGGTGACAATGCATATTAGTGCAGTGGCAACAGAGATAGGAGCACCGCTGTTGATGGTTAGTGGTTTGTGACTAGCTGATGGCTGCAGATGCTGATCAATAGTGGAGGTGGTGATCTGAGTATCCTGTACATTAAATTTATGAGCTTGGGTGTTACATGTGGATGGAGGTACAAGGAAAGAAATTGGAGTCATTGGGAGAGAGAGAGAGAACCTGGGGAGATGCCGCACTTAAAATCTGGTTTCACTGTGAAGCCATCAAGGATCCGGAACATCAGGAGGCAGCAACTCCTGTCAATTGTGGTCCAGAATGGGAGACAGCTGGCTAGATGGATGATAAAACTCACATGGTCCCTGGTGATAAAAAGCACCAGAAAAGCATATTTAGATCACCATGTTAGTGAAACCCAAACAATAGTACATTAAGGAGGAAAGGACCAAGAAAGGAAGGTAAATGAACAGATATGACTTTCCAGAGCATTGGGCATTTAGGATCAGGGAGCACTGAGTAGAATTCAACTGAAAGCGGCAAATCTCAGTAGTAGGAACCTGTGAGTCAGGAAATATGGCTGAAACTAGCTTAGAATAGAGAACCTAGAAACACATGGCTGTCATTGATTGACAGCATGATTTGCCCTGGCAAAGCAAAAATGATGTTTAAAACAGCCAATTTTGAGGACAGCCGGTAAAGGTGTTGATGATTCCAGGTCTCAGTCCAGTCAGGAGGAGGCGAAAAGCAGAGGCAATGAAGCAGAATGGACAGAGGTAGAGCCTCAGAGGTTGGTACCATTTAAAACGGTGCCTCAAGAAGCTGGGAGTGGGGGAGACACTTGATACCTCTTGGAACCTGCCACGTCTACCAAGCTGAATGGAGCATGCGCACACAGACATACATTTTACATGTATGTGGGTAAGGGTCTACAACTCATTAAACTTTAAGGTGTCTTTTCTTGTTCTTCAGAAAGGAGATTGCATTAAATATCTTCAAGGTAGCCAAATCAAGTTACTACAGCAAGAAATTAGTTAAATTGACAAAAACGAATATTAATGCCTGAAAATAACAACTTAGCATTCCATTCGTGCATAATTGCCAAAAGGCATTACATGCTGGCTGACCTCCTCTGAGCCCGGTAGTGTAGCCTCGGACATCACTCAGGCAGGAATCATTCTCCTGACATGTTGCTGAAGAAGCCTGCTTGACAAGATCCCTTGTTGAAGTCTTGGCCCAGAAAAATTTTCTTCTGCAGTTCATACATCACAGTTTCTTTCTGGTCTGATAAAAGCTTTAAAGAATATTTCAAGGTGGAATTTAACTAGATGGAAGAAATGTATTTTCAGTGCTAAAGGTCGAATTTGTATTTGCAAGATCTGTATATTAACTTACTGCTTACAAAGAGTTTGTTAAAATAAAACTTGTGTTTTCCATTAGGTGGTCCTTGTGAACTCTGATACAGTGTTCCATTGCAAGAACATTACTGTTTTCTATTTACAGCTTTCTCAAAAAGAGGAACTACGGATGACTAGAAGGAATAGGTTGGACTGAAGAAAGAATAAAGCAGGCTTTGGAGGCATTACAGGGGGGAAAGAAACAGAATTTTGGTAGTATTAATTATTTAATTGAAATTTGTAGTTCATATTTTTTTCTTTTAGAACAGAGTCTCACTATATAACCCTGGCTGGCCCAGAACTCGATGTATACTGGGCTGACCTCGGACTCCCAGAGATCTAACCTTCCGCTGCTTCCTGAGCGCTGGGATGCGGTTCATATATGTAGGACACTTTTTCCATTAGTTAGGTACTGGAGACATCAGCAATACAGAAGTGTGTTAGTCACTTGGTACATGTTTTTATGTGGGGTTCAATGCTTTCAGTCCTACGTGGTCAACTCAATGAAAACAAAGCAAAACAAAAAAAAAAACTTTAAAGGCTTGAAGTGGTGGCTCTGTGGACTTGTGGTGCAAGCATGAGGATCTGAGTTTAAGTCCCTGACACACACACACACAAACACACACACACACACACACACACACACACACACACACACACACACACACACGTTTCAGTGCTCAGAAGATGGAGATACTAGGAAATACCTGGCTCGTTAGACTACCCTAGTCAGTGGACTGTGATTCAAGTGAGAGACTCTGCCTCAAAATACAGGCTGGAGGGCAAGCAAGGAGGATATCTAACATTAAACTGTTGCCTTCACATGTGTGTGCACATATACATGCAAATGCACACACACACACACACACACACACACACACACACACACACACACACACACACTCAGCAACTTTTACTCAGGAAATTGGTTGGTCGATGCTCTAGAGTTCAACAGTCTGAACAACTGAAGCACTTGCCTGCTGGTCTATGGCTGTTGCACTTAGTCATTTTGTCCAAGTGAAGGACGAGCGGCTTTTTAAAAATGTTCTCCCATGTATTCTGTCTTATTGTAGAGAAGCCGACTTGTCATCGGCGAGGCAGCAATGAAAACTGCCTTCTCTTAGGGCAGCTGTTACAGTTATTAACCTGCCGCCGTTTCATCAGTGGCTCCCCGTGGAGGAACCAACGTCAAGGGACAGAGTCTTATGCCTCTCACCTGACATTTATTTTTTATCAGATTATTTAGGATCTGACAAATGGCGGGGCCAGGAGCATCAGTGCTTTCTGCACTTACAAGGGGCCCATTTTCTAAAGCTGACTCTTCGCTCATATTCTGTCTGAAGCATGCAGTTTAAGATTCTTGTATTATTTCAGAGGTTACGCTGAGAGCTTCCTTGGGTAATTGGGGTCACCTTTATGTGGACAGGAGTACAGCTGGAGCAATTTCATTTCTTTTTTTTTTTTTTTTTAATTTTTTCCCTTTCTCTGAAGTTGTATTCAGACATGCCATGGAACTCAGAAGCAAATATTCTGTTTCTCTGCTGCTGTTGATCACATGCATATTGGCTTTGAAGTTTATTGTATTGTGCATGTCTATAAAATTATGTATATCTTCATGAGAATTAATTTCAATCATTTTTTAAAATATCATTAAGTATGTGTTAGATGTGATAGGGTTTTCAAAAGTAACACCTCCCTCACACCATTCCCTTTGTAAGTGTGAATCCACCTCCCTCACACCATTCCCTTTGTAAGTGTGAGTCCACCATTGAATTAAAAACTGGCTTGGAAAGCTAACTCCTTTCAAGGCTCAAGACTGAAGAGCTAGGTGGCAGAAGAATATCTTCTTTATAACATAAACTACAGAGGGCATTTTATGAAATTTTATTTCACACCTTATACATTATCTCTCTTGAAACAAATTGAAGACCTTACCTTTGAAATACTGCCAAGCTGTGGTGCTGCAGAAATCGGCTACTCAACTTAGGGAGACTTAACACTCAACCTTTCAAAGCGAATTTGATTGATAATCAAAAGGGAAAACACTGGTGTGTCTTCTTCTTTATCCCAACTGTCTATTAGGCCACCATCTCTTTAAAGCATAGGAACTTGTCAAAAATGACAATTTTCTCAGCAGATCTCTAATACTATCTTTCAGGAGCAAGGAGACCAAATAACAATGGAACAATAGAGGTGTATGAGAGAGGAAAAGAAGGGCATGCCCCAAAGTGAAAGAGTTTTGTGCCTGCCCACTTAGAACACACACACATCTGTTGATGCCTACAGCCTTCCACACTGGAGGAGAGAGTCCACTGAGCAGAGCCACTGTGGGAAAGGAGCAGATTGTGGCAATGTCTTCACAAGATATAAATGATTAGGATGAGGATCATGATTAAGTAACATAAGAATGGACCTAGCAGAGGGAAGGGAAACACCAACCCACCCACAAAACTTGGACTCAAAGGTCTAGGGTCCAAGTCTTCAAATGTAAGAGCCAGTGCAGACCCTTCAGAGCATTCTTTCCTCAGCTCTGCTCTCCATGCCCTCTCCTCCAAGTGTAGGCATTCCTTTAAGTATGCCTAGAGCTCAGGCTTGGTGATGTCATCCCTTCATGTTTCTTCCTGTTACTGGCTTCTCCAGGATCAAACTGGGACACATACATATAAAAATAATAACTGTATATTTATATTTATCTGTAAATCTGCACATTATAGCTATTAAGTGCACTCCAGTGTGTTTACATAGTTGTTTGGGGTGGGTTATTCATTTGTTTGTTTGCACAGTGCATCAGTTTTCTGTAGTACATATGCTACCTTCTGGAAAACACGTGTAAACATTGATAGACATTTTAAAAAATCATATTGTGAAACTGACTTAAGTTGCCCCAAAGACAAAAGTCTTGCTTACAGCAGGTCCTCAGTTTTAAAGCTCTGTATTCCATGCTACTATAGATGGCCTAGGCCATTATTTTAGACAGACAAAGAGATACTAAAAAAGAAATGTATTCACAAAGTGAGTCAATGGAGAAGCCAGAAATTTTGCATCCTAAAAATGAATTTCTCTCTTCTCTCTTCTTACCTTTTAAGTCAAAAATATAACTACGGACTTCTGAAAGCTTGTTAATGTATTATTCATGAAAGGAGACCCAAGACAGGGTTGTGTGGTGCCTTCAGGTACATATCCTTACATCTCAGAAACAGGGTTGCAAGTATAAATCTTGTCAACAAACTCAGGACGACAAGTCATTATCAGATTGAGAGTTCAATTTTCCTGGGAAAGTACAAACATATCTTTCTAAAAGAGCTAGTCCAATAAAGCTAATGGAGGAGCAATTTTCATTTGATCACAAATTCAAAAATTCAGGATGATGACAAAATAATGTATGGATTTATTAGGAGTTATTCTAGGCAGTTGTTTTCACTATGTGATATAAATGCATTGAATTAAAACAATTATAAAGACTCTATGTATAAATAAGTTCCTTTAGCTGCACAAATAAATTTGTGCCTTGAAAAAAAAAACATCTCTAGGACCTTAACATTTTAAGAACTGGAAAAACAGAAATTGAGCTTTGTTCAAATTTATAACTAGTACCTGAAATTAATATCACTGCCCTTCAGTGAATACAAGCTGTGGATTTGTGTTGTGAAAGTCTTCAGGTGCCAGGGAACACTTTTGTGCCCCCTTTGCACAAGGTGTTTTAATGTGGCTACCATATACCACAGGTGACTCATACAGTGCAGCAGAGTTTTCATCTGCCATGTTGCTCTAAGTGGAGAAATTTTTTCCCTGACACATACTCCAACTTTAATTTTCTACTAATATTGACTCTTATAAGGTGATTGTGCTATCTCATAAGCTGGACCAATAGCACCTTGCCCGCCAGTCAAATGTTCAAGTATGAAGTTGAAAGAATATTTCAATAAAAAACATATACCTAATGGAATTCCTAAAAATCATTACATACTATATTTTATTCTATATCTTCCCAGCTATTTACCCCCGCAACTGCTACTGAAGCCATCTAAGCTTTGCTGTATCTCAGTGTGTTCTGAGCACCGGTACCATCACCCCACAACACTTCAGAGCGCACGTAGTAACTTAGCTTCTATTTTTCACATTTCTTTCCCCTTTGAGATATAATTTACATACAGGGAGAAAGATGCTTGTAAGTGTTCTGTCTGTATTTTCTAAATAGATTGCCCACCCTTTAACCCACCTTAAATTAGCTAGACCTCATAAAGCTTGACTGTGTTCCTCCTCAGCCCACCCTGGTTCCCACAAGCTAGTTCAACTCCAGTTCCAGCAATTATTTATTTTCTCTGTTTTACAACTTCAAAAAAATTTAATTGTATGATGCATGCTTGTACAGAAACTCTGCACACAAGACTATGACTCATCCATAGCTTGCATGAATCAATGGTGAGTCTCTTTTGTTGCTAGACAGTGCCTGATGAGTGACTATATCCGTTTGTCTTCTTCTGCGTCTTGGCTGTTAATAATTGGATATGCTCTGGTATTGCAACCTGCAGAGCTAACTCTAAATGTAAGAGCATATGCTTTGCTTTATACTGTTCTGGTGAGTACATGACGGCTTGTTATGTTACCTTCACTCTGCTGATGTGAGCTGAGAACGTCTTTAGTCATCATAGAAATGCAAATCAAAACAACTCTGAGATTTCATCTTACACCCATCAGAATGGCTAAGATCAAAAATTCATGCTGGCAAGGATGTGGAGAAAGAGGAACACTTCTTCATTGCTGGTGGGAATGCAAACTAGTACAACCAATTTGGAAATCTATCTGGCATTATCTCAGAAAACTGGGAATAGGGCTTCCTCAAGACCCAGCTATTTCACTCCTTGGAATATACCCAGAAGATGCGCCAGCACACAAGGACCATGTTCATAGCAGCCTTATTCATAATAGCCAGAACATGGAAACAGCCTAAGTGTCCCTCGGTAGAAGAATGGATAAAGAAACTGTGGTACATTTACACTATGGAATACTACACAGCTATTAAAAACAAGGAATTTCCAAAACTTGTGGACAAATGGATTAAACTAGAAATGATCATAATGAGTGAGTTAACCCAGAAGCAGAAAGACTCAAATGGTATATACTCACTTATAACTAGACACTAGCCCAAGAGACATGTCCCATGAAAGTCTTCACCTACCAGGAAAGTGGGATATATGTGAGGACTATACGTCAGAGAAGTATGGGAGAATGGGGAAATAGAAGTATCCAGAGGGTCCTAGAAACCTACAAATAGAACATTATGACAGGCAGATCAGGGCCCAGGGGTTCTGCTCAAAGTAGGGCACCAACCAAGGACAATACATGCGTAAACATTGAATCCTTAACCAGATGTAGTCAAGGGACAGGTCATTCTCTACAAATGAGTGAAGAGTGGGGACTGACTTTTACACGAACTCTGGTACCCCATATTTGACCATGTCCCCTTGATGGGGAGACCCAGTGGCACTCAGTGGAAGGACAGCAGGCTACCAAGAAGACACTTTATACCCTATGATTACATACAGGGGGAAGAGGTCCCCCTCAGTCACAGTCATAGGGGAGGGGAATAGGGTGAAATTGGGAGGAAGGGAGGAATGGGAGAATACAAGGGATGGGATAACAATTGAGATGTAATATTAATTAATTAATTAATTAATTAAAAAAGAACATCGGACATATCCTCATGCAAATGACTTTTGTTGGAGTGTGTTTAAAAGATAGCCAATGTTTGATGTTTATTTTTGTGACAAATTGCTGGACATCTTTATATAGCTTGGATATCAGTATAGTTTTCAGATATATCTCACACACATTTTCTTGCAACCTGTGACCTGTGTATCTTCTTTAACAGTATATTGAATAGTTGCAAGTTTTAAATTTTGACTGAGTTCCACTTATTGCTATTATTATGCAGTCAATGTCATTTCTTCAAATTCTTTGATATTTCCTAGGACAGAAGAATATTGTCCTATTATTTTTTCTAAATATATATATATATATATATATATATATATATATAATCCTAAACTGAAATCTATGATCCATTTTCAGTTAACTTCTGTATTTATTCCTTATTATTTACTTACTGTTTTATTATTGTTATTATTAGTACATTTGAATATTTATTTCTTCCAACTATGGGATGAAAAGACCACTCTTTCTCCATTGACTTATTTTGTCAAAATTCAATTGATCACATGTGCCAAGGTCTATATCTGGCCTTATTTATCCATCAACGTAGGCTTTTGTCTCCTTATATATTATAGATTTATATATTAAATCTTAAAAAGTAAAACTATATGATCTACACAATGTTCTTCTTTTTCAATTTAGTTTTAACTATTCCAGAGCAATTCTTCTCATATGTAAAGGTTAAATAGTTGGTGATATTGGTCCTTTTGTAAATACAGTACCTGAAATTAACTTGGGAAGAGTTAGTGCTTATTTAAGTACCAATTCTTCCAATCTGCACATTCCACATGCTGTTATCACTTAGTCTACTTTGAGATGTTGTCATATAGATCTTACATTTGTTTTACTAGATTTAAATACATGTTATATCTCTGAAGGACTCTTTCAAATGGCCATGTTTTTAATTTTGGGTGATTAGTAGTTCATCAGCAACTTATGAAATATGATTAATTTTGTGTTGATTTTATATACTTTGACTTGACTAAATATCATAATATTTCAAACAGCCATATAATCTAAAATCCAGATACAATTGAGTTCTTTCATTACATCCTATTTTCTTCCCTTATTTGCTTTTCTGCAGCAGTCAGGGCTTCCAGATCCATGAAGATTAGAATTAACAGAAAGTGCTCATCCTGCCAGTCTGCCATCTTTAAATATGTTAGATGTAGTATATTTGTTCAGAGTTTCTTTATTGGTTTGAAGGAGTTATTGTCTCAGTTTGCAGAGGATTTCATTTTAATTATTTACATATTTATCTGTGTTTAATGATATGGTCATCAGTTATTTTTTTCTCGGCATGTTAAGGTATAAATTGCACTGATTGACATTTCAACACTGAATCAACTTCTCATTTCCAATAACTGGTTTTAAGCATATTTTTCTTTGCTTCTATCTTTTATTTGCTAAGTTTGTCTAGGTGTTTTGTGACAGTCTTCATGACAGATATTGGATTATAATTTCCTTTATTGCACTGTCTCTGTCTGCCTTAGCTGTGAATGATGGAATCATAAAATTTGTTGTGAAGTATTTACTATTTTCTGGAAATATTGATGTAGAATTGGAATTATATATTGTTGAAATGTTGACAAAAATTCATCATATACATCAGTAAAACCATCTAGTCAGGTGACTTCTCTTTAGGATGAGTATAGCTACTCAATAACTGTGCATGTCTATCTAGAGCTACAGTTCAATGGCAGATCACTGTCTTATGTGGAAAACACTACATTCAATTTCCAGCATTACAAAAAATAGAAATAAAAATATCCTCAAAACTATCTATATTTTCCTCTTCAATTTGAATTTATTTTAATTGTTTGCAACTTTTGAGGAATTCCACACAATTCAAAGTTACACATGTAGTCATATGTACCTCACCATTCCCTTATCCTTATAACATAGTTGGAACATGTAGCCACCCTGCCTATTGCATTCTTGACAGTAAAAGTCTATATACGTTCTCCTCTCCCCGTGTGGCCCTATCTTATTTTCCTTGCTGGTTTTGAAAGAAGATAGTACATCTTACTGATGTTTCAGAGGTACCAGCTTTTATGTTGAGGGATTATTTTTCTCTATTTCCATCTCAAAACCTGATCTTATACTTTGCATTTCTTTCTGTTTCTTGGTTCTTGAAAGGAAGCTTTAGAAACTTTTATGCAGTTTGCATGCCAATTGCCCTTTATTCCTAAACAGATATTAAAATGATAAGAAAAAATTGACATTTTGTATGGATGAAGGAGCAAAAGACAATTGCCTTTTGACCTGTTATAGAAAATGTCTATAACACCTCAGATCAAATTACTTATGAGAATTGATTCTCTCCTTCCACCTGGCAGAGACAGCGCTTAGGTTGTGAGGCTTGGGGAAGGTGCTTTTGCCTGCTGAGCAAAAATGTGGCCCAGCTCACCTTGTTTTGAAACTCATCTTTCTTTACAGTGTAACTACTAGAGGCTATAAATGTTCTTCTTAGCACCGACTCAGCAGCACTTCTATGGTTTCTATAAATTCAGCTTCATATTAATTGTTTTCAATACAAGTCATAATTTCTCTTGAGGTATCTATTACCTGTGGGTGATTTAAAGATTCATTGTTTAAATTGTAAAAAAAAAAAAATCCCCTGTTGTCTCTTGTTGCAACAAAACTATTTTTTATTACATTAAGATCAAAAGATATATGGTTTCTATGCTTTAAAAAGTTGATAGATTTCTAATTCAATGTCCACCCTGCAGGATGCTCCATCTCATGTACCTCAAGAGAATGTACAGGATGCTAGTCTATGTGGAACATCCTGACTTGCTTTTCTTCCTAATTGTAGACTGGTGTGTGGAAATTCAAGTACTCAGTCACCATTATGAATTTACAACCTCTACATTCAGCTTTGTTGCTTATTATGATGTACTGTGACCAATGGGTTTTTCTAAGTGTTTTATTGGGCCTGTGATCACTTGGGACCAGTCTGTCTTATTGGTGGTTTCACATGCTTAGCTATAACATTTGCCTTTGATCTAAAGTCCCCTGGTCTGATATTAACAAAGCCACAGATGTTTTCTTTTGATTAATATTTGTAATTAATTATTTTTAGCATTTTTCATCTGTAATGCCATACGCAATATAAACTTAATGGTTGATCAGATTAATATGTCGGAGAAAGTGAGACTTTTAAAGGAAATAATGTGCAGGAAGCTGGTTAAAAAGATAGATTTTAAAATAAATATATTGAAGCTTCAGTGGCATCTGAATGGCGGTCATAAATGTAAAGGTCTATAAAATAGAAGTCTCGAAAAATGGTGTGGAATAGTTGGAAGCACAGGCATTTGAGTGAAGTTCTGGGCAGCTTGTTATAAAAGCATCCTTTCCAACTAATGACTAAATGATAGTCAGGAAAGAAATGAGTGTTCTCAGCCTGAAGAACATCAAGTTACAAAAAGTATACAGTTAAAAACGTTCTACAGTGCAGGTTGTAGACCATTGCAACACAGTTTATAAAAGTTTATTATGTTAATTAGAAAAACATTAAGAACCCAAGAGTAAAATGTCTAGTAGGCAAAAAGTTGAAACATAATTCATACAAAAGGAAACATAGTTAATGCGTGTTTGAAGTAAATTCTATTTTATTAAACATTAAATAAGTATAAACTAATTTTAAAACCCCATGTCTAGTACGCTTAATTTTGTTTATTTGAGATTTCTAAAATATAATGTTTCTAAGATGGCATATGTCATGATGTTGACTCCCCTGTTTTAATGCAATGTTTTTGGAATACAATAAAAATACAAAGCCCTTAAATGTCTGCAATTTCTCTTCTAGGATAGCCCTAGGGAAACAACCAGAAAACCACAATAACCATAAAATTACTATTATAACTATGTAACCTTTAAAAATGGGAGAGAAACCCAAATACCTCACTTAATTAATGTATAATGCTTTGTGTTTAAATATTATCTGAGTTTCTGATGCTATTGACACATATTTTTGCAAAGAGTGTATATTTTCAGGTAATATTTATAGGATTTGTTACTAAATTATTCTAGTGCAAAGGTGAATTGGACAAACAATAATGTAGATGTGTTACTTATGTGTAATTGATATAAATAACAGGTATTCACTAATGCCTTCATGTATTGATTTGTGATGGCTATTAGTTTATGTTAATTGTACAGACACAAGGTTTCATTACAATTTTGTATGTTGAAATAATGCATTTGGGCATATTCATCCCTTCTGTTACTCCTCTTTATCTCTCCCTTTCTACACCTCTAGTGTTTCCTTTCCACTTCCATGTTCATTTTTCTGCAGAGTCCACATAAGAGAGACAAGGCAACTGTCTTTCTAAGTGTTGTTCATTTCACTTTAGCTTCCTTTGTTTTCTGACATCATTCATTTTTGTTACTGAGTAAAAAAACCTCACGGTGTGTTTATACTGCATTTTCTTTTTTCTTTTTTCATTTGTTTGTTCTTTGTTTTTTGCTTTTCTTGTTTTGGTTTGGTTTCTGGTTTTTGGTTTTTCGAGACATGGTTTCTTTGTGTAACAGCCCTGGCTGTCCTGGAACTCTCTTTGTAGACCGAGCTGGCCCCAAACTGACAGAGATCCACCTGCCTCCGCCTCCTGAGTGCTGGTATTAAAGGCTGCACCACCACGCCCTCTATTGGTGGATACATTGGCTCATTCCAAACTTGGAAACTATGTTTACATACTACCACAATGACCACGTGTGGGCAGGGAGGTATCACTGCGCTAAGCTACCTCTGATCCTTCAAGTTATGTACTAGATGTGGCAGGGCTCCCAGGGAACCTGCAGGTCACACTGGCCAGGGAATCCCCCAGCCTCATCCCCAGCCCTGTAGCAGACCACCTGCTGTGGCCTTCCTGGCCTCTCTGCCCCCATCCTCTATTAATTATTTTCATTTTATTTTATTATCATTCCCCAGGTGCATGTTTTGTTTACTAAGAAGAAACTGAAAGGGTTTGAATCCAGAAGGGAGGGGAGCAGAGGAGGAAACGGAATGAGTTGGGAGAGGGGAAACCATAACCCCTCCAAACCATAACCAGAACATATCGCTTAAAAATCTATTTTTAATTTTAAAAAGGGTCAGAACTGCATTATATAGGTATTCTGTTCTTAAATAAATAATTTTTTTAATTTTGAAGGATATTGTTAATTTAACAGTTCTTAAAAGAAAATCTATTAGTGCCATTAAGTGTAAGAAGGCAGTCAGCTTAATCTGTCAGCACAGGCATAACACAGGGAAACACAAGCTGAGACCACAGTGAAAAACCTGTGCGACACCACTCAAATGGTTTTATATAAACACCGTGAGTAAGGATGCTTGTGGAGTGTCTAGTACAGCCACTGTTGCGCCGTTATAAAGTAAGACGTTTAAGATCTTTTCATGTGCATGTGTGCATGTGTGCGTGTGTGCGTGTGTGCATGTGTGCGTGTGTGCGTGTGTGTGTGTGTGCATGTGTGCGTGTGTGCGTGTGTGCATGTGTGCGTGTGTGCATGTGTGCGCGCGCGCTCGCGCGCGCGCGCGCGTGTGTGTGTGTGTGTGTGTGTGTGATTTCAGGAGGCTTCTGCAGTACTCCTTTTTCATGAGGTCTTAACTGTTAGATGTCCCTCTGTCTGTCCTTTGACCCCTAGCCTGCTCTCTCACCCCTGCCCCATTTAACCCTTCCTGTTCCTTTATTTCAGTTTCTCCTTTACATCATTGGGCCCTTTCTTTCTTCCCTTGAAAGCACCACCACCACCCTGTGGTTCCTTACTAATTTCTTGAACTCCGTTGGTATTCAAAATTAGATGCACACACCTAAAGATGCAAAACTAACACCCACAAAGAAGGGATTAAATGACATTTGTCTTTCTGGATCTTGTTCACCTCACTCAGAACAGCCCCAGCTTCATCCGTTTATCAGTAAAATTTATAATACTATATTTCTTGCAAGATAAATAATATTTGCCTTCTAATCCTTTCAGGGTTACACTCTGGCAGTCCCTGGATACAGCTGCTTCATTCATTTTATTCAGTTTTTTTATCATTCAAAAAAATCTTCTAATCTGGTAGAGCTTTTTTTGTCACTGGGAATGCCGCTTTAGGTTTGATAACAAAATAAATTTATATTTGTAGGCTAAAGGTCTCCAACAAGATTCAGTCCAGGAAAATTATCTTATGTCATATGTAATCCAACTGTAAAAGATGAGGCTTTCTTTGTCTAGTAAACAGAGAAAGGAGGCAGAGTGCATGGCAGGGTCACACAGAAAGCTGCTCTAGTCA
The DNA here is from genome assembly GCF_964271855.1 of Acomys minous. Lineage (NCBI taxonomy): Eukaryota > Metazoa > Chordata > Mammalia > Rodentia > Muridae > Acomys > Acomys minous. The sequence goes on along the minus strand of NC_140489.1, from coordinate 42,430,466 downwards.
TGGAGGATCTGCAGCCTCAGAGAAGACAAGGGCATCGCAAACTGAGGGGTGAAAACTGCCAGCCAAGAACACTGTAGTCAGCGAAGCTGGTCTTTGGAAAGGAAGACAGAGACTTCCCAGACAGACAGATGGACTTTATTAGCACCAAACATGTCCTGCAAGTCAAATAAAGGGGTTCCCGAAAGTTTAAAGAAAGTATGCTAATAAGCAATACAGAAACATCTTCAAAGAAGAGAAGCCTGGTGGCCCAGCATACTGGGTACCATCTCCTGTCTCAGGATGAGAGCACCAGTTCAGCCAAGCTGTGATGCAGAGCTGCAGCCCATGGCCATGAGATGGGCAAGCACCGTGCATCTGTGCTTCCCCATCCATCCTCACTCTTGTACTGTAAGAAAAACGAAGTTCTTCTTCCTAGTACCTTTGAAACCGTCTTTTCTCTTTGGGGGGATATCTACATTGAATGCCTTGTTTCCAACACTTTGTAGAAGCATGGGATAAAATAATATTTATTATCTTTCCATTTGTTGTCTTGCTTTTAGGTTCTTATAAAAATATTGACTAAACCATCATGATGCTTTCCTCGTGTGTGCTCTTGTAGTTTCATAGTTTTATGTCAAATATTTAAGTTCAAGGATAAAGGGCACTTCTACAAAGGCAGTTCCAGAGGAGGAAAGAAAGAAAGTAGATAATCTTGCCTCAGTAGTGGACCCTGAAGCGTTTCTGAGGCTCCGATGGCCTTTGAGAGAGGTGGCCTCAAAATCAGGCAACTGCACTGTAGCTCGTCTCTGTAGCTTTTCCTCTAAGTGGCTCCTGGGCAGACTCTATCCATAGCTGCGCCCTCATTTTCTACATTGTATGGACCACTTGGCTAAATATCTCTGTGTTAATATTTCAGACTGAAGGCAAGCTCTTTACGGTGGAAAATAACACGTATATATCTCCTCTCATTTTCTATGGCACTTAGTTTTGTGATCTGCCTAGAAACAGTAGGCAATCACCCAGTCCTGACTAATCTCATACTCACTGGGTAGAAAGGTACTAAAAAGCTACTGAAGCAAATGAATAAATTCTGTAAATTTACAGTATATAAAACCAGCATACAAAAAACTTGAACATTGTTCAGTATCAATTATCTGAAATGGAAATTGAGAAGTAATCTTGTTTTCAATACCTAAAAACATAAAAATAAAATGCCTAGAAGTAAGTCTAGCCAAAGTGGTAAATGGTCTTTGTGATTAAAATGACAAAACATTAAAGAAACAAATTAAAGACCACTCACTGAATAATAGAATGATTTTAGCTTGTTAATTTCTGAAACAATACTGTTTTTAAAAATATCCTATAGTACCCTAAGTGATCTACAAATTCCATCCAATTTCTTTAGAAATACTAGTAACATTCTTCATAGTTTTGAAAATGCAATTTGTAAGGAAGTTGTTATAAAAATATACCCATGGTACATACACACACATACACATGCACACATACACATACATATATACACACACAAAAAACAAACAAAACTAGTATCTCATTGCCAATGGTTTATAAAAATAACTCAACATTGATTAAAAGATAAGTTTAAAATCTGAAGCTGTGCAATTTCTAGACAAAAGTACAAAGAAAATACTTGGGATATTGGAATGAGCAAAGATTTGGCGTGGGGATAACTTCCCCTCAGAGCATGGAGAGAAAAATAAAAGATAGACAGGTGTGACTACTCATGTCTTCTTAGCTGGATGGAGGACAAGGCGTGTGAGAAATGGACCACAGGCTGGAAAACGTCATCTGTGAGCTCCACATGTGATGAGAGACTGGCACCCGGAGTGTGCAAGAAACTCCATAGGAGAAAGAGCAAAAACAAATAAACCAACTGAAAATTAGCATTAGACTAAGTGGACATTTATCAAAAAAAAAAAAAAAAGACAACAAATGGCCAACAAGCATCTGAAAAATGTTCAGTGTCACTAGTCACAGACACTCAAATCTACACTGGGTAATAGAGTGTATGCAGTAAGACTGGCTACTATCAAAAAGAGGAGGAAAATAGTGAGCACGGATGAGGATGTGGAGGAAGGGACCATTGATACACTATGTGAGGAGTAGAAATTACCACAGCCCTTAAGGATTCTTCAAATAAGTGAAAATGGAACTAGTGTAAGTTCCATCAATCTCACTTTTTGGTATGTGTCTAAAGGAAATGAAGTCACTGTGTCCAAAAGACATCTGCTGAGCTGTGGAAACAGTTTGAGTGTCGACTGTCTGAAATACGGATAAAGAGGGAGTGGGACACCAAGTTATACTACTCAACCATGGCAGACAGATGGTCGCATCCTTTGAGATGACATGAATGGAACTGGTAATCATGGTGTTAAATGAAGTAAGCCAGGCACAGGAAGACAAGTATGGCATGTTCTCGCATCGGCGTTCTTAATGCATCGCTCTCATGGAAGCATAAAACAGGGTAGTTCATCCATTTTAATACCTGATAAAATGCAATTTAAACCAAAACTAATCAGAAGAGATGGGGAAGGATACTACATACTCTTCAAAGAAAAAAATTCACCAAGAGGATATTTCAATTCTTTTTTTTAAATTTAATGTAATAATTTATTCACATTACATGCCGATTGTAATTCCCTCATTTATCTCTCCTCCTCTGCCCTATTCCCCTCCCCTAGACTCCTGACAGGTGGGATCCCCCTCCCCCAGTGTCTGACCGCAGCCTATCAGGTCTCATCTGGATCCCCTGCATCCCCTGCATCTGTGTTCCCACAGGGCCTCTCCACCAAGGGGCGGTGAGCAAATCACAAACAGAGAAATGTTGGAGCTAACTGATGTCCTAAACCAAATTAATCTAATAGATTTTTTACAGAACGTTTCACCCGAACACAAAGGGATGTAACTTCTCAGCACCTCATGGAACTTTCTCTAACACTGACCACATACACTGACAGGAAGCAAGTCGCAGCAGATACAAGAAAATAGAAATAACGCCACACATCATATCTGACCGTCTCAGAATAAAGCTGTTTATAAAAAACAGCACAAAACTTACAAATTCATAGAAACTGCATAACTTACTGCTGAATGAAAAATAGATTGAAAAAGAAATGAAAGACTTTCTAGAACTGGATGAAAATGAATACACAACATACCCAAACATCTGGGACACAATGTAAACAGTCCTAAGAGGCAAATTCATTGCATTAAATGCCCACATTTTTTAATGGAGAGATATCATACCTGTACCTTAACAGCACACCTAAAATCTTTAGAATGAAAACAAGAAATCACACCATAATGAGTAGAAGGCAAGAAATAATCAACCTTAGGGCTGAAATCAATAAGATAGAAAAAAATTTTTAAAAAACAAACAAACAATTTGGTCTTTGAGAAAACTAATAAGATTGACAAACCTTTATCCAAATTAAAGAAAACATGAAAAGATAAGATCCAGATTAATAGGATTAAAGTTATAAAGGGCAACATAACAACAGACACCAAAGAAATCCAGAATGTCATAAGGAGATATTTTAACAACTTGTACTCCACCAAAATAGAATAACTAAAAGAAATGGCTAGTTTTCTCAGTATATACTACCTACCGAAGTTAAATCAAAATCAGACAATCAATTTAAACAGATGTATAAACACTGTGTAATAGAAACAACAATTAAAAGTCATCTTAACAAAATATATTTTTAGCAAAGAGTTCTATCAGACTTTAGAAGATTTAATGACAATTCCCCTCAAATTATTGAACAAAATAGAAATAAAAGAAACATTACTCTGTTTGTTTTATGAGACCACAATTACCCTGATACCAAAACCGCATAAAGATCCAACAAAGAGTTACAGACCAACTTCCCTTATGAACATAGATGCAGAAATTCTCAGTAAAATACTTGCCAACTGAATCTAAGAATGCACCCAAAAGAACACATTTACATACGCAACATATGTAAAATGAAAAACATGACCCACTATACAAACAAATTGAAGAACAAACACACACACACACATGATCTCAGAAAAGGCTTCTGACAAAATCGAACACCCCTTCATGATAAAAGCCCTGGAGAGACCAGGGATACAGTGGACATATGTCAGCACTATAAGGCAGTTTACAGGAAGCCCACAGAGAGAGACTCTAAGCAATTCCACTAAAATCAGGGACAAGATAAGCTTGTCCACTTTCTCCATATCTATATAATACAGCACCTGAATTTTTAACTAGCGCAATAAATAAAACTGAAGAGGATCAAGGGGATTCAAGTTGGAAAGGAAGAAGTATCTTTATTGGCAGATGGCACGATAATACAAACATGTGGCCTGAAACATTCCACTGGGAAACCCCTACAGCTGAGTAACGTTTTCAGCAACGTAGCGGGATATAATTGACTCAGAAGAATGAGCAGCTCTCCTATACTCAAATGACAAACAGACTGAGAAAGCTATCAGGGAAGCAACACCTTCAGCAATAGCTTCAAATAATATAAAGTATCTTGGCTAACTCTAATCAAGCACACGGAAGACCTGTGTGATAAAAACCTTTCAGTCCGTGGTGGTGCTTTGCCTGCTAGGGCAAGTGTAGCACCAAGCTTATGGGAGTAACCAACCAGTATTTGATTTGATTTTAGTCCTACTCCGTGAGATGGAGCCTATGCCTAATGCTGCTCGAGTGACCGAGAACCTGAAACTTAATAGCCAAGAGTCCTAGAGTAAAGCCAGACACTAGTGTTCTACTAGAAGATCACAACAGGAAAATGACTGGTAATGGTATCTGCTACACTCATAGGTCATTGTGTTGCTCAGCCATCACCAGAGAAGCCTCCTCCTGCAGCAGAGAGGAACAAAAACAGAGGCTCACAGCCAGGAAAAGAAAAAAGTATGCAGGGAGTAAGAGACCATGAAACACTCTGCCCTGAAAGAAATGTCTCCATTAAATTCCTCTCTTCAGGAAACAGGGAGGAGGCAGTAAAAGTGTAAGGAGCCAGAGGATATAAAGAAAGCAAGAAAACAAGGCCTTCTAAATGCAGCAGGACACGGTGTGCACATAAGAACTCACAGAGCCTGCACAGGTCTGCGTCAGATGGGGTCCCAGAGCTGAGAGGAGAACTGGACACACATGCTTCCAGGCCAGCCCAGCCCAGAAGCTGGCTCCAATTGATAGTGACTTGCAAATGAAAATTTCGTTTCCTCCAAGGGAGTTTCACTGGGGAAACAAACTACTCTTAAGGATAGGCTGTGTGCCCAGAAGTAGACGGCCAGTAGGAAACGGCTCAATGGCGTGGCATCTTTGCAGGCTCATTCCTTCATAATATCATGTCAGAGTGTTTTTGTTAAATTATTTCCTTTATATTCTCTCTCTCTCTCTCTCTCTCTCTCTCTCTCTCTCTCTCTCTCTCTCTCTCTCTCTCTCTCTCTCTTTCTCTCTCTCTCTCTCTCTCTCTTTCTCTCTCTCTCTCTCTCCTCTCTCTCTCTCTCCCACATATACACATACACATACACACACACTATTTCACTCTCTCTTTCTTGCAGGTCCTAAGAATGTCCAGATTTGTGTTTTTATGGGATTTCTGAGTGTGTGAACAAGTGGGTTTCTGTATCTATATAAGTGTGTATGTGTGTGTGTGTGTGTGTGTGTGTGTGTGTCTTGGGCTCTTTTCCTTTAGTTTGTTTTTGTTATTCAATGTGTTAGTTTTTGTTATATCTTATTTTATTACTATCCCTTAGAAGCCTGTTGCCTGTTTGTTCTCTAATGAGAGACAGAAAGCAGGTGGATGCAGATGGGAGGGGAGGTGGGGAGGAACCGGAAGTAGTAGAGGTTGGGGAAATTGTAATCATGTGTTATATGACAAACTCATTTATTTTCAGTAAAAGGAAAAATAAGAAAATATATTAAAATAAAAAACATTTTTGTAACAAAAAAGATCAAAAGGAGGAAATACAAACAAATCTCCTTATATGCCTGAAATCACTCTAAGTGTTCACATCCTACGCTCTATCCCATTTCTGCTTGGATTTAAGCTTCCTCTCGCCTTGCTTCTGGCTTATTGCTCCCACACCATGGTACTAGGCAGTTCTGGCTTTTACAGCTGTGGCTTGTCAGCCAGGTTTGTACTATAAAACACCTGGGACACTGAAAGCACCTTGTCCGTGAAGCGCGGAATGCGGAGAGTCTGCGTTTTTGGTTCTAGTTTCACTTTGCCCACTGAGAGCTTGGACTCTGCTCTGGCTGGAGAGTGATGAGTGTGGCAAATATGCCTGAGCTGAGGAAGAGAGAGGGCACGGGGAGAGGGGAGGATGCCAGGAAAACGTCCGCTCAATACTTGGACAGACAAGGGAGTGGAAGAATGTAAGGATACAAAGAAATATGTCATGATTTGGGTTTTTTTGCTTCAAAATGATAGTCTTATATGGCCTTATTTATCATAACCTGGTCAGAGAGGTTTATGAGAAAATTTAGTGTGTTGAGATAAGGATTTTTAGGAAGGAATGAAAGGGAGAAGCCACCATCAGCTCCAGCTGTCAACTTGATACAACCCAGTCGTATGAAAGGCTTCAATTGGAAGACTGTCTAGATTAGACTGGCCTGTGGCCTTTTGTTTTGTTATGGCCAGTGTGGGACAACAGAGCCCCCCCACTGTGGGTGTCATCATTTTAAGCACTTGGACCAAGTTTAAATAGGAAAGCTAGCTGAGTGAGCCCGTAATCAGGGTTTCTTCATCGTTTCTGATTCATTTCCTGCTTGAGTTTCCTTCCTGGCTTCTCTCAATGATGGACAAATTTTAACTTGGAAGCGTAAACCAAGTCAACCCATCCCTCCATAAATTGCTTTTGCTTTTGCTCACAGTTTTTTTTTTATCACATCAACAGGAAACAAGCTAGAATAGAGGACCTGTTCTCTTTAAGAATAAGATGGCTTCGGTTTAATTATTATAGTATTTAAAATTAGATCTCGAGAGGCTGGTGGGTTGCTATGAGTTTGAGACCAGCCTGGTCTACAGAGTCTAGGACAGCCAGGACTTCAAGAGAAACACTGTCTCAAAAAAAAAAAAAAAAAAGGAACAATTAGAATCTCAGGGTATATTGATGTGAGTTCTGGCAATACCCTGGTGGTTTTGAGCATGTCTCCATAGTAACATAGGTCAATCGCCCCCCTCCATAAAATTTAAAGTAAAAATGCAAGTTTGTTTTATTATTGCCATTCCAGATACAGAAGGTAAAGACTTAGACCTTCTCAGACAAGTCTGAGGTAATCAATGCCAGAGACTCCATTCTGGGCATCAAAAGGCAAACTAGAAACATCATCCACAATGAATATGTAGAAACCTGCAACTGGGTCTAGAAAGAAAGGTGCCAATAACTACCGCCCCTTTAAAGGAGGTTCTGATTGGTAAAGAGTATTCCAAAGAGCTTCAGAGTCTTTATAGCCGACAGCCAACAGCATCTTTCGTAGTCAGCCATATAATTTTGGTACATAGGATGAGCAAATTCCAGAAAAGCCACATTTTGCAGGATGTTGCTCGTTTACAGAGATTCCAGCACTAACTAAACCTGTGAAAAAATAACTCCTTTGTATTTTGTAACCAGTGACAAGGTTAAACCAGGACTCACAAATGCCTTAAGCCACGGTTTGAAAAAGGACCATGTTGACTGTGAAGTCTCTTGGATGCAGCAAATGCAGGATGCTAATGATGATTATCTGAGACAGTTTGATGGCTTAAGCTCATTACTTTGATTCATGGAAAGTAATTCTCAGACAGATTCAACATGAAGGTTATTCTTATACTAATGACCCTACCAAAGTCCCGTCCAGTTTATTACTGTGTGCTTCAGTGGCGCAGCTGATTTGATTTTGTGTAAGCCTGAGTCTGGTGTTAACCATTTATAAGTGTTCTGTTTATCTGATTTGTTTTTATGAACAGCAGAAATTCCCATGCTCAATAAACCAGTCCAGGCAATCAAATCCATCTCCTGCTTCTATTGTCAGCCTTGAAGCAAACATTTACTAATGGACTGATTAATTTTATGATTGCATCAAATGTGGGCAAGAGTTCTCACTGTGCTATTCAGTTTCTGGAGAATTACAAAACCATATACAGCTAAATAAAAATTATTGGAGTTGGCTTATTTAGCAAGCTGGTCAAGATGTTTAAAGTTCTAGATTCTTAAACTTTGCTTCCAAGGAGCATTTTCTACTCTTTAAGAGGATAAATGAAATCTGAGATGACTTTACCTTTCTGACCAAGACAAGGAAAGTAAGATACAGCCAAAAGAATGCACAGAAACAGAAGTAGCAAAGCAGGGATTTAGAGAGAAAGTCAGGCTACTTGTAACACATTGCAATGTGTTGTCTTTTCTTTACTGAAATGATGTCTTTGGCATCCTAGGGAGCTTTCTGATATCTTCAGAGTGATAAAGATGGCAATATATTTACTGAGCTGACCACTAAATCTCACTCCTGTTGTGACCAATTTGCAGTGTTTGCAAGGTGGCTGGCCTTAACTGGAAAATCAGGATAAACCCCTGAGCAGGAAAGCTGCAATTTTTAATCATACCTGTTGAATATTTGTTTTATCCTTACTTTATTTTCTAGATCTTTTTTTTCTAATGATCCCTTGACTTTTGTGTTCTTAATTTAAGAATGTTGTGGTCCCTGTTGCAAAGTGGCGTTTCTCTGATGAAGTGTGAAGGTATATTTATCTGAAATGTTATCAGATAACGTTTATCTGGATGTATAGGGGATATGTTTATAGATTATTGTTAGGAATTGTGCTGATTTGATGAATTAGTGGCTTTATATTCTCCTCCAACAACCATAATTGCACTGGCACTAACTGTTCAGCTACATTTCTCGTACCATGCATGGTATCCTCCTTATTGAGCAGGTCTTAAGTTTAACTAGAAAATCACTGATTACTAATTCATATGTATGCCACTACTGAACCTGTACACGCCTGTGCCATGTGGGCCTTTGGCATTAAAGGTGGGCAGGACTGTTCACTGTTTCTGTCCTTTGGAAGTTAGCATGGCCCCTTCTGTTACCATGGAAACTAGCCCTCAGGAAGGGGTTGCTCAGGTCAGTTCCAGCTCAAGGACCTCTGGCCCCTGTGTGTGTCTTCAGCAATAAGGACTTACCTTCTATTTCTGCAAGTAACCAAAGACAATAGAAATAAGCTGTATTTTTTGATAACTTCTTACAAAGGCCAGACCAACAACTCAAAGGAGAGGTTTTTCATGTCTGGTACTGGGATTTTCTTTGCAGCTATGAAGCCCAGTCCCAATGGATACTTTTATAAAACATTCCCATATCAAAGGCTCAGGAGATATTGTGTAAGATGGCACAGAAAGATTGTGTGACCCAGAGGATCAGGGATTTTACTGTGAGATTGTGTCTCCTAGTAACATCAAACGTTAGACCTATAAAGTCTCACCAACATGATCACCTAAACATGAGCTGAAAAGGATGACACCAAATGAAAATGCATTTGAAACTGGATGAGGAAAATCCCTTGTGGCCTCAACCCTTCACAAAGAACTATAGATAACCGAGGAATGCTGGGAACAGAAGAGATGGTCCTCCCCCTAGGGAAGAGCACAACAATTAATTGTCTCATGCCAAATGGTCAGCTCTGAAAATATACACACCAGTAACATGGGCTCAGTAGATTATACTTATTAACATATGTATATATACACATACATACATATATATGCATGCAATAACAAAAAAGAATGTAACTTCTTCCCAGTCTCTTTTAGTGTACAAAGAAGAATTCTATTCATTATAGTGACATTCCTCAGGGATAGTTATTCTGTTACTTTTAACTGACTTTCTGTTGGTTTTCTTCACATATTTGATCTTTTTTTTTTTACTTATAATATTGATGAAAGATAATCATGAAGCATATATAGCACTGAAGTATCTTATGTTGTATATTTCTTGAGAACTGGCTGAGACTATGACTCGTTGCAAGTATAAGACCAGAGTTTTGTCACTAGAACTCATTTTAAAAATGCCTAAGAGAACCAGTGTAAAAATACCAGGTGTGCTTATAATCCTAGCGTAGGGACTCTGATCAGCCAGCTTAACATTCAAGATGAACTTCTAGATCAGTGAGAGACCTTGCTTCAGAGGAGCAGGATGGTAGAGGAGGCTGTCCTCTAGCGTCCACATGCATATGCTTATATATGCCTACACACTTAAAGTTATTTGTACAATGGCACAAATATGAATGTGCATACATATGCACATATGTTCCTATAAACAGATATGTTTTTGAAGTCTTGATGGAAACTAAAAAGCACAAATAATAAGAGGGAAATTATATTTTTAAAGTTAAATAAAATACAAAATGTGAACCAATCAAATCTAAGCTTATCTTTAAAGAGAGTTATAAAATCTGTGGATGTGGTGATATATGCCTTTAATCCCAGTGGCAGACAGATCTCTGTGAGTTCCAAACCAGCCCGGGCTACATAGTGAGACCCTGTCTCAGACTCTAAGGGTGAGGGTTTAAAAAAAAATTTACAAACCTTTAGTGATGTAAGAGCAAAAGTTTGTGTATATGAGTGATAGATAGGGGAGGGCCTGAGAGAGGGGAGGGAGGGAAGGGAAAGAGTGAGGAAGGGAAGCTAGGCAGAGTGTGTGTGCACACAGAGATGTGCAATGGCCGACAATGGTGACACCATGACTCAAGGAGCATATACCACTAAAGCTCTTCATCTATTAAAGAATAATAGTGGGAAATTTGATCAAATTTTCATAATATATTATCAACTTAAATGAAGTGGATAACAATCCACAATTTTTAAAAAATCAATACCAAAAGAAGTACAACATATTTTTAAAAAACTCTTCATATCTATTAAAGAAATTGAATTTGCTCCTTTAAAATCAAATAGTAAAAACTGAAGCACACATAGTGTTGATGATGAATTACATGCTATGTGTAGAATAAATAATGCCAACCCAATATAAACTTAGTGTTGGGAGACATAAGGAACCATTTCTACCAGTTTACAGAGGAAATACCACCCTGATATCAGACCCACACAACTTCACGCAGACCCTGGCTTCCTATGATTCAGACAGGTAGTTTTGAGTTCACAATGGTTTTATCCAGAATACATAGAGCCTGTGACTCAATGACAAGACAACTAAATACACAATGGGCCAGTACTGGGCTTTCTGTTTTTAAGTTGACACACAGTGATGTCAGAAGTCACTACATCTATGCTCACAATAAGATAGGTGCTGAATAGGCTGAGAACTAGCAACTCCTAAACCCATCAAAGAAATGAGGTCACAAGGCAAACTGCATCCTTGAAAGCTGGAGACCAGCAGGCAGACATCAAGAGTTTCACTGTGCACGAAACAGAAGCCCTCAGTTGGACTCAGCACCCGCACCTTGAAGCCATAATTGACAAGCTGCTAATGGCTCCGGGTAGAGTTGTGTGCAAACTGCAGAGGACCCAGAGTGGCCTCGCTGCCTTGTGGGCATTGCCTTCATCAGCTCTTGTGCTTCCAAGCAGGTGGCAAAGGAAGCCAGTTTGAAATATACGTGGATCCTCCTCTTCTCTTTAACAAGGCATTCTGGAAAAGGAAAGAGTTTTATCAGAGCATAACTGACCCAAAGGAAGGAAGTAACCCAACTCAAGGTTCTCCCAGGTGGGCTGATAAAATGCATAACTCACTCTCAGTAAACACCCAGAAAATAGTCAGAGCTCTCCCCCCACTCCCCACGTACATGGAACCGTTAAGTAGCAGAACTCAAAGCTCATGAGTTTAAGACCTTTTTAGGTTGTCAAGAAAACCTGAAGAGCAAAGATAAACAAAAAGAGACCTCCAAAGAGACTTTTAGATTATGAAATAACAGCCCCAGGAAAAAGCAAACACAATCTGCTTCCTAGAAAGAAGAGTACAGAATCATGGAAGACTTGTCTTGAGACTGCAGGAATTTGCACCATGAATAAATAAACAAAAGTCATGTTCTTGTAGAATAGAGTAGTGTTTAGCAACAAAAAGAAACAATAGAATTCTACAGCCACAGCTTGGGTGAATACCAAAACACCACGCTGAATAGAAGTTAGACCTGGAAAAGACGTGGTCAGATTCCAAATGAGGTTTTTGATCTCTAGTGTCAAAAAACTGGTCAGTGGTTGCCTGGAGGCTAGGAGTGAGAATTGCAACAGGATGTGTGAGCAAACCAACTTTATGGAGACATGGAGGCATCTTCTTCATATTGTTATGAAATTCACTAAGCTGTTTGCTTAAATTATCACTGTATACAAGTTATACTTTAACAGATATTGTTCTAAAATATATGTTTGTACATTTTTAGGGAAGAGGAGACTAATAATATAATTCATATGAAAAAATTTAAAAACATTGACTTTTTAAAGCAATAGAGTCTTGATTTACACAGTTCTTTCATAAAATCATGTAGAAGTTTATGACATTGGCATTACCTTATATTAGTGTTAAAGGGGAAGACTTAGCATTGATTGGTGTTTGGACAGTAGGCTTGGATTATGAGAACATAAATGAAATTGTACCCAAAAGTTATGTTTCAATGGCATTTGATGTATTTCATTAGGACAAAAACCCAAGTGAATGAAGCATATATTTTTGTAACTAATGGAATGAATCAATAATTAGAAGGAACTGAGGAAAATTAAAACTATACAATTGCCAGTCTCAGGGAAAAGGGCATCGAAACCTCACCCTGTGGCACTTACACCACTTAGCTGATGAAGATTCCTGTGCTGGGGAATAGGGCAGATAGCCTCACCTGTTCGGTGTGAAGCCTTCATTGTGTCCAATTTCAGCATGGATTGGAGTTTCAATGTCACCAAATGGAGAAATGATACACCTTTCTTCTCATGTAATTCTAATTTGTCTTTTTGTGTAAATACATATGGATTGTATATCTATTTCCTCAGTATAATTTTATTTTAAGTCTTCTATTGAGCTAGAGACAAGATACAATGGTTAAGAGCACTAGCTGCTCTTCAGAAAGCCCGGGTTTAACTCCCAGCACCAACATGGCAGCTCACAACTTTGTGTAACCCTAGTTCCAGGGGATTTAATGGCCTCTTCTGGCTTCTGTGGGCACCAAGCACACGTGTGGTACACAGATATACACCCAGGCCAAACATGTGCATACATAAAATTAAACAACTATTTGTGTGTGTGTGTGTGTGTGTGTGTGTGTGTGTGTGTGTGTGTGTGTGTAGAAAAAGAGAGAGAGGACAGAGGGAGGGAGGGAGAGAGGCATGCCACCATGTATATGTGACACTCAGAGGATAACCCTATGGAGTTAGTTTTCCTTTCCAACTTTAGGTAGGGTTCAGGAACCGTTACTCACTGAGCCATTCATCTCACCAACCCTTCAAGATCATTTACCCACAACTTCTAGAGCAACACAGAGAAAACCATGTGCCTTCTAGATTGCTGTATTCACAAGAATATATGAAGCAGTAGCACAGAATGGTCTCCAAATTTCTAGTAGACAGAAGATGAAATCTATTTCTTGCAATAACATTTATGCCAGCTTAAGCAAAAGCCAAATTATACTTCTGAGAAAATAGGATTAATAAAGCTTAAATATAACATGATATATATATATATATATATATATATATATATATATCATGTTATATGCTTCATTTGTTAGTTTAAGTAAAAGATGGCAGCACAAGAGCCATGCATTGTATTTAGCTTGGGTTAAATTTGAAATTAATATACTGTATTATTTTAACAACACAGAAGTCAAGTTAATGACATGTGTAAAAGCCTGGTCAGCCAAGAATCAAATGAGCAGAAGGGTGAGCTGATTTTTATATAAATAGTCAGCTTCGTGCAATTCAAAGTTATTAAATTAACAGTATTCATTAAATATTAAACTTTACAAAAGCTGTGTCACAAAATGTCTAATTATATCAGTAAGCTTATTTCATGTTGAAATGATTAACTACTTTAATTTTCATTAGAATTTAAAACCTGATTGGGCTCATTCTATATAGTTTTAACTGTTGGCCCCAAATATATCTGACTAAGCTTTCTGAATAGGCAGTTATCCAGCAAAGATAACCCTTCCAGGGAGTCACAGAAACACATATACATAGATGATAATAGGGAGATTGATAGACAACAGAGAAGCAGAGATATGTGGGTGTTAGAGATGGTAGGTAGATAGATGAGAGAGAGAGAGAGAAGATAGATAGATAAGGTGACAGATAAATGTACATAAAAGATAGAGAGATGATTGAGAAATAGAGAAGTAGATAACAGATAGATGATAGAAAGATAGATGATAGATAGATAGATAGACAGATAGATAAAATAATAGATGGTAGACAGATAAATAGATGTACATAAAAGATAGATTGAGCAATATAGGAAGGTAGATAATAGATAGATAAATATAGATAAACATAGACACATAAAAGAATGGCAGCTAGATTAAGAGATAAAACTAGATAGATAGATAGATAGATAGATAGATAGAAGATAGATATAGATAGATTATATAAGAGATAGATGATAAATAGATACATATAAAAGATGATAGATATAGATAGAAAAAGATTAGATATATGATGATAGATATAGATACATATAAGGTAGGAGAGAGAGAGAGAGAGAGAACAGATGATAAAAATAGAGACAATATAAAAAAGATGATAAACAATAGATCAATATCTTGATTGGCACAAGTAGAATATGTACATTTGAACTGAATTACACACCTAAGGCAATTCCCATATGTAGCTAAAAGGACACTTTTCTTCTTACTTTATTTTATTTTATTTTAGTAATTTATTCAGATTACATCTCAGTTGTTATCGCCTCACTTGTATCTTCCCATTCACCCCTCCCTCCTTCTTTCAGCCTCTTTCCCTCCCCTAGGTCTGTGACAGAAGGGGACCTTCGCCTATCCACCATTAACAACTAGATCTCTGTGGACTTAAGAAATACCTTTTCTAAAAATTTTTATCAGATAAGCTAAATATAATAATAATAATAATAATAATAATAAGAAGAAGAAGAAGAAGAAGAAGAAGAAGAAAAAGAAGAAGAAGAAGAAGAAGAAGAAGAAGAAGAAGAAGAAGAAGAAGAAGAAGAAGAAGAAGAAGAAGAAGAAGAAGAAAGTATAAATTTACCTTGTTGCATGCTTGAAAGGGAAAAAAGTTAATTGACTAGCAGACCAGCTCCAGGAACAGTGAAGAGGAGACAAGAGAGGTGGACACACGGTAAGGAGAATTGAGCAGGCAGGAACAGAAAGTTAAGGGAAACCAATCATTTGAGGAACAACTAGTTATAGTAACTAGCTGTTAAGGAGAGGCTGAGGAATGCCGGAAAAAGACATACTTGGAGACACGGGCATGTGCTGTACAAGCTGAAGGTTTTAAAGCCCAGAAGAGCTTTATTTTCTGTCTCTCTCACATGCTTACTGTCTATCTGTCTGTCTCTGTCTCACTTGCTCTCTCTTGTTACTAGCTCTTTATTCCTCTTTCTTTTATGTCCCTCTTACATCCTTACTGTTTCCTTATTTTTCTGTCTCTTCTTCCTTGTTGTTACCCAACTTTCTATCTCTCTACTTGCTTGCTGTTACCCATCTTTCTTCCTCTCTTGCTGTTCTCTGCGGGCCAACTCCAGGATTTTATTTAAAGTGAAGTTCAATTTTTTTCATTACATATTACATCATGATTTTTCTCATCATTTGCAATCAATAGAGCATTCAAAAATCAACAAAACAAAAGAACAGTATAACAAGGGAACACAAAAAATTCTGTATAACTTACAATAAAGCATACAGCAAAACCCAATTTCCAGGAAATGGTCAGCACAGTCTGATTATTACCTCTTAAACAATACTCAGAAAAGTTCAATCCTAAATTTCTCAGGGCTAAAGCCATTGTATTTACAAGATTGTCATAGCAACATGGTTTGAGCTAAATGTTCTCTAATAAAGAAAAAATGACTATTCCCAGTCCCAAACCAACAGGTGTGCTATTCAAGCCTAGGCTAACTGCTAAGGGGTCCTCCATTGTAAAATATCTGTAAAACATGACGCTCCAAACCCACCTTCTATTGCCCTTAAAGCAGATTCTAAAGAAACCTTTCTATAGGTAACAGTATCTAATCAGGTTCTATAATGTCAAGGCCTTAGCTTTCTTTCATGCAGTTTCTGTTTGGGTGCTCAAAGTCAACGCAAAAACAAACAAACAAAAACAAAACAAAACAAAACTCTATCACTGTCTCAAGCCTTTGGCCAGATGCTCTCTTTCAATATTCTCTGTGGGGAAAAATTTTCCCTGCATGAATTTCCTCAAGGATGAGAAAAAAAAAGGAAAAGACAGTTTTAGGAGAAAAGGTAGATTTTTCAACAAAATTACATCTGGACCATATGTAATATTTAAAGGCATGGTGATCAGGCGGAGATCTTCGGAAATTTGTCAAACAAGCCTCAATAGCTGCTCTGGATGTCTAGTGATCATTCTGGACAGTCAAAGGTATCTGGAACTTTGTCAAGCAAAGCCTCTATGACTTGTCCTCATGTCAGTGAAAATTACACTTCTTAGTAGACATTCTTTTTGATGGAGTGGTTAAATTTCTCCCAGGAAACTCATTTATTTCCAAGAAACATTTAATCTATGAGCACCTAGCATACAATATATTTAAATTCAGTCTTTGTGGAAAACATTTTTCCCTAAGGATAGTAACTCAGGGACTGCCAGTGGTCTTCAGAAAGGCATGACTTCCCAATGATTTCTCAGACACCAGAATTACCGATAACCACCTCTTTATACTGATTAAATAAAGAACAATTTTTTGATTAGTGAATGTGGAAGAATGGGGTTTGAACTGTCGTTTGTTCTCTGAGTCTGACCTTAATAAATTCACATAATCAGGAGTGTAGATTAACTCATAAAATATGATTTTGTTTGAAAATAACACCACCAGTATCCAAACACTTATTTTCACTTTTCCATGAACATATTTCTTTTATAAAGGCTTTCTTTGTCTTCATGTTGGGTCCTTGCTATTCCATTCTAAAGATGAACAGTCTGAGTTACTTAAAGTGAGAATAAAAACATGACATTAAGTGCCAAGGCTGGCAAATAAAAATAAACTTTATATTGTCAAACGATTAAAGCTAATTAAAGAAAAAGCATCTATAAAAGCACAGTCTCATAAGATGCAGTTAAACCCCGGTATTCAAGGTGGCAGATATGAATGGACCCTGAGTTACCCAACAGCATCTCAGGGAGGCTTGAGACATAGATCAATATATTATCTTCAAGGAGCCCCATTTTTCAAACTTATAAAAACTAAGCCCTTATATACTTAATAGCATTTTTACAATTTCTCCACTCCATTCATTGGACTCCCAGCACCATAATGCATATCCCAAAATAAGCTACAAAAAAATTCTTATGAGGAAAGATAGGAATGAAGCATAATTATATCTTGCTCCTCATATAGGGATGCTTGCTTTGCTTTGGGCGACCGTCTGGGGTGTCTATCATCTTACAGACACATCTCAGTGCTACTTATATACGGATAAGAATAAGAAAGACGGTGCAACTGTGGTGTGTTTAATCTGTGATTTGGAGACGCTGGGTGGTGGAGACAGTCTGTACACAAGAGAGCCATATGCTGAGAACCAAGATGTATACCACAGCTACCCACAGTTCCTTCACAGAACCTCCACTCCTTCTTCCTCTGTTTGCAGACAGGCCAGTTAGAAGAGCTCTGTGGTTTCCCCTCCAATGGGCACTCAGAGCTCTGCCCCAGGCACTCCTCTCTTTCCACACGGTGCTCCGCATGCTAATTTGGTCTACCATTCTAAGCCTACCATTCTAAGCACAAAGCAAGGACACTCATCAGTATGTCCTTAGCATAGAGAGCTCCTGGCAGCTTATGGGGTATCTTACTTTGAATTTTCCCAGACCTCACAAATGAATCTTATCCCTTCAGAGAATGGCCATACCTTTCCCCAGGGTGAGTGAGCTGGAGTCCTGAGCAGCGTCCTCCTCCTCATCTCTCTCTCTCTCTCTCTCTCTCTCTCTCTCTCTCTCTCTCTCTCTCTCTCTCTCTCTCTCTCTCTCTCTCTCTCTCCCTGTATATGATCTCTAGGTTTTGCCGAATCTATTCTTTATATCGCTGTCAAACTGGTTCACAGCTCTCCATCCTCCTTGCTTTCCCTTTATGTCAGGTCACCCCCCCCCCAATTTCTGCCTAGACCATTTCAAAGCCTTTCAATCACATCCTGCCTGCTTTTTACTGTCCTTCTAGGTGATCCTCCACAAAGCTATCATTAGTGGTCCTTCAGCAATATATAGATATATATCCAGTCATGTCAATTTCCTGCTTCAAATGCTTCAGCGGTTTTCCAATTGCCTTTAAGTAAAATTTCAGGCTCATTAGCATGATATTATGGAAGATCCAAGCCCTGAACACCTGTCTGATCCATGTCTGACTACTCTCTACTGCCACATTGTGCTGTAGACAGAGCAGAGTATGGCATTTGCGATTCTTAGAAATTACTCTGCTCTTAATGATGCTTCTTTCTTTAACAAGATTTTCCCAATGTTCTTTTCCTCTCCCTCTCCCTCTCTCTCCCTCTCCCTCTCCCTCCCTCTCTCTCTCCCTCTCTCTCTCTCTCTCTCTCTCTCTCTCTCTCTCTCTCTCTCTCTCTAACCTGTCATCAGTAATTCTTTTTTTAAATTTATTTTATTAATTTATTCTTGTTACATCCCAATGGTTATCCCATCCCCTGTATCCTCCCATTCTTCCCTCCTTCCCATTTTCTTCTTATTCCCCTCCCCTATGACTGTTCCTGAGGGGGATTACCTCCCCCTGTATATGCTCATAGGGTATCAAGTCTCTTCTTGGTAACCTGCTGTCCTTCCTCTGAGTGCCACCAGGTCTCCCCCTCCAGGGGACATGGTCAAAGGTGAGGCACCAGAGTATGATGAAAGTAATATCCCACTCTCCACTCTACTGTGGAGAATGTTCTGCCCATTGGCTAGATCTGGGCATGTCCCACGAAAGTCTTCACTAACCAGGAAAGTGGGACAGAGGGGAGGACATCCTATTGGGACTCTAGATGAGATAAGCATGGGAGAATAGCAAAGTAGAAGGATCCAGAGGGTCCTAGAAACCTACAAGTAGAACATTATGATAGGCAGATTTGGGCCCAGGGGTCCCGCTCAAACTAAGGCACCAGCCAAGGACAATACAGGCGGTAAACCTTAAACCCCTACCCAGTAATTCTTTTGAAAAGCTAATTCCTTTCACTAAGTTGTTTCTGACCTATTGATTCTCACCACTTAGCTGGGGCTAAGTGTCCTTCTATGAGATCTTGCATCATAAAGCTTGATGATAGCATTTCAACTCTCATTAATTATTGTGTTTATTAAGAGCTGAAGTGATGTTTCAAGCACTAAAACACTTAGATATACAAGTCCTCTTTCCTCTATGGAGCCCTTAGCCTAAGCTGGCTCTCTTTTACATAGTATAAAGTCTGTCTGCAGAACCATATTGTTGAACTTCTCTTTGTACTACAAGCTTCTACCTGTATGTGGGAAATCATTCCAGGAGCTTTACAATTCTTTACAACACTTTAACATTTATGGTCATACAGTATTAATCCTTCCTAAAACAATGTTGGATAGTCAAGACAACTAGAAAAATGCAATAAATGTATTTTAAATGAGCATGTGAGTCTGAAAGTGAGAGAAAAGCTTTCTCCACATGAGCCTCAAAAACATCTTTCCTGCCTTGCCTCTTCAGGGAGGTTCCAGGCTGTACTGAGGCCTTACCTGTAATCCATGTGGGCCCAGCACACCGGCACACAAGTACTGGCTTTTCTACAAAGTCAGTCCTTATCTTTGACAGAATACTCAACTTGGGTTTTCAAACTTTATATTCCAGTTGTTTTAATAGACATCTTAGGGCATTTCTGATGAGCCCCCACCGGAGTACCTGTGACAGCTATACAGCATTAGTTGCTGGGCTTGCCGGAGGGTGGCAAGGCTTCCTGCCATGATCACATGATTAATTCAAGTCATGTAACAACCACAGTTCTTAATTCTGATGAGGTTCTAATTGGGAGGTCTGGGAGAAAAAGTATCTCATGGTTACTAGCACCCCCTTTTCCCTACTAATTAATGCCAAAGATTTGAGAAGCCACTCTTTGCTCTCAACAATTTATTCCATCATGAGGTAAACTATATATCTTCTTTGGGAGTGTTTTGTATCTAATAGTTCTCCAAATGTATACGTATCACTGGCCAAGAGATCGGTACAAAGTGCAGGACTTGGGGGTGAGCTGGGAAATGTACAGCGCCAATAAATGGCTATCAGGTGTTTCCATAATGGCCCCTTTCCCTGTTAGGAGGTGAGTGTCAGTCACCCACTTATTCTCTGGTGCCCAAGGGCTTCTGGGATTGTCTGACTGTGTAATGGTCCCAAGGTGTCTGAAGAGTAAACAAAAGTATCAAAATTTCCCTCTTGTGTTAGACTTCAAAGGTTTTTGTTTGAAAAGAAGAGATAACTGACACACTTCTCCACAATTCCCAGCAACAACTGATTAAATAAAAAACGTTCCTGTTGAGCGTTGCTTCCCAATCAACTTAATTCCTTCTCCTGTGACGCTCATTTTGCAGGATGGTGAGGAACAAGTGTTCTAATGCCACAGTATGGTTTACTAAATTTGGATTGCTAAGTTTTTCAAGAATATATAGCTTGCTTGCTGTTTGAAAATCATAAATGTATTTGGTAAATCCTTAAGTGGTTATACTGTGGTAATATTTTGTGGTGTGCTAGGAACACAAAAAAACCCTTCAAAACTGTTAATTCCCCTGCATTTGCTGAACTTGTGGAAATGAACTAGCTTTGAAATGAGTAATGAAAAGTACGAAGTAAACAGGGACAGAGGGTGAGAACTAACACAACAAACAGCCTTCTCGTCCTTTCCTCTGACGTCAGCAGTGGGCTGAGATGTGCTCAGCAATGGGCTGAGATGTACTCAGCAGTGGCCTGAGATGTGCTCAGCAGTGGGCCAGAGATGGTGTGGACTTTCAGTGCACTGTCCTCACTGTGCAGTACCAGTGAAGACAAGGTTGTCACTGTTTCCCTTGAGTCAAAATCCATTCTGTGTTGCCCAGAAACCTGCTGAGGAGCAAATGGCCACCTGCCAGCCATTAGTTGGCTGCCTGCTACCTCAGAACTGTCTATGATTGGTGACTGCCCAGGAGTGGTCTACTTCAGGTTTATCAAAGAAAAATTTGAGATGAGCTGCAATGCAGGAAGGATGAAAACTCATTCTTCTCCAAGGCTGCCCTCATGACACACATGACATCACCCTTATGTCACCCTCCATTTCCACAGCCATGCTCACATGTTATTCAGCTTGAGCCTCACAACCCCCTCCCCCAGACAGTCCAGTTAATTCTTCACCTTCACAGGAGAAAAGACAGAGGGCTCAGAGAGGCCAAGTGTCTTGGCCAAGGACGCATCAATGAGATACATGATAAGGGTGGAGCTCAAAGCTGGCTCTTTCAAAACAGAAGTAGAAGTCCTGTTCTCCTCCCCCTCTCCCCCCTCTCTCAGGTACCTCCCTCCGTCTACTTCAGATGTCTATTTTATTTCCCTTTCTGAGTGAGATTTAAGCATCCTCCTTTGGGTCCTCCTTGTAACTTAGTTTCTTGGGGTCTGTGGTTTGTAGGATGCTATCCTGTACTTTATGGCTAACAGAGGTGGGGATCAGGTGTCCAGAAAGGGGGTGGGGCAGAAGAGAGACTGTAAATCAGCAGGGAGGTATTTCTGGGATGGGGGAGCGTCCTGGGAGTCTATGGTGGGGGCCCGAGCTGAGATTCCCCGCAGCGGGGGATATAGAGGCTGAAGTGACCACCTCCTGCCTCCAGAAGAGACTTCACCACAAGAAATCATACAAAATCAACTAATCTGGACCCATAGGGGCTCACAGAGACTAAACCACCAACCAGAGAGCATCTGTGGATCGTTCTCGGCCCCCACACATATGTAACAGATGTACAGCTTGGGCCTAATGTGGAACCTTTAACAACAGGATCAAGGGCTGCCTCGGACTCTGTTGCCTGCCTCTGAATCCCTTTCCCTTAACTGGACAGCCTTGTGGAGACTCAATAGAAGATGTACACCATCCTACTTGAGATACCAAGGCAGACTGATTACCCATGGGAGGTTTCCTTTCTCTGAAAGAAAGGGAGGGGACACAAGCAAGGGTAGAGGAGGTGAGAAGGAGGGCCTGGGAAGAAAGGTCAGAGGGGAAGTTCCTACTGGGATGTAAAGTAAATAAATTAATTAATGAAGAGGAAAGGAAGGAAGGAAGGGAGGAAGGAAGGAAGGAAGGAAGGAAGAAAAGAAAAATAGGAGCTCTTAGCCCATCACAGAGATCTTTTCTCCCAATATGATCATTACCCTAATTTCTGAAATGATGTTTACACCTTGTTTCTGGTGGATTTTGAATGCCACAGGAACAACTTCAGACTCACTGGAACTAAATTATGGTGGGCAGAATGTGGGTCACAAAGAACAGATATGTGAAAAATATCTCTTACAAGGACATTCACGGTCAATGTCACTGTGTGAGATGAAGATCTGGGCAAATGGAAAACAATATGATAGTTAATATCATCAGTGAAAAATCCATCACAAGCAATACACTGAGTTTTTAAAAAAATGAAGCAAGGAATAGTTTTAAGACAAAGAAGTCACCTTGCAAATGACATATTTCAAGTGTGAAAAGTTTAGACATTTTGGGGAGAAGGTGAATTATTACATGACTGGTAAAGAAAAAAAAAAGATCCCAAGGGGAAGCATATTCCTTTAAGGGAAAAAAAAAATAGAAGCTTTTGCATTTTTTTTCCTAGCTCATGCTAGGACCAGAGTTGAGGTATGAAAGCAAGGGACTCAGCTGATGTTTGCTTCTGCCTGGCTGGAGGAAGAGCAAAGAAGAAGTCTGAGCTGTGCTTCAGCAAAGCTGCTCAGAGGCAGTTAGGGTTTACCTCAAAACACCTTAGCCTGCAGTCAGAACCCACAGAATGCTTTCCAGCTTGCATCAGATGTAAGAAAATGTTTTAGTTTCTTAACTTGAATATGATTTAAAAAAAAAAAAGAGGGCTGAAGTTATACTCAGACCAAATCAGTACATGTTGCACACTCAGTCTAAAATGCTAGAGCCTAGGAGGACCAGTGACCTTGGAGAGCACACACTAGTATTTAGCATAGTCTAGTCTATGAGTCTGACTTAACAGAGTCGGGCAAGAGGTAAGCTGGTGATTTAAAATACACACTAATGAGCCCTGCTGTCTGAGAGGACATCCTTTAACCCTGTTATCCTTTTTAACATGAGAAAGGAGGATGCTTTACTGATTTTTTTCTCTCCACATTTCTCTCTTCTTGTTCTCTTTGGGTGTCTATCATCTTTTTCTCTCTTCCACCCACCTCCTATCTGCTACCACACCGCCTTTCCTTTGTATGAAAAAACAAACAAAAAACCAAACCCATGTGCCGATCTTCCATTGCACAAGAAGCCAGGTAGCTGCCCACTTAACGACCGCTGTGGTAGCGACTGTAGCCCGTGAATATGTGTTGGTGCACAGCTCTGCTCCAAATATGGAGCGTTTCCGTTGGAGGGTAAAGAATCCACATGTAGGGAGAAATGAGGAGGGGATGAGGCCAAGAGCACAGCAGGACCAGAGCTGGAATTCATAGGCCTGGAGCAGAGTGGCATCAGAGAGAGCTGCGCTGCCCACCCTATCCCATGCCTTGGCCTTTCTGGGGTCTGCTGGCTACATTATGTCCATCTAGCAAATCTCAGTACAAAGCTAACCCAAGTCAAGTTCTATTGTAGGACTACTGACAGCGTATGTGGACATAACAGTGTTGGGACTAAAAAGGAAAGTACAGGTTAAGTGCTTTCTATAGAAATTCATTAAGAAGCACTGAATGTTAGCTTTATATAACTTAAAGTATGAGTGTTACCTTGTATATAAAAGGAACGTAAATATTTTTCTGGGAATGTCTAAAAAAAAAATATTAACTGTTACAAAGAACAAACAGTAAAGCACAATCAATTTGGAAAATGTAGAAAATTCTGTGCACTGAAGTAGAAGCATTTCTCAGTCCCCTTACTCAGCGTAATAGACACCATGGCTTGAGAGATAAGTCAGTTGGGGACTCACGGTGCCATGACAAGGAGTGTAACCAGCCTAACTTTTAGGGGACCTTTGTCAGCTTTGGAGTGAGGGCCACACTCTTCCTTCTGCCGTTAACTGAATGTCTGAGTGTCGGCATTGTGTGGCAAAGATATTCCAGTGTGAAACACAGAACATCTGTGTTGCGTCCATTGTGTGACTCTTTCATGCCCAATTGTGGTCTCTCCATTTTTCTTTTCACAAGTATAAGATCTGCAGAGGCATCTGGAAGCTATGTTCTTATCCAGTAATACCTTCTCTTCTTTAACAAGTTTTATCACCATCTCTAAGCCATACACTCTTGATCATAGTACAATAAATTTTTGTAACGGTGTATTACTCTCAGTTTATTTTTTATAAATGCTTATAATTTTCTCTAAACACATCAGTATTTTGTATTAAGTAATTGAACTTATACCATAGACTTAATTTGAAACATTTGAAACATGGTTCTGGGCATTAAAACCAGGTCCCTATGACAAATACTCTTCCAACTGAGATGTACCTGCAGCTCACAGCTTTAATTTTTATTACCTTCATAGTAAATGTTAAGAACTATTTCATGTCTGATGGTTATTATTTTACTTACTGTATGCATTATTTTATTTAATCCTCAGAAGAGCAATTCAAACATTAGTTTTCCTGACTTGATTCCTATATATGAAGGAACAAGCTCAGATAAGGAAAGAAATTGGCCCATGAGAATAAAATGAGCTGCAGTGCCCTGATATGGCATCCCTAACAAGATAACATTGCTGATGGGACTCAAAAGACCTGGAAAGATGCAATTGGGGGGTCATTATATGTGTGTTGGAAGCAGTGGTTTTACTCCAAAGGCAACGAGAAGTGACCGAAAGATGATCAAGAAGAGACGCACACCCATGCTTTAGAAATGTTTAACCTGTGCATTGCAATCGTTCCTCCATCCCTACCTAGCTTTCCCATGCTGAGCCTGACTGGGAAAAATGAACTAGTTCTGGGTATCTAGTCAAGTTTAAATGACATCCTTTGACAACCATATCACTGACTTGTCTTCTTTCCATCTTTTGTTCTCCCAGAATAACCCTTGAGTTTGCCACTGTTCTGGGCTTGTGTCATGGCTGTTGCACCAAATCTCATCACTGTCTATGACAGAAGATGACATTTGCAGAGCCCTGGAAAGACTTAAAGAAGCCACACAAAGGAAACATCTGTAACAAAATAAGGGAGGGCTTCACAACTGACCTAGACTTGCTTCAAACATCACCTGGGTCTAGCAAAGCCCATGCCACGCCTAGAGAAACAAAGATTAGAAATATTATTGTCTAAAATCTGTCTCTAGTCCAGTCCCTTGGAGAAGTAGAACAAGTTAATTTTATAAGGCCCCATTGAGAAGAAGTGATTGAATGTGACATGGTAGTTAGGAGAGCATCCCGTGGGCTTCCCATCTCACAGGCTCTTTAAGGAAGTCTTACTGTTTAAAGAGCATCAAGAAATAAAGGTGTTGGCATGAAAATGAGAGTTCTCACAAGAAGTAAGTGGACCGTGAAGGAACCAGACATTGACACATGAGCTTTTCTTCTCTCCCACCTTCTATCACTCAGTCTGTCATGCAGCAGTGTTAAGTGCTGCTTGAGACAAGTTACCTTGACTCAGTGAGGCCAAAGAAAATTCCTTACAGGGTCTGGTGATCACTCATGGGATCCCATCACCAATATTTTATTACTGCTCCATCTCTATTTCTTGTTCAGGGTGTCAGTGTTTGGGATGCTTACAATATGTCAAGCTATTATACCTCTTCTTGAACTTTGGGTCGGAAACAAGGATATATGGTTAAGACTGGCTTTTTCTCTCTGTACATAGTGTGATTTTCTGGTGCATTTCCTTCTTTGCTTTTCTACCTTTATGGAATGTCTTGGCAATTAATAATGGCTTCATGTTGTTTAGAAATCTGACAGGGTAAGAACAATGTGTTGCTATTTTCCTCACAAAAATCATCCCCATGACATCAGATATTTTTCCTCAGAGGTGAAGAGGGACTGATTCACTGCAGAACACGTGACTGAGAACACTGGGATGCTCCTATCCGGAGTAAGGAGAATAGTCAACAAGGGAAGGTATTTCTTACAGCCTAAAAGAATAAAGCTCGAGCCTTCTTTCCAAGCATGTTCATAGCTCATCTTTCCAGCTTCCTGTAGCTGCATGCCCCGTACATCACATTCATACTGGAGAGCATCCCAGTTCCTCAACTAACTATGACTGAATAAAAAAATACATATACCTATGCTTATTTCATGGTTTTTTGTTTGTTTGTTTGTGTTATTTGGTTTTTCAAGGCAGGTTTTCTCTGTGTTCTGGCTATCCTAGACTCTCTTTGTAGATCAGGCTGTTCTCAAACTCACAGTGAGCTGCCTACCTCTGCTTCCCAAGTGCTGAGATTAAAGGCCTGTGCCACCACTGCCTGCCATTCGTGGTTTCTTTTTTAATGGTAGACAACTTTTCTTTAGCTATGGAGAGAACAACCCTAACATTCAGACACATGAACCTTGAGATGCTTGACAAAGAGGAAGCCCTTTGAAATCTCCTGGGTTTATTCCCACTATCTGGCATATTTTTGTCTTACTGGAGTTTCTCATATTTTTGTTTGTGGGTCTAGCCTTTAATGGCTGAGCCATCTCTCCAGGCCTTGTTGAGGTTTCTAAGACATTTGTCCTGTGCTGCTCTTAAGTCTGATCTGTCGGTGTCGTGAATGATCTATGGATGTCAGAAGGGTCAAAGGTCTCCATTCTCTGTCATTATCAGAGAGGAGAAAAATTGCTATGGCACTCTGCCTACAAGGAAAAACAAACTGCTTCTGGTGGACTTGGGTGTTAGTGTGGAGTGGGGGAAAGCTCCATGTGACTGACTGATCAGCATACATGGCTCCAAACTGATCAGAATGCATGTCAGTTGTCAAGGGCTTGGCTGAGCTGCTTAAGTAAGTATACTGCACCTGGAAAAGCAACAACAGCAGCTGTAAATTTACATGACCACCTAATTGATTTGTGATACTCCATTGTCATTCTCTGTAATGCATTTGCCAAACAGGGCAGTTAAGTGAAGACGTGACAGGAATCATCTCTCTTTCCACTTTCATCTTCCAGGAGGATGCCTTGCTCTGCAGGGTTCTACAGACACATCCAGGATGGCTCTGACTTACACACTGAAAGGAAAAAGAAATATCAACTGCTTCTCTTTAGAAACAATAGGAACACAGTGTGATGGCTTTTCCTTTTCTGTATATGTAATCACAGCTCTACTTTTTACCTCCTATTTAGCATGATGCTTGTTAAAATATTTTATATGTCCTCTAAAGACCCCTGTGTTGTGCCTCTTGTTAAGGATCTAGATGTTACTAGAGGTTGTAGAGTGAAACTAGGGGAGAATGTTTTACCTTTAAAGTAGCACCTGGTTGATGGAGTCTCCAGGCAAGTTTGTCTCCTTCATCAGGGATGAAAAGTTTCTTCTACTGGACAGGGTGCTCTAGAAATTGAGTGTTCATGGTTCTCAATTTTTTCCCCAAGTGTTCTCTTCCAACTAAGGTACCAGCTTCCATATGAAAGAGTTAGAAGTGTAAATGTTATGTATATAATACTTTACAAACTATAGATACAGATTCTGAGTCTAATTTCAGATTTCTGTCCATGTTGATGCTGGTAATATTATGTTACTATCTTTATGCGAAACCCTATTTATTCAGAATTGAACAAATAACTGTGCCACCTTTGAACTACCTTTAAGCCAACATTAGCACTAAAATGATCAGACTTACTAATGTCCAACTGTACTCCCAAGCTGTGGCAATTAATCTCATTTGTGACCATCATCAGATCTAGACTCATCTGGTATCTGGATCTCTGGTCATGTCTGTGGGAATTACTTTTGTTGGGTTAATTGAGGTGTGACGACTCATCCACTGTGGGTGGCATCATCCTCTAGGCTGAGATCCTGGACTGTATGAAAATGAGCAAGTGACCTGAGGACATTCTTTCATTGATGTCTTTTCCTAATTTTGAATGCATTGTGACCATCTGCTTCAACTTCCTTTTGACTTGATTTCTCATCAGAATAACTTATTACAACAATATAAAAAGAGATTAGGACACAAGCCTTTTCTTATAAGGAAGGGAGTCTTTCCTGAACGCCAACAGGTAATACATTAGTTGTGAAAATAAAGCACGCTGTGGGCGATAGCCATCATATTTTTCACTGGTAGCAAATTCATTTTTCCAAGTCCTACCATACTTTATTTTGATCATCATCATTCCTGGGATGCCTTCTAGCAGTGCTAAATATTAGTCAGAAGCTACATGGGAAAATATGAAAACAGCACAACTATTTCAAACAGAAAGAATGTAATTAGAAACAGTGAAAATAAATAAAAAGGGACAGGAGGAGTAAAAGACCTTATTCTGAAATCAAGAAACTACTGTCGTCTTTGTAACAGGGCCCATTTGCAGACACTTTCCAACACACAGGACTAGAACTTCCAGAGAGTGCTCCTCCTGCCAGAGCTGTAGTGCATTAAGGGGTAGCTTGCTGGAATAAATGTTCAGCCATCTGGTCTCCACTGCTCTTAAAACTACAGCAGCTACTGGAGCAACTGCTGCTGCACCAGAGCCAGGATGAGCACAGTTCTTCCATCCTCCATGTTCAGTCTCCCAGTGACTCCGTTTTGGCAGAATTTAACAAGCAACCTGATGCCAAGGGAGAAGGGTAAGCCTACTTTGCAGTTCCAATAGTTCAAAGCAAAGTAGAAAGAGAACAGGTGCCGCTTTGGTAGAAAACAGATACAATAACCAGAGTGAAATCTTAGAGCTCAGACAGTTGCCCCGAAGAGCTATTTGCCTCAGTTGCCCTTCGATATTATTTTTTTATGATAATTAAACCCCAATCTGTTTACACAATCCACTACTTGCAATTTCCACTGTGCTCAGCTGATGACGATCTCTGCCTTAACGGTTTCTGGTAAGATAAAGGGGAGTTGGAGACAGCTAAAATATACAATCTACTTACAATGATAACAAAGAAAGTACCCATATTGAAGATAAGTGAACTGGCCGTTTTATGTGATTGATATTTGACCAGCTGTACCTTCCGTGGTAAGTAAGCCATGTACCTCCTAAGGTAGCGGGGTTAAGGGAAAAAAACAAAAGAAAACATTTTCTCTTTGACGTGTGTTCATTGCTTCCTGTTCCTGCAAAGAATATTGCAATGGGGAAATATGAACTTAAACTGGACTTTATTTGGGTAGACTGACATCATAAGAAGAGATAGCACCAAGCTAAACTCACTAATGCTTGATTTCTATCAGGAAGTCTTCTCAAATGCCTTAGCTCTTTGTGATGGTCTGTTTTCATTGTCACTAATGCTTGATTTCTATCAGGAAGTCTTCTCAAATGCCTTAGCTCTTTGTGATGGTTTGTTTTCATTGTCATCTTGATGAGATATAGACTCACCCAAGAAGGGAGTCTCCATGAAGGACTGCTTTGATTAGGTTGGGTGGTGAGCATGTGTATGTGGGATTATCTTGATAAACAGGAAGATGTGTCTATTGTAGGTACCATCACTTCCTGAGTCTGGGATCATGGGTGGTAGAAGAGTAGAGAAAATAAGCTGAGCACTGCCATGCAAGCATAGGCCATGGCTTTCTGTTCCTGGAGGAGACAGTTCTTTCAATGGCCTGTTGCTATGACTTCTCTTTGATGATATACCATAATCCAGGACTGTGAGACAAGAGAAACTTTTTTTTTTTTTTTTTGGTTTTTCGAGACAAGGTTTCTCTGTGTAGCCTTGGCTATCCTGGCCTCGCTTTTGTAGACCAGGCTGGCCTCGAACTCACAGCAATCGGCCTGCCTCTGCCTCCTGAGTGCTGGGATTAAAGGCATGTGCCACCACCGCCCAGCCCAAGAGAAACTTTTCGAATAGGTAGCTTTGTACTTTCTTACTACGGGGCTTTCAATGTTGATTCTCCAACCACCAGCATCAGCTGGTATCAATTCCTTATTGTAATCCTCTGAGAAAATAAAGTGACCAAAAGAATGTCAACATACCTCTTCCACGCCACTCTAGCAATCTATCTTTGTGTGTTCTGACTCTACTCCTATAAGACCAGCCCAACTTCCAACAGAAACGTCACACCATACCTCGTATCACATAAGTTCTCTCTCTCTCTCTCTCTCTCTCTCTCTCTCTCTCTCTCCAGGGTCCCTCTGTGTAGCCTTGGCTGTCCAGAGCTCGCTTTGAGGACCAGGCTGGCCTCGAACTCACCAAGGTCTGCCTGCCTCTGCATCCAGAATGCTGGGATTAAAGGCATGCGCCACCACATCCGGCTCATTTTTTTACTCTAAACATCAAGCTTTAGTTTCCTCTGGCCATTGCCAAAGATATACAAGTATAGTCCAATATGTAGTACCAGTGTGTTCACTGAACAGTCCATCTCAGCAATGATACCTTTAAACTCACTCCTTTCCTAGTAAACCTCAGCTGCAGCTCCTCCCAGAAGGCCTTCACCTTCTTGACCCCCAGAATATATTATAGCAACACCCCACATTGGATTCTTAGGCCTGTCTTTTCCAGTGTGCTAGCAACTCCTAATACACACAAAGAGTCTGTTGTTATTTTAACCTGGCATTTTCTGGGCCTTTCATGTAAATTAATTTATCTTGTTAGTCATCTTTCTTAATAATGTTTTCTCTACTTCTAACCATTCCTAGTCCTGGGTGATTGTGTTTTCTTGTGTGTGTGTGTGTGTGTGTGTGTGTGTGTGTGTGTGTGTGTGTATTTACTTGTCAGATTAAGCCAGTACCATGGAGATTAATTAATAATAAATTTTCCAATTAAAAACTAATTCAGAACCATATGGCTTTAGAAATAAGTTTTCTCAAAAGTTTAAAGAACAAAGTCCAGTCTTTCTCATCTCTTTAAGGAGCTGAGAAGGGGAAAGACTTTGTAACTCATTTTAAAGGTCAGCATTAGCCTAATAGCAAAGTCTTAAAATAATGACAAGAAAAATAATATAGGTCAGTAGCCTTCATGAATATACAAACTAAAGTCTCCAATCAACCCAAACCCATTAGCACATTAATAAGATCATACAGCATTACCATTTAGGATTTTCCCCTGAGATTCAAGCATGATTCAACATATGGAAATAAATCAATTGTATTAGCAGTACAAATCATAAACATCATATTATCATCTTAATAAATTGTTCTAATTGATTTATATTGCTATCATAAAGACATCATGACCAAAAGAAACTTGAAGAGGAAAGGACTTATTTTACAATACATCTTACAGTCCATCATGGAGGCAGGTGGTTTGGATGAAGAATGTCCCATGCAGGCTCGTGTACTGGGACCCTTGGTCTCCAGCTGGCAGCACCGTTTCAGGGAGGTTGTAGAACCTTTAGGAGGGGCAGCATGGATGGAAAAAGTACATTGGTTGTTGTTTATGATACAAAGAAGACAACAAAGAAAGTAAAAATTTACTAATCCACAAATAGAAAAGCTTCAACCTAGGTAAGGCAGCAATGAACACTGAAAAGGCAATCTACGGAATGGGCGAAAACAATTGCAAGCCACACACCCAAGAAGGACTTAATCTCCAAAGTAAACAAGAAAGCCCTACTATTCAATAGTCTCAAAAACTTTCATTGCCTGATTAGAAATGGACAAACAACCAGAATTGATATTTCTCCAGAGAATATACAAAAATAGCCAACAGACACATGAATGAAATCCACTGTGTACCTGTCACACTGACTTTTTTCACTAAAGGCAAGTCCTGCCAAGGATGTGAGACAGGAAGGGGCCTTGCACACTGTTGGTGGATGTGCAGTATGGTGCAGCCACTCTAAGGAGCACAGTATGGAAGTTCTGCAAAAATGTACAAATAGAACAACATGTGATTGAGCAGCCCCTTGTCTGGGTTTTCATCAGAAGATAACAGAACTGGTCTGGAAGCCTGCCCTGTGAGGACTAGCTCATCGTCATAAGGTCATGAGGTTTGCTGAAGGACAGAAGTAACCAGTCATCCTACCCAACAGTCCAGTCAATGAACAATGGCAGTGGTTAGGTCACTTAAAGGGAGGAAAGTTGTATTAGTCAACTACTTGTGGCTGGAGAAGTCATAGACCTGAGAACAGAAACTACTATTGCCCTTTTCCTAAGACAATTTCTAATTGTACTCTAAATATTTATTCTTAAATTCACAGAGAAGTGTGGCTCTCAGTCCACAATCTTAAAAAAACAAACAACAAGAAAACAAAACGCAAAAACTTCTTTTTGCAACAGATGGAGACTATTACAGAGATGCACAACCAGTCAAAATGCAGAAAAGAAGTGACTGTGGGGTGCCCAGGCCCACCTGACACATGTGCAGTGTAATCCCTATACCTAAAGCCCATAAAACTTTTCTGAAGAGTGGGTGAAAAGGTTGATTTCCTGGATGCCTACTGCAAGGTTGTGTCCCCTAAAAATATACCCATGAGATTGCAACAATATAGTTGCCTGGACCAGACCACTATAATGAAAACACCAGCTGACATGTCAGTCTGACATTGGGAAGTCCCACATCATCACATCCCTAGATGAAGAGAAAGAATTAGTTTTGTTCAGCGATGAGGTTCTAAATAGGTTGTCCAATAGCAAATGGTCATGCCAGGACATGCATGCATATGAGTAATGCTAAATGCACCCAGTGGGTTTTATATGTAACAATAAAAATTAAAGAAGAGATCATGAATTTGGGATATAGGAAGGGGACACAGAAAGAGCTAGAGAGTGGGGGGAGGGGTGGTACATTGAAGCCAGATGCCACACTCATGCATGAAATTCTCAAAAACCAAAGATATTTTTAAAAATAAGGGAAATGAGCTTTAGGAATTGTTGAACACTGAAAATCTTTGCAATACTGTTAACAATAGCTTAAACGTGGAAACCTGGGTGTTCACCAGCTGATAAAAATGACTGTTATGGTACGATGCATCCTAACAAAGAATGTTATTCAACTATAAAAGGAAAAGTTAGCTGTAGGTAACAACATGGTGAACCCTAAGAATATTGTGCTAAGTGAAATAAACTAATGGCAAAAGATAAATAGTGCATCGTTCCACTGGTGGAGAGTGTACCAAATAGCTAAATTAACAAAGTAAAGTGATGGAATGGTGGGAGAGTGATGGAAAGTTAGTGAGAAATGAACATGAAGTCTCTGTCTAGCAAACTGAATAAGCTTTAGACATCTCCCGTATGTTGGGCTAACTATGATGTATTGTATATTAAAATTTTGTTGTGAAGTTAGAATTTCTATTACATGTACTTAGCATAATAAAAACAAGTGAAAATGATATTGAAACTGAAGAGGATATTTTGCAACTTTACTATAAATACATAGAGACTACAGCCATATGTTAGTGGACCGCATGAAGTTAGTTCCTAAAGATAAAACAACAGACTGCATAGTGTTCATGGTATTATCATTATTAAGACTATTTACTTTTCAGTTTGTAATTACTTAAGAGATTACTAAAATTAAATTAGTGTTCAGTAAATGACTCTTCTCCACATGAATGGATATTTTTGTCATAATCTAGATCTCTCTTTCTAGCAACCAGTATACAGATACTGTGTTCCACCTGTTAACCCTGCTGTTCTGTGCTCACATTTTTACTGTGTGCTTCTTATGTAAGCATGGTGCTAAT
This sequence comes from Acomys minous, assembly GCF_964271855.1. Lineage (NCBI taxonomy): Eukaryota > Metazoa > Chordata > Mammalia > Rodentia > Muridae > Acomys > Acomys minous. Next base: position 42,396,481 of record NC_140489.1, on the reverse strand, counting down.
ATGGTTAAGTGTACTGGATGGAAATATGTTTTTGTTTTGATCCCAAGTGTGGGATAGGTATTAGATGTAAACATGTTTTTGTTTGGATCCCATGTATGGGATGGGAAACAGACTTGTGAGAGAACAGGTGATGTTTCTCCACTAGAAGACGAACCACCTTGTGCGAGAGGCTTGGTTTTTGCCAGGTGAAATGCATCTTAGTACAGACTCTGGGAGGATATATATTATACATTATTATATTATATTATATTATATTATATTATATTATATTATATTATATTATATTATATATGCCCAAAACAGGAAGCGGGAGCTTTTTGGGTCTTGGTATTGTTTTGCTGCTCATTGCTCCACTTTGAGACGCTCCTAGAGAGACCACTCCAGAGAATCCTTCAGGGCTCTGGTTCCGGCTGCTGTTCCAGGTTCTAGAAGCAGCTTTGGTTGAATTGCTGGATTTGCTGAAATCCTGCGGACTATGCCAAGGGAATCGCTCCCAAGAACTGAATCCGAAAGGGTCTACTTCCCCTGTTTTCATTAACCTCTTTTCTCTCCTATCTAGGGTAGGTGAGTTGGAAGGGAGGTGTAAGAATTAAGGAACCCCAAATACAGTAGGTTTGTAAAAGGTCGAAGCCTACAGTTAAGTTTAGATATTAAGTTCAACTGTTACTAGTCAAACCTCCTTTATACAAATAAGATAAGCCATATCGAAGACTTGTCAAGGGATTTGCATGTACACATATGTGGTTAATGTTAGACCCAACCCATTAATTATCCAGGAGCCTTTAATTCTTTAAGGCCTTTTAGCATGTTGGATCAGTGTCAGTGGTACAATTATTATGCCAGCCACATTCTAGGCTACTTTTGATAAGCAACAAAGTCCAGATTTACAATTTATTTTCTTTTCAACGTGCTTTACCCATAGCATTTTTAAACATCAAAAAAAAAATAACTTATCTGGCTGTCTAGGTTATCCCTACATAAAAATAGGGCAGAATACAACTGAGCACGATGTTTTCTTAGAGACATTATTGACCAATACGGAACTCTTGCCATTTTATTAGAAATATACAGTCCATCTCATTTAAATAATTGATTCATACAGTTATGATATTTCCACCAAAATTACATGAACTACAAGTGACTGCCTGAGTTACTCTCCGTCTCATGTGTTTTAAAACTTCTAGTGTGATGGACTGTCCGAATTTTCATGGCATCCCATTAGTGATTCTTTGGATTCTGTCGCATCACTAGTACACATCGCTGTGAGAATGCAACAATTGGATCTCCAGGTAGTGCTGTTCCTGTAGCAATGCTCTGAGATTCTTGTCTTGATATGCTCAGAGAAATAAATGCATAATGTTTGCTCACACACACCCTTCCCTTTCTAATTTATGCTTATTAAGGTGGAAAACATTGCTAATCCTGATTGGCATTCATTAGCAAACACAGGGAACTGTACTTCTCAGAATCCTACTACTGAAAGAGCCACAAAGTAATCCTTCCAGTGGGACCAGAGTGGAAATGACACACTCATTTCCTATTCAAGGCTGTAAAAAGTCCCCATAGGAAGGCCCACCCCTTCTTTTCTGCAATGGTTGACCCAATGGCCATAGCTGAAAAGATGGGACCCCAGAGTGGAGTATATTGGACGACTGCGCTATTGCTTAGACAATGACTCCCTGGGGCTCTGTTGTGGAGACACTGGGCTTAGCACGTGTGAGGCCTGGGACTCAATTCCCTGGACTGCAAGACGAAACAACAAAAAGATAACTCTCATTAGAAGCCATGAGATCCACCCTGAGCCAACATAAGAAGCCATTGAACTTTTGAATTAAGTTGAAGCCAAACCAGAGCAGTTTCTCCTAAGGAATACATTAACTCATTTATTTTATGATGAAAAGAGGGAAATTCTGGTATATTTTTTCCTTAGAGGTTTACAAAGTTGTACTTATCATGTAGTCCTTATTTGAAAATAATAATTTAAAATACCACAAACTGAGAAAAAAATATTAAACATTCTTATTTTACCCAACAGTATAATTCTACTCTGACACTGAGTGATTTCCTCAATAGCTCTCCTCTCTGAATCTGTAGCTGTAGTGCTTTCCTCAAGAGTCTGTACACCACTTAGCTGTGAGAGGCGACATCTTGCTTTAGCCTATGTTATTTTCTATATGCTATCCCAGGCAATAGTGCTGTGGAAAAGGACCAGGTGCTTCCTCAATGATGTATTCCTGTCTCTCCCTCCTGGGTCATAGGCAGGTTCTAAAATGTGCCAATGTGTTCACTGAAACTTTTAAAGGGATAGAACCCTTTGGATTTAAATAGTACTAAAAGATCTTGTAGAGTCTGTGCATGGTGGTGCATGCCTCTAATCTCAGCACTTGGAGGTAAAAAGCAGGAGGGTCACGAGTTGGAGGCCAGGTCAGACGACCTTGTGAGATCTTGTCTCAAAAATAACAGCAACACCAGAGAGGTTAACTGAATGTTTAATGGTCACGTTTTTATATCTGCATGCCTTTCAAGCTGTTCCTTGTGGCTTCATGTTGCTGTCTCTATAAAGTGAAAACCATCCTTAGGTTTGGAGGTAGAGGTAACATTGTCTTTTTGTCTGACTCCTTGTCCTCTTTATGTTGTGATCCCTGTACACAAAGAATGTGTTCCGTAACAATTTTATCTTTCAGTCATTTTTTCCTTTATATGTGGTTTCATTTAACCATCGTTCATTAATAAAACAATGAGTCTACCTAAACACTAGCATATAATATTAAATCTGTGATAATGCTGAAATAAGGTAAACAGATAACAGAGCCAACCCCAGCCTTTCTCACTGGTGGGATTCGCTGAGGACTGTGTTCTCAGACAGCAGAACTGGGGCTGAGTCTAGGAGCTTCACTGCAGTCCCTTCTCAGCCATGCTCTCACTTTCTGACCTTGTGGACAGGCAGAAGGGTCAACCAATCCCAAGCCCTTCCTTAATGTGAGGTGGCCATGCGGCACTCTGCTGGCTAATGGGAATAACCAACCACCCTAGAGGAAACATCCTTTCCAAGATAAAACCTTGCTAGGAAAAAGAGCGACTCTAGTCCTTATAGTCCTTGGGGTTTGTTGCTCTTGCTTGTTTTGTGTTCCAGCTGGGAAAATAGAAGCCATATTAGAAGAAGCAGCCACCAACTAGCCTAAGGCCAAGAAGCCACAAACCCCATGTCACACAGCTAGTAAGGATCAGTGTGTGGAGCATGATAAAGAAATGTCTGGTTTTCAAAGCCAAATACCCTTGAGCTCTGTGCTATCTTGTCCACAAGAGCTAAGATGAAGCATCCTTCCCAGGAGAGAGTTTCAGATGGAAGAACAAACTACAGCAGTGAGGATTCAGAAATGCGGTAGAAATGCAGGAGTGGGGAGGACAGTAGGACTTCAGGAGAGAAAGGGGGTCATCCACAATGTCAGACATAAAATGCACATGATTCTTACATTTGTGGAAAAGAATTATTTTACTAAGGGATTTCAGAGAAGAACTACAATCACATGAATTAATCCTGTAGTGCTGATGTAACGGCTGCTGCTGTTGTAACAATGATGCATGTTAACTGCCCTATGCATCCTAGGATTTATTGGTGGGGGACATGCAGCAGGTGAAAAGGGGACTAGGAACGTCTTGACATTTGAGGAAGCTTTCTGTTTGGATAGAATGGGGCATTTTATGTGCTCCAGCATCAGGTGGAGTCTGCGTATACACGTCGTTGTAGGGGAGCTCTAGTGTGCCAACTTTATGAGAATTATTTTTTATTATAAACAGTATTCATAAAAATTTAACTTTATAGCTATGCATATGAACAATAATTAAAACTACTTGGCTTTCTTTTCTGAAAGCTGCATTTTCAGAAGGGTCTCTCCTCTTGCACAAGTTTTATAATTTAGAAAGACACCTGGTAGGTAAAACATTGAAGGTTTTTCTGAAAATTTATCCTGGTTTGGATACACCAAACTTCATAGGAAGGTGAGAAATAAGTAGTGAGTGTTTGCAACTGGTTTGTGAGCTGACTGGAAAGTCTGGCATTGCAGACAAGCAGGAAGCTTAGGGTGGGAATTTAATGTTGAGTCTCTTGAAACAAAAGTGTAAATAATGAATCTAAATCAATAAATACATTTCAAAACTTAGTACTGAATAGGGCATTGCCACATTTTGAATTAGGGATTTAGCCTAAATTTTCATACTTTACTGTAACAAATAATACAAAATTACAATCAGTGCTTTCAAAACATTGCCTTTCCCTGACTAGTTTGGTCATACAAACTACGTCAAAATGAAGAGAAAAAGAAGCAGAACCTGCTCCTGAGGAAATTTCCTTGGCATTAATGTGATGAAGTTGGGTTTTGGAGCACTGCTGACAGGAACATTGCTGCTGACCTGGAAATGCCAGCACACAGGTGGGCACGGGAAGACGTCCAGCCTTCAGGCCTCTTGGGAACCCGCAGCTGGTAGTTAGCACCTGCCGTTGCATTCCTGCACTCATGCATAGCCTTGTCACAATGTGCAGCATCATTTTCACAAAGTCTTGGCTTCTGAGCCTGAAGCCAAGGCAGAACACAGAGGTATTTTTTTTTTCACAAGCAAATTACAGCAGTTTAAACCAGGTAGGTCGACTAAAAAGTTTTAAGCACAGAGAATTTGAAAAATTGTCTTCCCTCTTGACTCTATGTGACTATTTTTTTGTCAGCTTTGTCACAATTGACACTTTGTGACACTTCTTTGTCATGGAGGATTTTCTGTACATTGCAGACAATTTAGCATCATCCCTTCACTTGGAGCCAGTAATACCAACACCCCTTCTTCTGCCCCAGGTTATTGCAGTAAAAATACCTACAGATGTTGACACATGTGCACTACTGACAGGATAGTGGCCCTCCTCTATCCATAAGGGGCTGGTCCCCTATCCAGAGGTTACCTGGCTGCAATGTTTCAAGTGAGCCTGTGGTACGGGAGGCATAATTCTGACGTATTTGAGGTTTGGAAGACAAAGACACGATAGAAGAAAAGTAGAGATCCACTGCTTTTCTGCAAAGTGGCGTGACGAGATAGAAGTAGACTAGTTCCTGGCAGAGGTCAGTGCCTTCTAGAAGGATGTACTGAAAATATACCTATATTTTTTTTCTTTTACAGTTTAAGAAAAGGTTTCCCTTCAAGACATAGACTGGAAGCTTTAAGGTCAGAAAATCAGATACAGAAAGAGAAACAGAAGGGAAACAAGTCTGTGGTGGTGGCTGTTAGCTGCAGGATGTGTAATGAAGGGGTTAACAGAGCGGGGCTGGAATGAGACGCAGGAGGAATTTGAAATCCACAACTAGGGTATATAACTTTAAATCCAATGATAAGATATGGGACCTTGAGATTTTGATGTAGCATCTGATTGATTCTTTGAGGATTGTTTGCAATGTATTGTGATCATATTCACTTCCCACCTCTCCTCCAACTCCTCCCAAACCTACCCCCTACCTCCCTACTTTCCCAACTTCATGTGTAGTTGTCTGTTGTCTGTTTTGTTTTGTTTTTAATAACACATTAAATCCAATTTGTGATGCCCATGTAGTCATATGTGTGGAACCACACACTGAGAGTATTCAGCCTTCCGGGGATACACCCTTAAAGAAGACTGACTCTCCATCCCAAGAAATCATTAACTGTCAATGGTTCCTCAGTTAAGGATAGAGGCCTATGTGAGTCCCCTGACTCCATGCCAGCATATTGAATGGCTTAATCTTGTGCAGGTCTTGACCAGCCAAACATAGTTGTTGGGAATTCATGAGTGCCGTAGTAAGTCATTAGATGTGTCACCATTTTGCTCTAGTCCTCCCTCACCTTTGGCTGCTATAATCTTCCCATCTTCTCTTCCACAATGGCCCCTGACCTTGTGGTGGGTAGAAAATTACCCACCCACAGACCATTAATCTCTGCATTTGGACCTTTGTGACTTTCTGCATTTACTCCCATCCATTGCACAGAGCAACTTTCCTAATGAGATTTGAGAATTGCACTAATCTATGGGCATAGAGATATAAATTTTGAAGCCAGTTTTACATTCTCTATTGGCAAAATAAGAGCAGTAGATTCATCTCTGAGGCCTGTGAGCTCCAAAACCAAGGGTTATTTGACAGATTTGTCAGGCATGTTATTCCTTGTGGGGTTAACCAAAAATTCAAGCAGAGAATGGTTGTTTAGTTAGAGTACTTACAGTACTGACAGCACTCATGCCCCTGTCCCGCCCACAGGCAGCTCTTGCCAGGCCAGTCATTAGTGTGCTTCTCAAGGTTTACAGATGGCTAAGGACGTTGATGACTTCTTTTCCTCAACAGCCTACATATCATCTTCCACTACTTTTAATATTAGCCAGAATGAATAGAGCTTCCTGAACAGTGTTTTAAACTATCACGGGACTTTATAGACATTCACTTATTTGTTACATTATATGTCAACTTCACTGTACATAAGGTGGCCAGATAGTTGGTCAAACACTATTATAGGTATATCTGTGTGGTTTGAGGGTAGGAATAGCCTTAGCCAATGAGCCTAAGTAGATTTCTCTTTGTTTTGTGAATGGGCCTTACCTAATCTGAAAGCCTGAACAGAATGAAATGAAAGACCCTGCCAAGGTAAGAAGAAACTCTCCTGACAGCCTGAGGTTGGGCTTTCTTGCCTTTAGATCCAAGTTCAAATACCAACTTCCCTTATACTAGTAGCAGACTTCTTTCACTATCTTTTAATTAGCTCTTCAGTAATACCATGGGCTCAACTGCAGTTCCAAGTACTTTTACCATGTGTAGTTGTATAAATCAATTCCTTATAATAAATATTTGTCATATAAATGTCTACTGAAGAAGTTACAGCACCCACCTAGAAAAATGTATATATGCATGTGTGTATACATATTTTTATACATATATTTTATACATACATTTTGTACATACATCTATGTATGTATATATCTCCATATCTGCAATACACACACACACACACACACACACACATGCACACACACACTACATCCACCTGATTATTTCTGTTTCCATGGGGAACCGTTCAAAATACAATATTTTGCCTGGAGCTATACTTACTATATATTCAATTTAGTCCTTGGTTAGAGCAAAACACTTTTGGTATACTGTAAACTATGCTTTTTATATTTGTAGTTTTGCACTACTTTATTTTCAGTAATGTAAACACTTGTGGAGGTAAAGCCAATTTGAAGGGATATCTGTGAAAAGCGTGTGGCTCCAGTGCCAACCAGGCTGTCTGCAAGATCATGACTTGACTTAGTAGTTCACAAACTAGACTCCATGGCTATATTCTCAAAAAATTGGGGGAAGATGCTATTTTCCTTTAATTTTCGATTTCCATTTTGATGATAGCCTAGATTACTATTCTGCCATTTACACATCAATAAATGTTTTGGGGAGTGATAACACCCAACTGATAATGCAAAAAACCTTGACCTCACAAGTCTAATTTCTTCCAGCTTTTCACTCTTAATGAAGGGGTTGCTAGATTATTCATACTTAAGGAGAAAACAATAACAACAACCACAAAACTCATCCAATTTGGGGTAAATCCCTGCAAAGAATCTCAGCAAAGCAGATTCTAGGACTGATTTTGCCAACAACTTTTAGAACATCACTGTAACCCACAATTTTGTTATTTATGAAACACTAGATGTAAAATTTGTTAAGATTTGAGTTTCCCCTCTGCTCAAAGATTCTTTTCTCTAAGTGTATTAAAATTTAAAAAAAAAATTGAAAGAAAAGTATGAAAATTTCAAGAGAAATAACCTGTTAGAGTAATGGTGACAACTATTTTATCAACTATTTCTCTCACATGTCCCCTGTTCCAATGGCACCTACATGGCAGCCTTCCCCAGTCGCTTACTACCCCAAATTCCAGTGCCCTGGAGCTGTGGGTAATGGTGTACTTGGTTAGACAGTTGAGGGAGTGAGAAAGGGAACCAGTAACTAAATGCCTGTTTGTGGAAGAGAAGGTGTGGCTTCAGTGGGGAGTTCTGGATTGCTGAGAGTGTTTGGCTTCAGGCTTCAGCTGCCATGAGCAGTTTTACAGTTCTGCAAGCTGTCAGCCAGAAAGCAACTCAAAACAGTGCTCACACACCTGCCTTTCTTCGAGTTGACTTCCTTTCCTCTCCCTACTCTGCCTATGTCCTTCAAAAGCAAATTCAATCTCCACCTACACACTCCTTTCAATATTCGTAAATTTGTCTGATTTACATGCCTTTCACACCACTTACCACCTCAGTCTGGATGTTAGTAAACAAGTAGAGCAGAATCTTTAAGACGTTCATTTTGGTTTCCTTAAAACAGTTATGGTTTTGTCTTTTTCTGAAACGCATCTTTAAATCATGCCTGATACCATGAAGTAAATAGATTAGGTTTATGTGGTAGAGTAACGGCTTGGAATGTGGGGTGATCATGTTTACTTCTGTGTGGCAGGAAATGTTGCCCAAAGGAGGTTCACCCTTGGTATGAGACTAGTGTGGAAGTAGGGTCCCTCTGCAGTCTTCTGGGGAGGGGCATCCCCAGGAAAGCAACAAGATGGCAGGAATTTTGAGGAGAGAATTCTTATGGGACAAGTAAAAAGCCTGGGTTCAAGGCCAGGGTACATGGAATACAGGGAAGAGTGCTTTAAGGTAAGGGCAGAGCCATCACCTAGTGCCAGGTGTTAAGCATCTCAAAAGCATCATCAAATGGTGGCCATTTTTACTCTCTATGTAACTACAAATCTTGGAGAAAGGTCACTGGAGTTCTATATTTGAAAAGCTTTCTTTGGCCAAGCCCTTTGATTAGCTGCTCTATGTGCCTTCCTTCAGCTGCTCCTCACATTCATTCTATGGAGAAGAACGGATTTGTCTCCACATCATCTGTGTCAAAGAGGAGGCTCAGAGATCAAGCAGAGAACTAGCAATTACCAGGTAACCATTGCCACCAAAGGCGGTAACTAACAGGCACCCGAGCTATGTATTATCTACATGAACACTGGGTCATGAGTCGACTTGTGATTACATTTTAATTAGTTTCTTGCCCTTCCTATTAAGATGATTTTCTGTCTCTTATTTCAAGAAATATTTGTGAATTCTAATCAGGGACTCTTATTACTGCTGTTGTTGAATTGAGGCTGGTTATGAAAGCCTCAATAACCTTAATGCACTTACCTGTCACTTCTGTGAATTTTTACTAGTCTGTGAACTTACAGTGGAATACAACATACCTTACAAATAGGCTGGTACACAGCAAGTACTTAATTACCAATAAAATAACAGCATCCTTCTCACTCATTTCTACATTACTAGTCAATGAAATGCAGTGTTTCGAAGCTATATTTGAGACAGTTTTTATATTGGAACCACAGTATGACAACTGTAAAAATAACCTTGTTGTTTCTTTCAGTTTAGGGAATCTATTGCAACCACAATATCCACATTGATTATTAACTTTCTATCGGAGTGGGGAAATTGCATTGTGTGGATGAGGAGAATGTTAAGTGAATTGCAAAGTCAAATCTCACCCAATGCCTTGTGTGCTAGAGTCACATGCCAATGTCTGTGGTCTCCGTCACTTAGGTGTTATCTCTGCTAGGTACTTGTCATTCATTTCTCATGGTTTAATCCTTTTGCTCTTGGTTGAATATAATCTACTTCAGCTTCTTTTCTTTGTCAACCAAGTTTGCGTAGGGTCCAATATGTACAAATACTCTTCCTTCTCTCCATAAAAATGATTTTGGAATTTCACAAGTGAGATAATAAGAACTCAGACACATACTTAAATAAGCCACCAGTGGTTTCCCAGGAGCACAGTCACTGCATTGTGTGGAGACTATCTCTTCGGGAGCAACCCGAATCACCCAACTTGGCTTTGTCCCCAATTTTCTTTCAGCAAAATGGAGAAAAGGAAGAAGCTAGAGTGGGTGTCTAAGTTTAAAGATTAAAGAAGAACAAAGAACGCTTCCTGAAGGGCAGCCAATCAGAATGCTGGAGTCACAGGCATCAGCTTGGAGGATCTAGAAGGCTGAGGAATTTACACCAGAAAATATGATCACACTGGTGTGTGAGTGTGTGTGTGTGTGTGTGTGTGTGTGTGTGTGTGTGTGTGTGTGTGTGCGCGCGCGCGCATGTGCATGCGTGTTGATCATACACATTTATTCATTATGTATCTTACCTCAGTCTTACACATATTTTACGAACAGATGATGTTGAACAGATACCTCTACACCCAAACTGACAATGGGAAACAAAAGCAAAACAATAAGCATAGTAAAATGCAAAAATGTTTTCTCTTCCTGACTTTATTAGCGGAGACTCTCATGTGTGACTTGCCTACAGTGCAGCCTGCTAGCTTTACTTTTACAGATTTTGCACTTTCATTCTGATTGGGCAGAATGCCTTTGAGTCAAAGATGCTTAATCTCTCTGGACTCCTGTGTCATCCACTGAAGGAAATGCTTCTTATTGCTTGCTCATGTGTAAAAAAGCACTGCTTGTTAAACCAGAGAGATCAAAATACTGTCCTTAAATGGCTCTCAAATATGCCATCTTTTTTTTCAAATGTGTTCTACTAATCTCCTTTGGAAGAAGAAAAAAGTCCCAATGCCTTCAATGCTTCTTCTTCTCCTTCTCCTTCTCCTTCCCCTTCTCCTTCAGCATCAGCATCATCATCATCATCATCACCACCATCATCTTCTTTGTGAAGAAAGCAAAATGGCTTTTAAAAATGAGTAACTACTTTGTTGATAAAAACGAATACCTACTCAATCATTTCACACATGTGAATGGTTAAAACATCCAAGTATCAGTGCATCACCAATGATTCCCTCCATCCCGAGTGTCTCCAAACTTTTTATCTTGTAGGGCCTTCAGATTCTGTTAGATACCTTTTCTACATCTGACTGGATGATCATTTGGCTACTACCTTTAAATCCCTATATGCTTAATAAATTATTTATTTGTATATGTTGAACCATCTCTAAATCAACAGACTACAGAATGGGAGAAAATCTTTATCAACTGCCCATCTGATGGAAAATAAACATCTAGAATACACAAAGAACTTAAAAAAAAACAAATAAAATATTGTTTATCCAGATCACTGTGGCTCTATTAATGTGTTGTGTGGAATCCTAGCTTCAAATCTACAGGGTTTTTGTTTGGTTGGTTGGTTTTTGTTTTTGTTTTTCTTTTTCTTTTTATTCAGAGTACCTTTAAAATCAAAGAAGCAGAAGAAGGACGGAGGAAGGGTGTCTTATGAGAGCAGGGGAAGCAGAATGCAGATGGTATGAAAGTAGAGAGGGAGAATCATCTAGGTGGAAAGGTTTAAGCACAGATGGGGCTGGGATAAAAAGGAGATAATAGGCAGGAGGGAGAGAGTAAAAGCCACATGGAAACTTGTTATGTTGTTACCAATCAAAGAGTAAACAGAAAGTGAGATCCATAGGAGACAGCCTGTACGGCTGGATAATGCTGCTCCCTGTAAGCTTTGGGTTATTAAACAGGGTCCTGATGACGTGTGTGGGATACCGCCTTATGGAATTTTAGTCAGATAAAACCCAGAGGCCCTTAAAACAATTCTGGCCCTACTCCTTTGGTTTTCAACTAGAACTAGGTGATGAGACCCTGTTCCTGAAGACACCACACGCCCTGATTGTAAAATATAAAGAAACAAACCTATACCTGAGATCTAAGCTTCCTCTCTGATATCTAGTTCCTAGTGTTGAAGTACCATAGGGGCCGCTGGGGGAGAAGAGGCTCTGATAGCCTTACCTGGCTGTGAGGCTTAGGAATTACAACACCAAGCTGTTAGACAAGTTATGTCCATTTGTACAATAGTGGCAAAATTTCTATGCGAGTAACCACATGCTCACTGATTATACGCTTGTCCTTCTACATAGGAAACAATTCATAGCTGGTCCTATAAACCTGGTTTTTAAAAACACAGTGCTTAAAAATATCTTAAACTCTAGAGAAGGACTTACTACTGCTGTTTCAGACATATAAACTCTTAACCATATCTGTTGTCTGTGGACAGTGAAAATATTCTGTGTTGAGTAGATGGAATCATACTTAAATGCTGGTTAATAACAGCTGTCAACGTGACAGGAAGTGGAATTACCCAACAAACAAAGCTCTTGGAATGTCTGTGATCGATCGAGGTTTTATATTTGGTTAACTAAGATCAGAAAACTCACCATAAATCCAGGCCACGCCACCGCATGGGCTAGGCCCACGATTAAATAAGAAAGAGAAAGTGACCTGCACACTAGCATTCCTCTTCCTGTTTCCTGATCGTGGGTGCTGTGTCTCCAGCTCCTTTACACTTTTGCTGCCAGGCCTTCCCCACCAAGATGGCCCATACTCTCAAACTGTGAGCCTTTCCTAAATTAAAAATAAAATTTTATTTATTTATTTATTCAGTTTATATCCCAATCATAGCCCCCTCCCTCCTCTCCACCTGGCCCCACCCTCCATCCCTCTTCCCCAATCTCCCCTCTCCTACTATTCAGAAAAAGAGAGCCCACTGACAACAACAACCCATGCCAGTACATCAGGTTGCATCAAGATTGAGAGCATCCTTTTCCCCAGTAGCCTAGCAAGGAAGCCCTACCAGGGGGAAGTGATCAAAAAGCAGGTAACAGTCCATGTCAGATAAAGCCCCCCCCCACCTGCTCCCCTTACTAGAGGATGCCAATGAGACTTAGCTGCCCCTAGGCTACATACGTGTAGGGGACCTAAGTCCAGTCCATGCATGGTCCTTGGTTGGTTCTTCAGTCTCCATAAGGCCCTCTAGGCTCTAGTTAGTTGGTTCTGTTGGTTTGGGGGTGCTTCTATCCTTCTTTCCACACTTCCACAAGGTGCCCTACTCTGCCTAATATTTGGCTAAGAGTCCCAGCATCTGTACATATGGGGGGGGGGAAGAATTTTTAAATGAGAAGTGTCAAATACTGGTTTGAAGGCATTATAAACTAAGTCATTATAAATTAAGTCAGGACAGCTATTCTAAGGAGATTAGAAGTCCATTGTCTAATCTTCTAACATTAGTTAGCTCAATAATTACATTGATTATTTGCAAAGTAGCAGTAAGAGTTACAAAGGTTAATATTACTAATTACCAGTGGCCCTTATAAAATGCTTGATGCATGGGTAAACTGTTAACATAGTTTATGCATTTGCTTATTGTGTAATGCACCTTTATAAGGCTCTCCCATTACTTGAGATGAACATCCAATTATGTAGCATCTTTAAAGGTTTATATATCAGAACAGTAGAATTCAATTGCAGAAAAAAGAATATAATGAAGGAAGGAAAAATGTTAACCTTTTAGAAGTGCGTATATTATAGGAACTAGAGAGATGGCTCAGTAGTTAAGAGCGCTTGCTGCTCTTGTAGAGAACTCAAGTTCAACTCCCAATACCCACATCAGACAACTCATAACTACCTGTAACTCTAACTCCACAGAATTCAACATCCTCTTCTGACCCCTTGGGCACTCAAACATATATTTACACGTATATGCAGAAATATGAACGAAGTAAAATATTTTGGGAAAAGAGAGAAGACATTTTAGGAAACTGTGAAGTTTTGATGTCTGATATGCATTTTGGTTAGAAGCTAGACTAATGATCATTGCCTTAAGTTGGCCAACTCTTGCACATTCTAAGTCTAAGTAGCATTTGTCTACGTATGTTTTCTTAGAACTGTGGTACTGGCACTCACTGAAAGGCTTTTCACTCTAAACTCTGTTCACAGTTAATCAGGACCTCACTTGCCCATTGGGTAATCAAACAGAAACAAGAAGGCAATGTGCTGAGACATAAGGACACATGCAGTCCATGTGGCTTCCTGGGAACATGATTTAGGGTCCCAGGGAGGCTAGCAAAGATGCTGTTTCCTCTGGTTCCATTAATCATGATGAAGCCCTGACACGGAAAAAATCAGAACTTATTCCTATCCTATTGCTATCATCCACCGTGCTTTGCTCCCGTCTTTGTGATAATTTCCCACTTTGGAAAGGAGCTACCTATGTCACTACACAGGTAACTTTCCTCATTCCTGTGACAAAATAAATGACAAAAGCAACATAAGGAAGGAGATTTATATTGGGTCACAGAATGTACCAATCCAAATTGGTTTCAGTCAGCCACATAAGCATAGAGCAAGGATTAAGAATTATAAGAAGCATCTTTCTTGGGATCAAAGATCATATTCTTATGTCCTCAAAGTTCTTCACAACAGTTGTATGTTTAATTCTATCCGCTTAGCATAACAGTCAGGAAAATGATACGACTTGTTTTAAAGACAAACCAAGATAGAATACAAAAGCCCACCTTACTTATTCTGCACGGGCTCCTTGGAAGGGTGTCCTTGTTTTCTGTTGTGCTCTTAAGGACGCAGGCTGGGGAAACCTGTGTTCTAGACTTCTGTGGTTGCAAAGGCAAAAGAAAGGAGAATGATAAGTGATGCTCTCTTAAAACATCTTAAAATGACTTGTGATACTTCCGTTTGTCTTTTGTAGGCCAAAGAGAGTTACTTGATCTTTCATCACTGCAATTAGAGTTAGAATACTTAATTCTGCTCCAGGCCTAAAAGAAAAGAACTTTAATGCCTAGAAGAGACCAACGACTTCTTTAATTCTGTTTGCCATCCATGTGCAACATCAGTGAGGCAAGTCATGGACACCTGGAAGAGTTCCTGAAGTTCAGTGTAAAGAAGGGATGAATAGGCACATGCATGGGGAAATCTCTCCGCCCCCTTTACATAAATATATCTTCCTCTGAGCTTGCCCTGATGTCTGATCTATTGTGTATTTCTTTTCACCAAATTCTGTTTTAAAAGACAATAGTTTCCCCAATACTTGGCAAGAATGAGTTAAGAGATGATGAAAATGTTGCATGATCACAATATAGAGATCCTCACACTGAGTTTGCATAAGCAGTGGTGAGGTCTCCATGACTCTCGTAATATGGACTCTGTTTGGTTTCACATCTCTTGCTGAGATAAACAACAGGGGAAAAAAGCAAATTATGAAGAAAGGGCTTCATTTATCTCACAGTTCCAAGTCACAGTCCACTAGTGCAAGGGAATCAATTAACAAGGGACTGAGACACTGTAGACATCACCTCTAGAGTCAAGATCAGAGAGAGAATGGATGTGTGTATCCTTAGCCCTGGGCTAGCTTTCTCTACTATTATCTAGACCAAATGCCTAAAGCCAGGGAATGGTGAGGTCCACTTTCATGTTGGGTCTTCCTACATCAATTAAGATAACCAAGGCAGTTCCACAGAGAGGGTTCCACAGCCTAATCCAAACTAAACAACCCCCCATTAAGACTCTCTTTCCAAGTGATTCTGGATGGAAACAAGTTGACAAAACCAACCATAACAGATCCCATTCTACCAAAGCAAGACCATGCTGGAAAAGGGCCACAGACATGCTGTAAATAAACCATGAAGAAGCTAAGTTATCATCATTAAGATATCATTTCTCATAACTATATAGAACACATTTTTAAAAGGAGAGACTTAGAGATGATATATTTTAAAAAGTTTTCTCTTGCTGTGGCCTCCCCAGAAGTTGAATACAAATCCTCTTACATATTAGGTAAACATTCTACCCATGATCTACATCCCTAGCCTAAACAGAACTTCATGGAAATGCAAAGAGAAACCAAATTCTGTAGAAATTGCTAATTTATCCCAAGTTGTACTACTGAATGTGCCAGTCAAGGTCAATGTGGGACCCAGCAACTTGAAATTAGAACCATGGGTGAAAAGTCAAAAAGATAGAGAATAAACTACCCACCTCATAGAAGTGTGATGCCCAGAATAAAAAGCAAAAGCAAATCAGGAAACTGGAAGCAAAATCATGTTGTGTGTTATTTTATGGCACCCTCTACATTGGCAAGGAAGGTTTGATTGTGAATGCTTTTCTAAATGATGCTTCAGGTAGTCTCATATCAATGTTTGACCTTTCTTTGCAAGCATAGCCATTAAATATGGCTACACTTTAATCCATAATCTTTAGTCATCTTTTTGGCTTAAAAGTTCAATTAGCAAGATACAAGTATCTTTAGGGGGGACATCTGTTATGCTGAAAAATTCTCTTGCTAAAGAAGTGATAAAATATGTAATGATTTTAAAATATGAAGGGATTTGTTCTAGCCTTTTTATTAATTGCTGACTTCAGGCTGGATTCAAATGTAGGGCATTTCAAATGACTAAAACTTTAAATTGTAAGAAACCTAACAAAGTTATAAGAAGTTATTTTTAGGTTAGATGCAGTGTTTACTACTAAGATAAAAATGACTGTTTCCTTTCTTGCTTGCCTTGATTTTTCCCATCTTAAGAAATGCTATGCTTGGCTATCATATTATGATTTGTTATCACACCATTCATACTTTATTATGTACATGGTAGTTATTACCTT
The DNA here is from genome assembly GCF_964271855.1 of Acomys minous. Classification (NCBI taxonomy): domain Eukaryota; kingdom Metazoa; phylum Chordata; class Mammalia; order Rodentia; family Muridae; genus Acomys; species Acomys minous. The sequence continues at coordinate 42,380,011 of NC_140489.1, read as the reverse complement.
TTTAATACTCATTTTCAGTTTCTAAATTTTCAAATCATTTTAAAAATAAGCTTACTGAATGAATAACCCAGAATTATTGTTTTATTTTTAAGGTGAATTTTTTGTTATCCCCAAACTACTCTTACTAAAGACGCAGTCTACAGGCATAGCACGCTGAGGGTCTGAAGGTGTGGACTTGCCACAGTCTCTCACTTGCTCACTGAGCCACAGACTTAGCCGGCCTTAGGTCTCCAGCCACAAGCATGCTCTCAGACTCCATCAGGCAGCCTTTCCTAATGCTATGGAAGGGCTGGCTAGTAAAGGGCTTCCTCCTGTGAGATTGGACTGCAAAGGTTGGAGCAGGTCCTGACTTTCCAAGTATGCATTCAGCCATGTAATACACATAAGGCATAAATAAATCACTAAGGAGTTATAGTATCATGAGGAGAAAATGGTTTCCAAGCAGTTGACCTTCCAAAAGGGCAGGTACATAAAATAACCTCACACAGAGATCAAAATAATTACTTTTAAAAAGTTTAATAAACTTTAAGAAACCAGATAAACCTTTAAACAAAATTAGAAAGAGAGAGAGAGGCAGAGATGGAGAGACAGAGACAGAGAGAGACAGAGACAGAGAGACATAAAGAGATGGAGAGAATGAAAATTAATGAACTGAGTTGTAAAATATTTGAGATGGCACCAAAAGGGAAAGATTTGAAAACCAGGTATTTGTAAAACAGGAAAGTAGTTTTTGCTGTTTTTAAAAAACAAAACAACGCAGTGCCTTGTTAATGCAGTTGGTAGCATGCAAGACTCATAAAAACTAAACAATAGAAATTTTCCAGATTTGGATTAAGATCTCAGTATTGAGAGAGTGTAAAGTGAAACGTTTCTGATCAAAGGCTGGAGACACAGACCAACAGTCAAAAGATCTAGTTCTTAAAGAGGACCCAAGCTTGGTTCTCAGTACCATGTCAAGTAGCTCACAAGAACCAGCAACTCCAGCTCCGGGAGGTCCAATATCCTCTTCTGGCTTCAGTGAACCCTGCACTCATGTGTGCACATGCACACACAGAGGCACATGCATGCATATTTCTAAAAATAATAATAATTTTAATGTTTCTAATAAAACAATCCAAACAAGATTACACAGAGATGTTTCTAGTCAAACTGTTAAAAGTCAAGAATATGAGTTCTCAACCATCCTCAAAGAATTATAGGCAATTCAGTAACGCTGGAAGTGGGAGAGGTGATATCCTGGGAAGGCCAAATCAACTGGTTGACCCACACCAAATGATCAGCACATACTGATAAGAGATTGGTATTCAAAACACATTAGGAAGTCAATTAACTTTAAAGAAAACAAGCAGTCAAAATTGGGAAAGTAATTTAAATATATTTTCCCCAAAAGAAGACATACAATGGCTGGAAGAGATTAGGGGAGAAGGGGAGAAGAAATGTGGTACGAATGGAGAACAGGAAAATTTGTGGGAGAAAGTTTAAGTGGGGGGAGAAGTGAGAGTATAGAAGAAATAAGTGGCTTGGGGAGGAAAGTAACTAACACTAAGGATGTTTGGGAAAGGTCTATAGAAACCTACTATCGCATAAGTTTCCTTAAAACTATTTAAAAAAAAAAAAGACACATGTTGAGCATTAATGCTGTCCCTAAAATATGTAGGCCACCACACAAAAAGTCTAGTACTAGAAGTGGGATGCCCACTTTTTCGTTGTTTGTCAAAGGGGATCTCAGAGACCCAACCCCCAAATTATACAGACTGCTGCCATTGATCTAGTCTGTCAGGACTTCATGGTAAGACCCTATTGCTGAAAACACCACACACATTGGTCCAGGACAAGTTGATGCTGACTGGGAAGTTTCCTCTCTACTGGTTAGCCTTCATAGTGCTGGAAGGTGCTATGCAGACTGCTGTGGAATAAAAGTCATCAATAATCTTACTGAGTTATGAGCCCTGCAAGCTACAATTAACGACAAGCCTGACAAGGCATATCCATTGGTTCAATAGTAGCTTGATTGTTATGGGTGGCCAATTGCTTTTTTATTGGATTTAAAGCCTGCTCTATAAATTGAAGCCATACCTGCTACTAGTAACTAAGCCAAGAACCTGTGGTCAAGTAGGTAATAAGCCTTGGGGGAAAACCTACGGTTACCATGCTACTAAGTGGACACAGTCCACTTGCTTTCTAAATATTTATCTTTATGCCCATGGATTATTATATCTCCCAACCCTCATCCCAGAAGCGGCATTTTGAAATATGGCGCATTATCCAGAGATCCACAACTGGCCAAACTTAGAAAAGAAGAGATGTTTAAGTGCTCAATAGGACAACTATACATCTCATCAATGCTCAGTTGCCGCTGTGGAAAAGGAAATAGAAAGACTGTAAGAAGAAAAGCTCTGGTAAATGGCTGGGAAACAGGATTTTCCACATGTAACATGCCTGTTGCACATATGAACTCATAGAAGCTGTGGGTGCATGCAAGATCAAGCAAGTGAAAATTCCAGAATGGATAGCTTCTTAAGACCCACCTTTACCTTTGAAGTTATTGACACTTCATGGCTGCTGGGAGATAGCTTTCTTCAGAGATTCATCCCCAGGTGATTTCCATACTCCAGTTGGTGGCCCCTACACCATGCTCACATACTGACAGGACCAAGTGGACTTGTCAGATTATTAAAAAAAGTTTATGAAACTGGGAGGGAAATGTGGTTGAAAAATTTGGGAAGAATTAGAGGGAAGGAATTGATCAAAAGACATTGTATATATGTATGAAATTATTAAAAAATAAATAAACCATATATAAAACATTAATGTCCACAAATTATTGACAGAATATTGTCAACATTACTTTAAAAATAAGAAAACTTAGAAACTAAAAGCATAATGAATGTTAACATCAAAGATGTTAGAGTGACCATTATCAAAAAGCCAAGAGAGTCAATGAGAAAGCAGAGAAATGAGACTCTTATATGCTCTTGGTTAGAGCTCAACTTGGTACTACCGTTATGGAGGTTCCTCATAAAATTTAAAATATTTATCAACCCAACTTGTGAGTATAGAAAAACTTGAAATAACTATGTCTGGGAGACAATGTGAACTTTCATGCTGGTTACAGCACTATTCACAGTTGAGATGATACGGTAATAACTTAAGTGTTTATTCATGGATGGGTAGTGGAAACATGATACATATGTGTACATATATACATATATGTATACATATATACATATATATGTACACACAATATATATACATATTTTTACGAATAGTAGTCTACCTTATGAAAACTATAATCTTCTGTTTCGTAGCAGTATGAATTAGCATGGAAGACATTATGTTATATGACCTTTAAAATATATGGGATCTTTAAAAAGATGCTGAACTTGGGGCTGTTAGAGCCAGTCACCCAGGAGCTCTGCACTGGGGAGATTCAGTTACATGTGTGGGTATCACTCAAGTAGAAACAATTGTTCTGAGAATTCTCTTCATCTCTCTCATGTTGGTTACAAAGAACTGATAATAGCTCACTATTGCTTCCGCTGACTCATCTAATGGGAAAAAAATTGGTTGAGGACCAAATTCTGAGTATTTGGGTCACAAGAAATAAAAGTCATTAGGGCAGAACAGTGACAAAGAAAACTACCAGATAGTGAGTCCTGCAGAAAAGGGTAGAAGAGTGTTAAGAGCATGACAGCCCATGAATGGTGGAGAGATGGTGGGTGAAAAAGTAGGATCTACTTGCAAATGTGTATTTCTAATTTTGAATGTAACTAACTCTACCCTTAACAAAAATATTCAATAATGTTTACAAAAAGCCTTTAACAATGGCTTGTTTTTGGAGAGGTTAAATATCGTGGGTAGATGTACAGTCTCTACCTACAATGCTTCTTAGGCAGATGTATAGGAGCCTAGTCTTCAGCATCTCCTTAGAGTGACTCTGACAGGTGTGATCCAGGACCCATCTTTGGACACAGTAGTAGAGACTATAGAGTTTCGTTTTCAAAACTTGCTCAGATTCCAGCATTGTATTAAGTTATTGTTGGGCTTGACTGGACATTCTGTCTCTGAGCAGGAAACTATCTGGATGCCTTCACACACACATATTATGTAATTACTTACTGTCACCTGAGGTCCGGTTTAAAGTGAAGAAAGAATTAAAAACATTCTAGCCTTGAGACTTCATATCTGTTTCCATTTAGTGCTTCATATTTTCCTATTAAAATAATTTGAGCAGGATCCTCCTATTTCCCCATTCTCCCATGCTTCTCTCACCTAGAGTCCCAATAGGATGTCCTCCCCTCTATCCCACTTTCCCGATAAGTGAAAACTTTCATGGGACATGCCCCTTGGGCTAGTGTCCAGATATAAGTGAGTATATACCATTTGACTCTTTCTGCTTCTGGGTTAACTCACTCACTATGATAATTTTTAGTTCAATCCATTTTCCACAAATTTTGGGAATTCTTTGTTTTTAATAGCTGAGTATTATTCCATAGTGTAAATAACCACAGTTTCTTTATCCATTCTTCTACTGAGCTTTCACACAAACTCTGGTGCCCCATATTTGACCACGTCCCCTGCATGGGGAGGCCTGGTGGCACTCAGAGGAAGTATAGCAGGCTACCAAGAAGAGACTTGATACCCTGTGAGCATATACAGGGGTAGGAGGTCCCCCTCAGTTACCGTCATAGGGGAGGGGAGCAGGGGGAAAGCAGGAGGGAGGGAAGAATGGAAGGATACAGGGATGGGATAACAATTGAGATGTAATATGAACAAGCTAATAAAATATATATTAAAAAATAAAATGAGTCACATCAAGAAAAAATGGATTTATTTCATATCGTTTGAGGTTGCTGAAAGCCCAGCACCATGCAGTGCTCAGTACTAAAGCCACTGTAGAAGCCACAAGGTTAAGTCACAGAAACCCTCACTGAATCCAAGCATGTAAGCACAGACACAATTGTTTAGCTTTTCACCTCTCAAAGTATACCCAAAGAGCACAATCGAAATCTCTGTACAGTAATTTTCTTATGAAAAATGGCCAGTGAATGCTTCCCATAGATAATTTCTTTTTACTGTTATTGATTTTTTTTTCCTTCTGAAAGGCTGTATAGAAACAACAGCCATTAAGGCTTATAGAGCTTTGCAACATCTGGCTATGATTGCTGACAATTGCTCTATTCCTTATTCTCAAGGCTGCAAACAATACCACCGAGACCACCTTCATTAGCCGCCTACCGTTCTCTTTTCAGATGGCACCTGGGGAAAGGCATGTAAAAGAGATAAATATCCCAAGGCAAGGCGATGCTTATTGTCCATAAATTACTCATGCTGCTCCCCCAGAGCCTTTTCCCTGGAAGGGTGATAGAAGAAAACCCCTGCTTCTATGTTGATCACTCAGGATAGAGAGCTCAGCCCATCGAATGAAGAAAACACACCCATTTTTAACTGAGCAATGTATTACTTATGCATAATCTTCCACCTGAAAATTCCTGTGTATGTAAACATCAATATTTTTAATCATTTTTTTTGTTAGCTAAAAACAAAACCTGGAATTGACTGACCAACGGAGGAAGAAGTTGTATTATCAAAAAGTCTGTGAAGTTTAGAGGCAAAGGTTTGGGAATGAGCTGAACGAAGAAGTGTGCCTGGGCCACAGGAAGTATGACAGGAGGACAGGCAGGATTTCCTCTGCGTCTGGACATGAAGTAACAGGAGCGGCATCCCAGCCCCAACCCGGACCCCTGGAGATGGGCAGGGCTGCTGTGCAAATGAATGTGGCCCATGGTTAGGAAGATTTGGGTCTAGTTAACTAAGTCTGGATCTCATGGCTGGATCCTAGGCAACAGCAGGAAGGACAGGAGCCTAGATCTAAATGTAAATTAGAGGAGCTTCCTGAATCTTTGGTTAGGATTCAGACTCCGCCTCCTATTCAGACCCATCATAGGGTTGACACAAAAACAGTGTTCCAGTTCAATGAGGATAAAATAGAGACTATTTTGAAGCCACATATGAGTGATCACAGCATTGACACACTGATTTAGGTTACCCAGAATTCCATGGTCCAGAACTGAATTAGTTTCATAGAAACAGAACAAAGAAAATCATGAAGCAAGCCATGCTGGTGGACCTGTCAACAGACTGAGTCAAAGCAGGAAGCACACCTGAGCTGTGCACCTCAGGTGCTAACAGGTGGCACTCTTGGCTTTTTGTTGTCGGAAATGGGGTTTCATTAAATTGATAGATTCCAAAAGGCCTTTATCTGTTAGTCATGCAGAGGTGGCAAGGATGCTTATTTATAAAGCTAAGCAGAGCACAACGTAAATTGTAACTGGGCTCTGGGCTTGCATCATTCAGACCTCTCCACAAACACTGATGGTCCACTCACTGAATCTGCCTTGCAGAGGGCAATATGGTGGACACAACTTCTTTCGTGGAGCTCCCCTCTATGGTAGAATCGCAGAAAGTAGGGTTCAAATGTTGGGGCATCTAAAAACTCTAACCAGGACACTTAGCACTAACATTCAACCTGAAGTTAGATGTATGGCTCGTTTCTGGACCTGTTAACTCTAAATGTCTAGAGTTAAAATTAATACTGGCTGTATTATATTTTCAAGACTGGAAATAATTGTCAACTTTATGACAAACTATTAGGAGTGTCTTAGTTATGGTTACTAGTGCTGTGATGAAACACCATGACCAAAAACAGCTTTGGAAGGAAAGGGTTTATTTCATTCACAGTTCCATATTGCAGGTGCAGTGAAGGTACAAATATGTACAAGGACAAAGGTTATAGCAGGGAGAATGCCCTGTCTTAGCATGAAATGATTTTTTCTGGGAAAGTAGGGAAATGGATTTTCAGATGTGAGAAAAGCAGTGAAAAGATTGTAAATGTCAAAATAAATGTAAGTTGTAGGGTAATGGGGCAGATGAGAAAAGAAAGAGGTGAACTCATGGAATGAAACTCTATAAACAGTAAAAAAACTTGGAGAGTTCATCCTTAATAGCAAATCTGGGCTGATTATACAGATAGTAGAAAGTCGTTAGCAATTTTAATCAGGAAAACCTCATGTTTTGTTTCTGGATTTTGCTGGGGTGAAAATTGATTGGAAAGGTAAAATAATGCAGAGACATCTGATAAATTTTTGGGAACATTCCCAGGAAGAGATGAGACAAAGCTACTGAAATTGATGTTAATGAGAAATGGGAGAAAGGTTTGAAAAGTGAACAGAGAGAGAGAGAGAGAGAGAGAGAGAGAGAGAGAGAGAGAGAGAGAGAGAGAGAGAGAGAGATATTGGGAGAGAGAAGTGGTAAAGTTCTGAATCTAGGGGCACACAGAAAATGAGGGGAGGGGTGGGGGAAGGTGAGGGCCAATAGCCACCCTGTCTTACAGGAACCAGGTACCAATGGAAGAGGAATAAAAGGTTTGATAAGGAAGAGTGAATGCTTTGCAAACTTAAATATGTAACTAGAGTGAAATGGGGAGAGCTACTAATCCCGTGGTAGAGTGTTCAAGATCATTCTGTGAGAACAGGTACCACAAAAGGAGAAGAGGGGGAAGTATTGGAGTAATGGAGCAAGAGAGAGCCCACAGAGGGAACAAAGAAGGCACAGAGGGGACAGGACCCTGAGGACAACGTGACAGAATGGAGGGAAAGAGAGAAACTAAGGAAATATAACATGGTTATACCACATTAAACTGACATTTTCAATTTTTACATGCCCATCTACTGGTAGGAAAAAGTACATTTTAAAAATATTTACTCTATTCTATGTGCAAAAGTATCTTGCCTCCATGTATGTCTGTACCATGTGTGTGCCTGGTGCCATAGAGGTCAGAAGAGTGATGGGTCACCTGGATTGGAGTTACTGCTGTTTCTGAGCCACATGATGCTGAAGATTGAATCTGGGTTCTCTGAAAGAGCATCCATTGCTCTTAACTACTAAGCTATCTCTTCAGCCCCAGGGACAATGCTTTTGAAAATCCTATGTATCACAGCATATGATATGCTATCAAAACATAATATGTTCTCATAAATGTTCTTTACTTTTGTTTCAATTGTTTCTGTTGTTTTTTTTTTCCTAAAGCAAATAAAGCCCTAAGCTTGCTAGGCAAGCACTCCATCACTGAGTTAAATCCCCAAGCCCTCATAAATGTTCTTTGAATTGAAGTATATGCCCATCTTGATGTCAGAGAAGTCTTTGGTGACATAATGCCACAATAATGCCATTCAAAACCTCCCTTAGAGGAAGCCTACATACCCGATTCCCTGAGCTGTCACATACATGGTGGTGTCATAGCTTTGGTCCCTCGGCCTTCAGGAAAATTTCTGGAATTGTTTAAACAAAATCAAGAGGCTATTCATTCACCCAAAAGAAGCCACATCTCTCTGCCAATCTGAAGTAAAAACCAAAGTTACAGAAAACAGAAAGTGAAACAAAGATGCTGGTGGGGCACTGGCAGACATAGCAAGTTCTTTCCCATCGTCTGTAACTCATGTAAGCAACTTGTCCAGCCTCTTTAGGGCTATAAAGCTTCCTCATCATTATGAATACTAGGAATGTACAAACAAATGAACTTGGGATGTTTGGTTGTATGTACATTACAGGTATCTTAAGCATGACTGGACATCCATAACATATATGTTATGTGACAAAAGCAACAATGTAGTATGACACAAAAGAACAGGAAGTGAGATGTTTCCAAGTACATTCTAGCTAAAGATTCTAGCTAAAGCATTCCTTCACTGGAGAATATTTTTGTTTCCTTATTAAGGAATATGAGAATCCTCTTGTAGAATTAGTGGCTCTTAGCTAGTTGAACAGTGGGGTATGAGGCCTTCTCATCCTAATGTAGGTATGACTTTTCAACAAATCTTTTCACTGTGAACCCATTCCAATATATAGAAAGTATATTTAAAACATTTAGTGAGGAATGGAAATATAATTATGGATGTACACAGGCACAGATCAATATAGCTGTCCGTAGGCTTCACAGAAGAATAGTTCTGGGATTCATCCAATGCCAAAATGAACAGATGTGCAGATATGTTGATAAGATGGAGTAAGATTTATATATGCATTCCACATGTCTCCCCAGGTACTGCAAACAGTCTCTGGGTTACTTAGAGCACTTAATGCAAGTGAGTGCTATACAAATAGATACTGTACTATGTTTTCAGGGAATAAGAACAAGAAATAAAGTTTGTGGATTATGGAACCAATTTCCTGTAGATCCAGAGGGACAATAGTACCAAGTCATATCTATTTGCATCCATAATAAAGTACTTTCCTAAACATTCTTAGTTGGTAGTTGGTTGAATACTCAGATGTCAAACCCACAGATATAAAGAGATACATTGACAGAGGTGAAGATATATATTTATCACATATCATATATATACTTACATATATGAATGAAGAAAGACATGTATGAGTAAATGTGTAAAAGTATATGCATATAAATAAGTATAGACAAGGCACAAATACAGATATAGAAAGATAGTCTGGCAAAGTAGATACTCTTGACCACTGCAGGGTGGGTTCATGGGCCTAGGACAACTACAAGCAAGTAAGCACTGCTGTCAGATTGTGTACATTTGCAAGTTAATTGACACAATGCCTGAAATTTGCTTCAATGTTTTATGGAAGATGAAATAGGCAGGGACTCAGTCAAAGGAAACTGGCTGAACTGATAAACATTGATATGATACGATACTCAACTGCCTATTAAATAATAAGTTGTATATTTTTGCATTTATTGAAATGTGTTTTTTCCCTCAGAAATAACAGTTTTGGGACTGGCAAGATGGCTGATCAGATAAAAGTATTTGCCAATAAACCTCATGACCTGAGTTCAATTCCCAGTTCCACATGGTAGGATGAGAGGACCAATTCCCTCAGGGTGTCCTCTGAGCTTTACAGACACATTGTGTGGACACACACACACACACACACACACACACACACACACACACACACTTATATATTTACATATTTTCATATGTAAATACCTTATTTATTTATTTATTTATTTATTTATGTTTTCAATATTTTATTAAATGTCTCATGAAATCTTTTTAGATCATGTCCTTTCCCCTTCCCCAAACCGCCCCAGGACATCCCCACCTCTCTGTCCCTCCCCTCTTTATATTCCTTGTCTCTCAAAAATAAAACAAGAAAAACAAAACAAAACAGAAAAATAAAAAATAAAACCAGCAAAACTCAAAACAAAACAAAACAAATGCACACACAAAAACATGGAGCCCCTTTTGTCAAAAGTAAAGGTTTGCTTCCCTACCTTGGACATTATGAATGTTGTTTTAATTGCTACTAAATGACAGAGATCAAGTCAGAGAACATGCAAGGGGAGGTCAAAGCAAGGGCGGGATGGGAACCAGGATGTTGATAGATACACCGTGGGTAGCCACAAGAGAGGGCATTTAAACCAGGAAAAACCACAGGGGAAGGAGGTTAGAACAGTCCATTGAGCAGGAAGTGTACTAGAGTCACAATGGAAGCACAGCACAACATGGAATTGAGAGGTAACCCTTGGTCAGTAGAGTCTTTGAAGGTTAACAGGCTCAGTTTCATATTGACTAAGAGACTGGAACCTATTGATGATGTTCAAAGTGAGAATTCATAGGAAGATATTCATCTTAGAGAGGATTATTTGCATTTAAAACGACCAAGAATGGGTTGACCAATAGAAGCAAACTTGGACTTTGAGCTCTTCGATGGAGATCAAGACTGAACTGGTGGTAGTTAGGAAGGAAATTTAGAGTAGCCATGAAAAAGCTCTTAAATCAGGAATTCAACAACCAGCTGGGCCTGGGCGGTAGTGGTGCACACTTTTAATCCCAGCACTCGGGAGGCAGAGGCAGGTGGATCTCTGTGAGTTCGAGGCCAGCCTCGAGCAAGGCCAGGACAGCCAAGGGCTGTTACACAGAGAAAACATGTTTCTAAAAAAAGAAAAGAATTTGCCAGCACCACCCCCCCAGCCCCCGACTGTTCAGTGATGGCACTGGGGACTATTCATCTATCTTAGTAAAAAGGCACTAAATATAAATAATTGGGATTGATTAATTTAAACTACAGTGGCTGGCAAGAGCTGGGACATTGATTTAAGGTTTTAAAGCATGACATATTGAAAAGTTTCTAAAGACAGAGCTCTATTTAATTTTCCAAATTGGTGCCTTAGAGATGTTTATTTTATTGCGGATCTCATTTTTCTTTAAATGGAAATACAGACTACAACATTTACACCAAATAATCATTTTTTTTTCTAATGCAGGGAATCAAGCTTGCACGTGACAGCAAGTGCTCTGCCACAGAACTACACTGAAAATTGTGTGATGACTATGGTTGTAGAATGTGGGTGAATATTCTGAATAGCACAAAAGTGTACGACGGCACTGGTAAACACAAAAGTTATAGAATGGAGACATAAAAAAAAGTTTTAAACTATAATACATTCAGGGAAGAAGTCACACCCATGACACCCCATTCTCTAGTATTGCATAAGGAGATAAAGGCCATTTCAGTTGTTGTGTGGTGCATCAGAATTGGTTCAGGTTGATCATAAAAATCAAGACTCCAGATAAAATGCCAGCATTAAAATACCCCAAGTAAGTTCTGTTTGGTATTTGGTACAGAACTGAGAATACTGTATCCTCACGAGGAGCACTTAATGCAATTCAGAGTCTGAACAAACACAGTCCTACGCAGAGGATAAAGCGCGAGAGTGACAAGACGCCAACAGATTATGACAGCTTCTGTGCTGCCTGACCTAGAACATTTATGCGGTTTCTAAAAGTGCATAAGAAGCAAATTTTATCACCGCATCCAAGGCATCAACCTTATATTTTGAGGTGTTCATTACCCACAATCCCAAGGGCTCCGGGAAGCCATCAAACTGGAGTTCATTAGTTAACATTTTAAAAGGACACAATTTGAAGATGCTCCCCCAGGTGCCCTGATTTCAGCAATTTTGCTTTATATGCCAAGTGCTGAAAACAGCTAACACCACTATTATTATCCACAAGGAAATCCACCCACAACGCGGACCAGTGCCAAGCAACCACTCTGAAATGCTGACAGCATCACAAGGCTTTCCAACTGCAGGGACGCTGAAGCAGCTGCAGTTTTCCTCACCATTACAGATGGCGACGAGGGAGTGTTTTTGTTGGTACTCAGGAGGATGGATGCAGATTGGAAACGTTGGGAGGAACTTCCACAGATGTACCCAGGCATGCAGGAGTTAGCTCCAAATATTAGTTACTCACTGCTCATTTCTCCCACCTGCTCCTCCTGTGATTTCTTGTTCTCAAATCCTTCAATTACCGTCGACCCAATGATCCACGCTATAAAACCGCAGAAATAAATGTTTCTGTCCACAGCCCCACCCACATTGTCCATCAAAGTGAGAATACCCCAACCCCAACCCTCTTCCCTGGCCCACACCTACACTCTGCTGCACTCACATTTCTCTAGACTATTTCTGGAGGATTTCCCCAGGTTTGTGTTTGACCATAATGAGTTACTAAAACAGTCCCATATCTTTAATAATGATTTGATGACGTGTTAAAGACTTGATATTGGAAAATCCAAACTGTTAATTTAGAAACTGGAAAGAAAACAAGCAGTTTGAATCATTTCTATGTGGTATTCAAATCCAGAATCAATGTTGAGCTTGACAGAATATTGGCAGATGGATAAATTATTTAATTAGATATCCCAAATATGAAAACTCGCTTGAGGCTTGGGGAGATGGCTCTTGGCCACACGCTTGCAACAAACACATGAAGCCCTGCATTCAGATCCCCAACAGCCTCACAGAAGGCTGGGCGTGGTTCTACCTGCCTTTAGTCTCAGCCTGGGGAGGTGGAAACAGGAGGCTCTCTGGGGCTTTCTGGTCAACCAGTTTAGGCAAAATCAGTGAGCTCCATATTCAGCAAGATACTAAGGAAGAAGGTAATTGAGGAAGGTGTCTGATGTTTCGCAAGTGCATGCCAGCACGCATGCACGCACACCACACACACACACACACACACACACACACACACACACACTGCTAACTTACTTCAGAGGAAAAAGACTGAGACTGATGGGACAGCAGTGGATTAAAGGATGCTACCTTCAAGCTCTGTGTAGTACACTTGTCAAGGATATGCCTATCACGTTCTTCTTGCCTTACGCACTTGGACATTCAACACACATAAGATCTCAGGGGAGCCGTCTTCAGAAAATTAAAGTGTGAGCTTTGCTTTTAAATTTGGAGGTTGACATAAGCCATGATCTCTTTACTATAGTGCCAAAGAAATACATTGTTTCCCCTGAAAATGAAGTCTCTCCTGAGGAATTCAGAACCGGACTATGAGTGACAGCTTGGAAGGGGGTCTATTGACTGCTGCAAACCTCTCCACCAAGACCACTGTTTGCCCAGCCCCGTCAGGGGGCAAGTCTATTGCTATGTGACAGTCACCTTGGAGACACAGCAAGAGCAGCTTCCCCTGGTGGCCTTTTCTTCAGTTCCTCACTTTGAAAGCCACTTACACTTGAATGTATTATTTAATCTGGTGAAAAATGCATCGCTCTTCCAGACCTTCAGAGCTCATACAGGTTTTAAAAGGTCTGCAAATCTTTCTAAAACTAAAATAGCCCTGTCCTTGACACAGCTATGCACGGTGTTCTTATCACCCCTGTCAGCACTGACTGAGCCGGAGTGAGTAAAACAACTACATGAACAGTCTGTGAATTTAGGCTTCAGGATGCCCCTCTCCCCACCAAGAAGCTTAAAGGGGCCTCAGATGTCACAAACCAATTATCCTCCCACCCCGCTTAAAAGAAGTACAAAATTGCTATGGTCATAGCCTCGAAGACGGTTTTAAATCCCAGACGAGAAAATAACTAGCGAAGAAAAGGAAAATAGCCTGACCCAGCTTAAAGAACAAAGACTAAAAAGCCTTGAACAAACGCCCAATTTTCTCACAAATGGAACAAACTGACCATGCCAATTGAATCAAAAGATGCCAATTCAATTAGTACATTTATTTAAACAAGACCTTCAGAGTTTACATGCGGTCTTTCAGTACTTTTAAGCTATAAGATCAAGTCACACACAGGAAGAGAGGCAAAAGCACATGGTTACCCTGTGCTGAGCCACCTTATCTAGGCTTCAACTACATTTCCCAGAACCCTCTTCTCCATAAAATGAAATCCAAAAGATATTTAAAGTCTTTGTTAGATTGAGAAATTAATGTGGCTTCAGACCTCAGTGCATTTCATGCATATTGTTGTCACTATGCTAATTAGTGTTGACTTCCGTCTTACTTGGGCTTTGACATTTTTTGAGATTTATTTTTATTTATATGCATGGTGGTTTGAAAGAAAAGGGTACCCATAAAACTTACTTATATATTTGAATACTTGATCCCCAGTTGAACTGTTAAGAAAGGATCAAGAGGATTGGAGAAGATGTGTCACTGGGGATTGGCTTTAAGTTTCCAAAAGACTCTCAAGCCATTCCAAATGTCCTCTTTTCTCTGCCTCCTATTTTCAGATCACAATGCAAGCTCTTAGCTGTTCCTGCCACCATGTCTTTGACCTGCTATCATGGACTCTAACCCTCTAAAATGGTAAGCTCCAAATAAACTCTTTCTTCTATAAGTTGCCTTGGTCGTGTTATCTAACCACAGCAAGAGACTAAGTAACTGAGACAATATGTGGGTGTCTGTAATTGTATGCCATGTTTATGTGAGTACCCTCAGAGGCCAGAAGAATGTATTGGTTCCTGTAGAGCTGTAGTTATGAGCTGTTGTGAACTGCTGGGAACCAAACTCTAGTCCTCTGGAAGAGGAAAAGAAGCTAATGCTCTCAGCTGCTGTGCTGTGCTGTGCCTCACCCTGCTCTGCTTTGTTTTACCTTCTCCTTTCTTCTCTAGCTTCCTGACCACTTCAGGCACATCACCATTTGCATTCACAAATGTGAATGACTACAGAAACTGCTTAAGCAATATGCCCAATGGGAAGAAGTACAGAATTGCAGTAGACAGAGCCTCAAAGGTGGTATTACATCCTAGACACAAAGAAGGTGATGAGACAGTCCATCCCAGACATCAGAAACAAGCTGACCTCATCACTTGTCTGTTCAGCTTCAATGTCCCGTCTGTCTAACAAATTCTTTATTTTATCTGATTCCTGATCACTTGCATCCATGAGCAATTTTTATTGGCACAGGAGCATGTCAGGCTCTGAGGCAGGTATATTGTATAATATGTTGTCCAATAAAACTGCCCAAAATCTTCATTTTTAACTACATTGGAAGGAAAAATTAGCTGAAGTGCTTATAGTCACATAAGTCTGTGGCACCAAGTTCAAGCTTTATGTCATTATCTCTGTGTCACATAGTTTGATGAAGGCCCCCATCCCTGAGGCAGGTTAAACACTGTTTTGATAAATATAAGTGACAAGTTAAAGAATTCAGAGCCAAGAGCCAGGATATAATGATAGGCTAGAGGGATACATATTGATTACACAAGAGACAGAGCTAAGAAACAAAGGCCCTGACAAGGATAAAGTTAAGGGGCTGGAAGTAACCGTAATAGTCACAGACCACAGAGCCTCAGATGATTCTCTAGGACATAGAAAATTGAAGACAGAATAAGGCATGATCCAGAAAGGACCCAGAAATAGAAAAGTCCAAGGGACTACCAAGATTGACAAAATAAAACTTTGGAAACCATACATTCATTATATTTTGAATGAATTCTACATCTTTAAAAGGTTAAGTTGATGCTGCCAGAGACAAACCACTAGGAAAAGTACATGGGAAAAGGTAAACTCATTATTGAGAATCTGACCTCAGGACCAAAACGGGCAGGGGAAATGTTCAGAGGGTCCTGGGTAGCTTTCCACAGTGACAAAAATCGGAAAGAAACATCACTCTATTCTAGGGCAAATCTTAATTTCCTACCAATCCCTGATAACGTCATCAAATTATGAATCCATAAATAGATTAACCAACTCCTGAGGGGAGATCGCTCCTATCCCAGTCACTTCCCCAATCCCATCCACTGACCAAACCTTTAGCACTCAAGTCTTTGAGTCAGGAGCCATTTTGAATGCAAACTATATAAAATGGGATGGGCTCAAGAAAAGTCTTTTTTTGTCTCCTTTTCTAGGCATTTTTGAGTGACTCAAGCACCCTTCCCATGGAACTGTGTCGGACTGATCTTGAGATTTAGGCACAAAGAGAAAACTGTCAGGATTCACTCAAAGCCCATGGCAGGGCTGCTGGGGGGGGGGGGGGAAGGCCGGGAATCTAGAGGTACTAAACCTCAAAGCTTGTGTCTTGATGTTCTCTCTCCTTAATGGAGGTCATGGCTGGCCTCAAGTGTGTTACACAGAGATAAAGCAATGATAGAAGCTGGTAGAGCTGGAAATGAGAAGGGAAGATAAATGATGAAGTTTGGAAAATAAATTCTATCCAGTAGATATACAAATTATAATACTCTACTCCCAAATGGATGCCACTAATCTGAATACATATATGTGTATGTATAGGTGTGTGATTTCTGTGTATAATTGCTATATAATAATTGTACATAGAATACATATTTATACTAGAGGCCAGATGGGTCTATATGTAAAAAGAAGCAAGGCTGACCCCATTTGCATAGTCATTGTATTTATCGAAGTTAAGTATGAAATAAAAATTCTGTTCAGTAATTAATTGGAACTTTGAATCTGAAGAACTATTTCTTAGCCTGTGTACTCTGGAGTAAAGTAATTCCATTGGAATTATTTACATGAATATTATCTTCCTCTTCTGTTGACCTACTACCATCCATAAGATATACTTTTCCAGTTTCTTGAAATGTAATAATTTTACCCTGAAATGCATATAATTACAATGACTAAGCTTGGCTTTGGTTCTAATATGTCTGGAAGTTATACAACAGAGTTTCAAAACTAATGCATTCACAAGTACATTAACTGCCATCAAAGCCACAGTGGCTTTGAATTTTCTATCATTTGGAAAAGTAAGAGCTCCCACAAACTTACCTGCTCTTTATAGACAATATGGCATGTTAACATAAATAAATACATGAAGCAAAAAAATGTAGTAATGGTATCTTTTTATAATTTTTTGGTTCTTTTGTTTAGTCATATGAATCTATATTAATACAGACTTTCAGGACCCAGAAAACCAAAGTATAAAGGAAGTCTTTTATATATCAATATAGCTTAGATCCATCCATGTTTAGTAAGGATTCATTTCAGTATGCTGAGTCTTGTTGAGGTTTTAACCTCTCTTTTCTTGCCTCACTGTATTCTAACCAACAAGAAATTTGTTAATAGGTTACACACTTGGATTCCTTTCTATGGTGAGTCTATTTGCTATTTTCCTAAAAAGAAGGAAAGAGTTATTTTTTAAGATTTATTTATCTTTATTTTATGTGTGTTGGTGCTTTGCCTGCATGTGTGTCTATGCGCATGTGTCAGACCCCCTGGAAGTGGAGTTACAGGTGGCCATGTGGGTGCTAGAAACTGAACCTGGGTCCTCTGGAAGAACAAGCTGTGCTCTTAACCACTGAGGCATTTCTCCAGCCCAAGACAAGAGTTTTCAAGCAAGTGTTATCTTTGGACAAGTTTAATGCATTCAAACTCGACCAGGAAAATGTCTCTTCTGGTTGAGCTATAGGCAGAAGAGAAGTGACCCGGTTTCTTAATACTTAATGTAGTGCGCAGTAGCAAACAGAGCTAAGTCAATCTCCAGAGAAAATTTGAGGGTAAATCACTGATGGCTAGAATTATCATTGGACTGGCTATTAGGTCAGGGGAAAAAAATCTGCTTTTCAAAGAATGTTTCAGAAAGACACAGCTATAGCGAAGCAGTTACTCCACGATGATCAGTTAATATCAGTCCTTCTCACTACCACGGCCAATTAATGTCACCTGAAGAAGAGCAAGGGGAAAAGATTGACCAGGGAGACACAGCACATACGTCTCATGCCACACAGGGAGTCCACAACACAGTTACCACCAAAGCCGACCTTGGTGAATCAATGAGTTTTATTGTGGGTAATTACAAGAGTATGGCTGAGGGATTATTTACAGGAGCTGAAATGACACAAAGACAGCTGCATCACCAAAGCCCACGCCAGCGTGGGTGACAGCTCACAAAGCTGGGAACCTGGAGCACACTGCGCAGCCTGAGGGCAGCTCAACAGGTTGGAGAGAACCCTTTCCAAGTGACTCAGTTGCTCTAGACCTCTTTCAGGCAGCCGGTCTGGTCTCAGAATCTTCTTTGCAGCTTGCCTTCTTTGAGAGTGACTCTCAGAAGTCTTTAATGCTTACCCCGGCAGGGAGTGGCCTAATCATCAATCTGGTCAGCTTTAGGGATGTCCTGAACCTAGTTTGAATTGTTTGGCTCCTTGTTTAAAGAGCTATCTTGCAGGATGGAAAGTTTATGTCTCAGAGGAAACTTACACAATACCCACTATGCCCAGAAACTACTTATTTGACCTAAAGTACTTGGAGATAAGTGGAAAGGCATGATGATGCTAATTAAACCTACTAGGAATTATGTAAAAAGTGAACGAAGGATCTGAGCTTTAGATTGTAGAAGTCTGTCCTGATACAACTATAGTGAGAAGAGGGTACCCTTATTGCTCCTTAAGATCAGCAATAAATATTTCAGAACAACTTTTTCCAAGTTCTGAACCTATCTTGCAGACATAATTGATTCTTAATTATATGTGTTTATATAAAACTAAACATATATAATCTCAGTTTCTGTCTACAGCTTTTTAATTCTCTTTACAGTGAAACAGAACAAAATTACAGATTTTGGTGTTTTACTTCAAGTGTAAAGTTAGTTCATAGGTGGATGGTTAACCATGTAGCTTGGCCCAGTGAAGTCCTTTGATGAGAATCACTGTGTGATGGTCTTACTAGGAGGTGCTGAGAAGCAGGAAGTGGAGCTGTTGGGTGTGGGCGTGTCCTCAGCACAGTATCCTGCCCTGGCCTTTGCTATTACTATTCTGCTCTGTTTCATGTGTACCGTAAGGCGAGAAGCTCCCTTGCCATGTGCCTCTTCTTTACCTGCCCATGTGCATGGGGCCATATGATTCTTACCCTTCTGGAATTACGAGCAGAATAATAATTTAGTATGGGTTTTCCCCGCCCTTAATTTGTCTGTTTCTGATATTTGGTCACAGGTAGGCAAAATTTCTTAACACAAGAACTATCTTGCTAAATTTGAGTAATTACTTTTGGTTTGTTTTATTCTTGTTTTTTTGCTTTAATTGTTAACTATTGGCTTTCTTTAAAAATGAGAATAATGTTTTTCTTGTAGTATTAAAGTATTTTTGTCATTCAAAGGAAAGCAGTTAAGGAGACCATTGACTGCTCTAGAGATGAAACATACAAGGCACACCACTGACAAAACCAAGCCAGACTGTGAAACTAGGGTTGCAGATCATTTCCAGATCTCACTCTATAGAAATAAAGTTGAATCAGCTTAGAAATGGCTTCAAAAGACATAGATGCAATCAGTCTGAGTATGACAGTAAGTTGTGTAAAAAAAAAAAAAAGTAAAAAATAAGACAAGTAAAAGTTGGCTTGTCCCAGGTGATCATCACTTTTATTACCACATAGGAAAGAGCCATGTTTTTGTTTTTAATAGTGATCTTTATCACAACATGTTGGTGTACAGATGATGCCAGAAATGTGTTACCCATAGCATCCCCAGACAACATTGTCCTCGAAGGATTGTCATTGTTTATGAAGATATCCAATGTGGTTTCAAGACACTCTGAAACCAGCAGAAGGAAAATTGCTGCCCAAACAGTTGCCTGAAGGACCCAAAGAATTCATGCCACCTGGACTTTCATCTTCCCTTTTGTTCCCAGCTATAGTTTGATCTGTTTTACTCTTTCTCATAGCGCTATGTGTACTGAATAACAACCAAGAAAAACGTATTAAAAAACATTTTCCTTTCCTAAATATTGTAAGCTCCAAATGGGGTTGTAAAAACGCCAGACACATGAGCCAAATAAATAAATAAATGAGGAGTTGCTGGTGTAGCAAATACAGGAATCAGAAGCTGGTGTTTACTGTTGCCTTATGTAACAATAAGAAAGCTATAAATACATCTTCTATTTGTTTCCCCATAGACACGAATGGCTATGAGGATAATAGGAAAGAATGTAATTGTATATAGTAAGTGAACATTGGTCTGAAAGACTGTGACACCTTTAATGGAAATCATGGCCATAGCTGTCTAGGGTCGAGTTTACATGAATCTGTTCCATTTTCCCCCATTTTTCTCATAGACTCAAGGCTTTATCAAAGGATGCAAAGACATGACAGAGGGCTTAGGAAGGGGGTGATTGAAGTTTTACTTATTGATCTACTTTTAGCAAATGCCATCCTCGTCTCTCAAATCAATAAGAGGGGAATTAACGTGTCAGCAAGGGTGGGGCACTGGTGCTTTCCATGTTAAGGGGTCCATTCCCACAGATATTAAAAATACAAAGAGGTGAATCACTTTCTCCCAGCAAGGTTGCATACAGCACTGTTTGTATTTTTAAGGTAATGTTTACTCTTGATTACTGTAAAAAGAGCAGTGTCTGTTAATTTGCCTTATAAACAAAATTTGCATAACCTTGTCACTCCCACCCATCACATAATTGACACCAAAGGGGAAACCAAACTCTGAGAAGTTTAGAAAGGCATTTCCCAGTGTATTTTCTTTCTCTTTTCTTCTCATCTCTTGACAGAAAATTGACTTGATAGATGTGTCCCATTAAGTTGTATACAGTCTTTATGCTAATGTCCAATTAATAACTTCTCACAGGACAAAATAATCCTGTATTTTGTTCTTCTTTTCTGATGCTTCTTTGTCTCTGACCCAAATTATCATTTACCAGGTTTCTTAACATTTACACATAAAATATAGCAGCTGCTGTCAAACCCTGCTGCTGTCTCGTATCAGCCTCTAATATTCTTAGCTCTATTTTCTACTTGAAGACTCACCATTTAAAAACATTCCTTAAATCTCTTTTGCCAAGCACTGAGATCTGTCCTAGATACCAGGAAGCCACTACTCTAAGGTCCTTCACGGAAGGGTGAAGGAGAGCTCGGGAAAAGGGAAGAAGTTTGCCTCCTTAGAGTGCTGGTGAAGAATTAGACACGTGCCAGAGAGGAAGATGTTTCTAAACGCTGAGCACCAACTGGTCTGCTGTAGAAGCCTTCCAAGTAAAAAGCCAAAGAAGAACAACAGCAAACATGTCCGTGATGAGCACTGATGAGGCACATAAGAGGCAGCCCAGAGAGGCCAACAACAAAGAAGGAAGCAGAAGATCACACAATACAGCAATTAGGATGGGCTCAGAGGAAATGCGGATTTCTACACACAGAGAGGCAGCCAACAGCACAGATTCAGTCCAGTGAACACAGCTCTTTCCATTTAAGAAGAAACATAGCTCATCCGTGGCTCAAGCCAAAGCAGCAGATATTTGGGGACCTACAGCCTTCTCAAACTGTGGAAATCTGTAGCTTGGTCTTTAGAAGATCTGTGTTAAGAAGGTGGCCGCTTCTGTATAATGGCATGGATTTATATAGAGACACTAAGTGTTTTGCTATTTATTTTTGTAGGATTATTTGTTTGTTTGTTTGTTTTTTCTAATTTGGTCTAATCAGGTTTCTATCTGGAGAATACAAAAGTTAAAATAGTTGCTGACAAAAGAAAATCAGGTGTAAGTGCATCAGTTAAGACACAATGGGGAATTTGATACCCAAACGCATGGATCAGAAGAAATGTAGAAAACATGTATTTCAGATCTAAGTGAGTTGGAGTGTGCTGACACGAGGCTTACAGAAGTCTACAAGCAGCAGAGAACTTAAATAGTGACCAGAGAGCATAAAAGGCTTTGGGACCTAAGCTGTTGTTAAGCCCCCTGGTATCAGAGGAGGGGCTGTGGATTGGCTGAATTAAAGACAACACCCACAAAGAGGACTTAAGTATACAACTGTGGTGTGGAGCCTTAGGTTCTAGCATAGTCAGCAGCTGTAAGGTATGTTGGAATCAGCAACCTGCATAGCAAACTACCACACAGCAGTGGTCAGATTTTAATTAGGTAAAGATGTCAAAGAAGTGTGCTGGGGACACAAACTTAACTTTTAGGTAAAATATAGAATAAAAGATGCTGAGGCAGAGGGGGGTGGGGGGGGGAACAGAGACAGATGTGGCTCCTTTATGCAGCTAAGCAGAAAGTGGAGAATATACCCTGACTTTTTAACACTGTATAAACCTGGAAATGCAAATTGTGGCAGTAAATGATTGTGTAATCAGTAAACCCAATGTCTCCAGATTCCAAGTGGCCTCGCTGCCCAGTAGACACCACATTTGGCAAAAGGTTGTTTTGATTATTTATCTTTGTGTCTGTGTGTGCACATGTGGGTGGGCATGAGCATGAGGAAGCCAGAAGTCAGCATCTGTGTCTCCTGTAGTAGCTCTCCAACTTATGTTTTGAGGCAGGGTCTCTCCGAACTTAGAATTTCCTGATTTGGCTAGATTAGCTGGTCAGGGCACACACGCATGCACACACACACACACACACACACACACACACACACACATACACACACACACACACACACACGAATGCTGGAAGTAAGTTAATCAGATAAAAATGTAAATTATCTTAAGCAGACATATTCATACCCAAGAGTACAGCGTGCACCTGCAATCCCAGAGTTGAGTAAGCAGAGACAGGGATCCAGACAAAAGGTCTCCAAACACAGCAAGTGTATCCACTCAATCATCTTAAGGATCAGTGCTCAAAATACAAAGTGTACAGCAATTAAAGAAGACACCCGATGTCAGCTGCCGGCCTCCACATACAGCTGTGCATGCTCCCCCACTATACATGAATACGCATACAACATTCTCTAGGAACAAGTCTGTCATGCTCCCACGGAAGGCCACACATGCAAGAACATTTGGGCAGCATAAATTGTCCTTATGGGATAATTATAATAATAAATAGTAAATGACATGAAGGTTGTTGGGAAGGGGAAGAATGGATCTGGGAAGAACTGGGAGAAGAAAGATGAAGATGATCAAACATGTAGAAAATTCTCCAAGAATTAACATACACACACACACTCCTCTGATGTTTTAGAAGTATATCTGAAATATCTCAGCCTTGATTACAGTCTGATAGTTTAGTATAGTAAAAAAAAAAAGCTCAATAAAAATTTAGTTTTTGATTAATGTAACATAACTATGTAAACAGAAAATTGTCAATTGTCTTTTATCGTTTTTTTAAAAAGATATATTAATAGCTATTGTCCATACAAAAATGTACAAAGACTATATAAACTTCCAAATGTGACCAAATGTGAAATGTCCAGGTACCTTTTGTCAACTGTGGATACATCAGTGCCTGGGAACAAGAACTCTGTGTGCAGCACAGCCTCTTCTTGAAGGAGGCTCTCACTACAAAAGAGCCCAATCACAAATTCCCCAGGTTCACTCTCTCCACGAATCTCCTGGGTCATTTGGCTTTTCAAACAATCTTTTCACTGACATAGTGCAGTCTGTCTCAAACTGGCCTTCCCTTTACCCCCTCTTCACTTCAAAACTGATGCCCCTGTAGTGGTAAAGTCATGGGAAGAACCAGTAGGAAGCAAAACTTGTACCAACCCAAAGAAAAGCAATTAGTTAAATGAGGTAAGAGTAATTGCCTTGTACTCTTTGACTATGTCACTTTATTCTTTTTTCCTCCATTTATTTATTTAATCACTTTAATCTGGGCTTTTTGAGATGAGAGGATCTACCTTTAATCTGGGCCACACCTGGCAGCCTATATAAGGAGATGGAAGAAGGAAGTTCTCTTTATCTGTTCTCCCTCACTCTCACTGGCAAGTCCATTCTTTCACTGGCATTAGAGCCTCCTCCTCTGGGGTTCTGATGTATACTGAAGACCAGCGGAGGCATCCAAGCTTGTGGACCAAACCACCACTGGACTCTTGGACCTTCCATTTGTAGACAGCATTGTTGGTTGTCCAACAATGCTGGGTTGTGTGCTTAAAGCCAATGTTGGGTACTTAAAGACCACAGTCTTTAAGCCATTCTAAATAATCATGCACAACACACACACACACACACACACACACACACACACACACACACACATGCTATCAGTCCTCTTCCTCAAGGGCACTAGTTCTCAACATCCCTAATGTGCCTTTAATACAGTTCTTCATCTGGTGGTGACATCCAACCATAAATAAATTTGATACTATTTTATAACTGTAACTTTGCTACTGTTATGAATCACAATGTAAATATCTGATATGGGATGCCATAAGGATTCACAAGCCACAGGTTGACAGCACCTGCTCTAGAGAATCCTGTCTGATAACTGGAATGAAACTTTTGTTGTGTTCTAAACAGTGGCTACTTATTTTATACCTTTGCAATAAATGTGTGTGTGTGTGTGAGTAAAGTGTGTCTTGCTCATTATTTGGTTCTAGCAAACTCAAAATTATTACTTTA
Source organism: Acomys minous (assembly GCF_964271855.1). Lineage (NCBI taxonomy): Eukaryota > Metazoa > Chordata > Mammalia > Rodentia > Muridae > Acomys > Acomys minous. The sequence goes on along the minus strand of NC_140489.1, from coordinate 42,355,441 downwards.
CTAGTAATAGATTCTTAAATATTTTTAAGTTCAGTGATAGCTTGGGAGGTAAGTGGTAAAATGTTTCTTTTCTCTAGCACACCTGCATAAATCTATTCAGTGAGTCACCTATCTGTGTATATACACTAAGGGATAGGAGCAGTCTTATTAAGTCATTAAGTCATTAAGTTATTAATATTAAGTCCCTGTTGATGCTTTCACTTCTTTCACAAGCTACTTTGGAACACCAAATGTAAAAACTCCATTAACCACATTCTTCACGAATCTGTGTCAGCAGCTATAAGCCAACTCTCAGAACCTATTCTGCTGTTCCTACTGAGCAACCATAACACATTGCTTGGCCAGCCTCATTAAGCACTTTGCTAAATCTCAGAGTATCCCCAGTGATCTTTGTCTCTACCTCATGCCGTACAGCTAAATCTTGGGTAATAAACTATGAGCAGAAGTATTGAGTAGTACTTCCACAAAGTCTTTTGTTTTGTTTTTCAAGACAGGGTTTCTCTGGCTATCCTGGTCTCAAATTCACAGAGATCTACCTGCCTCTGCCTCTGCCTCTGCCTCTGCCTCTGCCTCTGCCTCTGCCTCTGCCTCTGCCTCTGCCTCTGCCTCTGCCTCCCGAGTGCTGAGACTACAGGTCTATGTCATTTTGTCCAGCTTGTTTTTCTCATTGCTTTCTGCAAACAGAATCTCAGAGACAAATTCACAGTGAAAATTAAGGTTCTAACTTAGGATAGCATCTTAGAAACCTGAAAGGGTCGGGAGTCCCTAAAAGCTCCAGTGTAGCCACACAGAGGTAAATGGAATACCTACAGTTGTGTCCCACATGCAGTAGAAGGCAGCATGCAAGCCAGGGAGTCTTATTCTGAATTGAGTGCTCTTAGTGTCAGCGTTATGCAGTCTCTCCATGTTCTAGCTGCAGTTTGCCACATATTATTAGATAGTCTAATTAGTGAGCCAGCAAGTCACATTAAATGAATCGTTTTAGAATATGATTATTCTGGTAAAATAGAATGGTGACTTCAGCCTTTGGATTAGAAAGAGTGTTCTCAAGGAGAAGAAATCATTAAAATTGCAATTACTATGATAAACATATACTATGAGTTCAAACAATGATTCTTTTAAATCTTTAAAAAGTTCTAATACTGAGCTCTCTAAAAATAGCAAATAATTCTCTCTCCACCTAGAAATAAAATGGTTATGACTATTCCTAATATAAATTTATGTTTTGGCTATTTTGAAGATTATTATCAGTAAAACTATAGCTACAAAAATATGATAGGTACATCAAAACAGAAATCAACACACAAAGAGTATTTTCATTTCTCTTGAAGTTCTTTGTGACAGGGGATGGTTCTGTCTTTTGTTGTTCTGTTATATATATATATATATATATACATATATATACACACACACTAATGATGCTTTCAAGTAAGATAAAAGAATATGCCCAGTAAATGAGTGAATCGCCATCACACCCTTCACAGATCCAGCCTATACTTTAAAGTATATTTGTCTGGACAGTCATCAACATCCATTCCTAAACAAAATGTTGCAATTTTAAAGTTTTTTTTATGCCATTGTGGGTTTTCATCAATTCCCTTTTAAACTAACAGTATCTAAACTAAGTAAAAATTTAAGTACTTACAACTTGTTTTCCTAGCAACTAAATTATTTATTTTGCAAAGAAATGTGCTGAATATTTAATTTTCACACATATGACTGTGATAAAGCAGGCAAACCATAGCCCAATCTCATAACTAAGCTCGCCTGCATTCATTGAATCACGTTCTTTTTTGTGTGTAATTCTAACTATGGAAGCTGAAAATGCTACTGCAAAATGTGTTGTCATGACAACAAAATCCCCTCAGAAATGCTTCAACTTTCCTTAGGAAGAAAGTATTCACGACATTATTTAACAGGAAGATGCTGCAACCACCCACACCAGCTCCACTTTTCAGCTTGCCTCTTGTCTGCTTGCAGGTTTTAAAGTTCATCAAAACCTCTTCTCTACTTAGCTCTCCAGTTACTATGCTGTGATTAATAATTATTTGCATTTTCTTGTATCAACTCTTGTTTGCCATGAAGGGGAAAGACAGCTGCTAACATCTGCCAATCTTTACAAGTTACTTAGATACATTTTACTGGTCCTTGGTGTCCTTAAACATTCTTTATCCATGAATTGAAAATTTCACCAATGCTGCACAGAGATGATTTGTAAGAAAGTATATGTCACTTAACAAAGGTGGGAAAATAAAAATTGAAATTGTAGAGACAATCATTTAAAATAATAAAACATTATACATACATACATACATACATACATACATACATACATACACACACATACATACATACATACATTTCGAAGCCCACCACCTTATAACAAAAGCTTTCTGCTCTGCCATTTCCTTAAGATATTCCTCTCTGGATTCTAAACTGAAACTAAAAATCTAAAGTATATCAGGATGTAAAATATGGTGACACATTTGAGAATGTGGAAAAGCACAAAACAATGAAAGAACAGTTTTGACCTACATCATCCCTGCTTGTCAATAGACCATCTTAATTTCTTCTAACACAGGAGCTTGTTCCTTACCCCTGCACTTGGCGTCCTTCTCACTGTCCATAAACCACTTCCCCAGTCCTTTCCACACACATCTAAAGTTGAAGACAAGAAATTGATGCCTGGCTCTATGCTAGTGTTCAAGAGTGACTCTTTTCCTTGCCTTATTGTACTGGACAGGACCAATGAAGATGAATATGCCCATCACCAGGGAACAACAAGGAGTTCATCTCAACAACAGTGTAGAAGCAGGCACCATCATAAAATAAGACATCTCAGCAATTATAGCAGATCAAAGATCATACAGTTATGCATTCAAACATGTACATACTCTATAGTGTTATAACCATATAAAGTTACCATATAATATGCCCGTTTCTTCATCTTAAGCACATTGAAACAAAAGGTAGAAATATAAAAAAAAATTAAATACCTGAAAATACCAAGGGGAAGACAGTGGCTCTGGGAGGGAACGAGTTGGGCACTAAGTTACTCATTTGATTCTTTGCAATGTTGACATTTTAAATGTTAAGGCAGTATGGAACATCTGTTATTCACAAAGACTTGCCCCGTGTATTTTAGAAGCATGGTTCACTGGCAGGTGCTAGAAGGGAACAAGCACTCAGGTGATGTGCTCTTTGCCTATTCACAGTCAGGTCACAGGATCAGAAGAATAAGAATAAGATTTATATTCATCAATTAGGGCAAACGTAGTATATAATACAAGCCCTGCGTATACAGATAACACTTAAAAGTAGCATCACCTAGGGACCCTGTGCTGAAGAGCTTCTCATTGGCTGCTGCTTCTTAAAAGCTGCTGTTTCTCAAACTGTTGGAACAAAAAAGTAACCCAAGGCCTTAGTCTGCAGCCACTACAACGTTGCCTCAATGTGGACCAGTCAACTCTCTTCAAAGTAATTCAAGTTTCTTTCTACAAGAAAGACGATCTTTTGTTGCCAAGCTGTCAAAAGATAGTGTTATTTTCTTCCTAAGAAGTCAATAAGGCATATCAACAAATATAGATTTAAAATGAAACACTATTGTATCTCATAAGCACATGAGTTAAACTACAATTTCTCTAAAGAGGATAATGTAGCACAGCCGTGTCTCCTGTCTTAGCAAAGCAGAAGGATCTTTTTTTATTTTAGTTGGACTTTTAAAAATGTGCTAGAGAAAGAACAGCCTGCTGAGGAAAGTAACTTTCTCAAAGGACAGAGGGTCTGACAGAAGGACTGAAAAGTTGCTAAGACGCCAGCCCTAACTTGCTCAGGTTGCAAGGAACGGATCATTCCTAGGTGTTCATCTTGGATTTTTAAGGTACTCACATCTGGGGCTGCAGAGATGACCTTTAAGAGCACAGGCTGCTCTCATAGAGGATCAGGGTTTGACTCCCAGCACCCACATGGAGGCTCACAACCATCTGTAACTCCAGTTTTAAGGGAGTACAATACCTTTTCTGGCATCTGCTGGCACTAGACACATATGTGATACATAAACACATGTGCAAGTAAACACCCTCATACATAAGATAAATCTTATTCAAAAGGGTGTTTACATTTGAAGCTTCTCAGGATTTAATTTAGTATTCATTTATGTAAGTTCACTCCATACTCCTTTTCCTTTTGTGATGAATAAAGTCCTTGAGGTTAACATTTTTGGAATTGCAACTGTTTTCAGCACAAAGCAGCTATATTCAGTGAGTGGCTAAAGTGAAGTCCTGAACTTGGTAAGCTCTGAGGGGCTTAGTTCTCCCACACACACACAGCCAAGGGAATATTTCCCAAAGTGCTGCTTTATCTGAACTCTTTCTCCAAAAAAAATTTACTAAAATATATAGAAAGGTCATACTTGAATAGCTTATAAACCAATTAATTGTCAATATAAGGGCTAAAAAAAATAGGCAGAGACAAGAGAGGGCAAGGAGTTTATATCTTCTAAATGATTTGTATTCCAGTACAAAGTTCCCCAAAGATGAGACAGGAAGAGGATATTAATGATTCCTAAGATCATTGGTCAGTAGAAAAACATGCTTTTAAGCAACAAGATGCTATTAAAGACTCACTGAACTGTTTAACAATACAAAATGCTAACAGTATTAGGTGTTTGCAAGAACAATGGGAAACATTTGCTAGAGCAAATGTGACGTTCATACTCACTTTGAAAAATATAAATATTCTTGTAATAAAGTGCACACTACCAAAGGCCGTACAGTAGTTCCACTTCTACATATCTACCTGGGGCAAATGAAAACATACATCCATACAAATGTTCAGAAAAGTTTTGTGCATGCCCCCACCCCAAACAAAACCTGGATCCAACAACAATGTGTGTCAACTGTTGAAAACAGAAGTTGAATATTGGAATGTTACACTGTGATAAAAATGAACTATGTGTGTATCCAACAACTATTTGGATTAAACTCCAAAACAGTTTATGTGGAAGTAGCTAGATACAAACGCTTATGTGTTGTTTATATTGTGTACTTTATTGAAACAGAGTCTTACCATGTTATCCTATGACCTGGAACTTACTATGCAGACTGGATGGGCTGATCTGAAACTCACAAAGGTCCTCCTGAACGCTGGGATTAAAGCATGTACCACCATACACATTGTATTAATGCATTTAAAGAAGTAGTTAAGTGAATGCATATCTAAAGAAACAGAAAGCAAGTCAATAATATCTCAGGGTGTGGACATGAAGACTGAGCACCGGTTTGATGTGAAAACCTATTTTGCACCAACTGAAATGTTCTAGAATAGGCTCATGATGGTTTTGTATGTTATACGTTCACTGAAAATAATGGAATTCTTTATTTATAATGAGGCAAGGTATACTATTTAAAAGTCACTTCTTGAGAATCATTTCTTAAAAGATAGTAAAGCCTTTGCACTGAAAGTATGCTGCAAACTCATTCATAAACTTGACTGTCAATCACTGTCAGGACTAAGGGAGGCAGATTTCTGGAGTTACCATCTTCATGAAAAAAAAATAAGACTTTGAACTCTTCAGTGGGACTTATATGTTGCCTCATGTGTCGTTTTTTGTTTGTTTGTTTGGTTGGTTGGTTTGGTTTTTTTTTCAGTGCTGTGAGAAGATGCATGCTTGTATAATTTTGTTTTGGCCACCAATTTCAAGCAGGCAGGGATAGAAAGGAATAAACATGTGCAAGATTACCCATAACTTTGTGCACTGACCTGCACAGGTGCACCCATCACTGCCTGTAGTGCACATCATCCTCCCAATGGCTTTTAACTTGTCCATCCAAGCACTGTACAAATAAGAAGAGACATAGGGACAGGCAGGGCAGGCTCTTGGCACAATTCAAGCATGGAATCTCACTTTAAAATAATCATAATGAATCCATTGATGGCATTTTTGCTGACATTTATTATATCCCCTAAAGTTTCAGCTATAATGGATTGGGTGCTATCATTTAAAATGTGAGAAATAATTCAGTCATTTTATGGCTGAAGAAAATTATACTCCCCAAGTAAAGATTCACTCATGCATTTTTCCACATTAAAAAAAAAACAGTGAGCCAATGGGAATACCACTATTAACTGTGAAGAATAAACTTATTCTGTGAGACTCAAACTGAGCTGGAGGCTATAGCATTGCAGTGAGGGCTGTTGCTTCATTTCTGACCCTGGGTATGCTCAGCTCAGACACATGGGAAGGAATGTGTAGAGTTTGAAGAAGTACAATGTTTTTCACTGTTGGGTGGTTCAGATAAATACCTGTCAATACACAGGGCATCCAAAGTGGAAATTTTAGAGAAAGCATTTGCAAGAAGAAAAAGGCCGCATTATTCTGTCAACAAACTTCTTCAGCACCAGCTCTGTCTGAGCAGTATGCTTCAGGTGGTGGGTGGAGACAGACCAAGGCTTGAACATTCTCATAGGATGGTGGCTAATGTGGACTGTGGCCAGCCCCTGGATTCAGCTCTGCCCTCAGCAGGCCCTCTTGAGATGGTAGGGTTATGCTTATCTGCTCTGTGACCCAGCTAGGCTAGGCCAGCAAGCAGCTGGGGAGCTGAGAGGGATCAGAGCTCAAAGGTGGTTGGGTGCCCTGCACTCCATTTAGGGGTTAGGATGTTTTGGGGTCTAGATAGATGTTTCAAGTTGATAATGACAAGATGTGATGGAGATTGATTTACATTCAGAATTTTAGAGGCACCAAGATAGGAAAGATGTTTTCTTCAAGGCTGTCAAATACAAATAGCCAAAACACTAAGAATGTAACATTTATGTAATTCCTGGTTGTGTCAGAGTTATTCTTGCTATAAGTAGTTTACTGTATATATGTGGAATGATATAAATGTATATGTAATAAATAAATTAATTAATTAATTAATTAAAAAACCTTTGGCATCAAGTACAGTGAATGGTAGAAATTAATAAAAGACTAAGCTTTACAACATGCCTGACCCCTGAGCTGAGCATACCTCTTTTATTATGAAATTAAAGTAACATATTCAAAAGTGGAATCTAAAATTTATACCCCAAATTTGTTACTTTCCTGAATGTTAGATCTTAATGTGTGTGTACATATATGTATATTTTATGCATGTATGTACATGTTTGTATGTGTATGTTTATGTATGTATATGCATAGTATGTGCATATGTATGCATGTATGTGTGTGTGTGTGTGTAACGTACATAGATTGAAGTAATTGTGCAGTCCACAAAAATGAAGATGCATGTATTTGGAAATTTTGATGACCATTATTAGTTTATATACATGGCTTGCTAGCCACACCATTGTGGAGGGTTTGACAAAGTGGTCAAAATTCAAATAAAATACTGGGCAGACTAAGTCAACAGCACTCATTTGATGGTGTACACTCACAGCCTGGAGAATGGAGGACCTCACAAAGCATGGAGGTCTGCACTAGGGCTGCACTGAGGAAAGGGTCAATGCGTTTGGAGGCTGACTTTGGAGCAACAAGATGATGCAGAGAATCTGGGGTTTAAAGAAGAATATTATTGGGCCTGAATAAACTTGCAGACAGCTAAGGTGTAGCTGTTGGGCTGTCGGACCGAGGGATGGAACAGTGCTGCTGGCCCACCAGGTAAGAAAAGTTGCCAGTCCCCGCTCTCCACGTAACTGTGGAGAATGTCCTGCCCATTGGGTAGATCAGAGTAGGGGTTCGATGTTTACTACTTATATTGACCTTGGTTAGTGCAACAGTTTGAGCAGAACCCCTGGGCCCCGATCCACCCATCACGATGTTCTTCTTGTAGGTTTCTAGGACCCTCTGGGTCCTTCTATTTCCCCATCTCCTATATTTGTCTTACCTAGAGTCCCAGTGGGATGTCCTCACATCTGTCCCAATCTCCTGGTAAGTGAGAGTGGGGACTGACTCTGACATGAACTCTGGGCCCCACATTTGACCACCTCCTCTTGGTGGGGAGGTCTGATGGCACTCAGAGAAAGAATAAGCAGGCTACCAAGATGAGACTTGATAGCCTATGAGGTCCCCCTCAGTCACAGACCTAGGGGAGGGGAATAGGGTGAAAGTGAGAGGGAGTGAGGGAGGAACAGGAGAATACAAGTGATGGGATAACAATTGAGTTATAATCTGAATAAATTAATAAAAAATAATTAAGAAAAAAGAAAATTTGCCAGATAGGAAGTGCTTTCCTCTGAGCAGTGGGGTAGAGTGGAACTCACCTGGGAGGGACAAGAGAGCCTATACTTACTTTGGAGTTCCTGTGAGGTACAAAGTTATCAAGGCAAAACACAGAACGAAGACCATTATGATGCATATTCTCAGAGATGTGATGTATGATATCTCATTTGCCTTGAATACAAAGAGAAGACCAAGAAACCAATCCCTTCCCCAGGAACTTAGTTGTGCTAATGATTTGGAAATTAAAGTCTTCCTTCAAAACCTTTAATTTCAGGAACTGGAAATAAACTTATAAACACTGTAGGGTACTGTAAGAGAAAAAGAAAGAAAGAAAGAAAGAAAGAAAAGGAGAAGAAGAAGAAGAAAACACAATCTTTTTCTTTGTTTTTGTTTTTTGTTTGTTTTATTTTGTTTCGTTTTTCAAGACAGGATTTCTCTGTGTAGCCTTTGCTGTCTGGACTCCCTTTGTAAACCAATCTGACCTTGAACTCACAGAGATTTGCCTGCCTCTACCTCCCTGAGTGGTAGGCTTACAAATAGATGTACACCACCACACCAGGCCAGAAAGTTAAAAACCCTGAAATTCTGTAATTAGATAACTTTCTGGAGGTGTTCTCAAGTACCAGAAAGCTCCCCCAAATAATTTTTAACACTTATTTTATTTCTACAACCACTGACACAATAGCTAGGTTTTGTCTAGATCTGAAAAACATTTGTAGTATTAAAACAACAAATAAATAAAGAGCAAAAGCTTGATCCAGAGTCAGAGATCTGAGTTTGAAAACTTTTCTGACAGTTTCAATTTAGGTAAGAGAGGGAAAAGGCTGTTTATCACCCATAGCCTGAAGCCTTGCTTCCCCAACGTGATTGATGTGAGAAATGTGTGTGTGTGTGTGTGTGTGTGTGTGTGTGTGTGTGTGTGTGTGTGTGTAGCTAAAACCCATCTGACTGCTCTACTTGCCAATCCATTCATCCATTCACTTACTCAGCCATCCACTCATTCATCCAGCCACTAATACATCTGTCCATCTATAAATTCATCTATCCAGCCAGCCACCCCATCAGTCAACCACTCATCCACATCTTTATCTATCCATTCATCTACCTACTCATCCATCCATACAGAATACATACATTCACCCACTCATCCATCCATCCACCCATCCATTCATATGTAGCACACAAAACAGTGAGAATCTCAGTTCTGTACCAACGTCAATTCAACAGAACAACAGAAGTAGCAATAAAAGCACAGAAGACAAAAATCCTGTAGAATTGACAAGCATCTGCAAGACATGGAAGAGAGGTAGATAGGACCTGCGAAGATGGAACATCAAACCGTCAGCCTCTGCAATTATGTTCTATGTCATGTTTTTATAATTTAGTTAAATCCTCTTTCTCTCTCTCTTTGTCACACACACACACACACACACACACACACACACACACACACACCACATACATTCTTCAGCTTGCTCCTTGGGATTTTATTTTGTGGCTATGAATTTTAAGTCAGGACATACTTTATAACCATTCAAATTCTAGCCTATATGTCAGGAATCTCATAAGATATTGCAACCCTGAGAGTGAAAATGTCAAATAGTACCACTCTCTGGAAATTTTCAATTTATTTTTTAGATTAATAAAATCGGATTTTTTATGTAGCTGATATGCTAATAAATTTTAAATCACTTCCTGAAGTATAGAAAGGTATAAGAAAGATGTGTGAGGGGGGGTGGGGACAGTGGAGGGTTGATTGTGTCCAAGCAAACTTTGAACTTGTCCCCTTTTCTCAATGCCTACAGAAAGAGAACTCGGAGCTTTACAGAGGGCTGGGTGTCAGTGCAGGTTATTAATATTTATGGCTTCTTCTCGGTAAGTCTGAAATCTACTCCTGCCTGCTAGGAAAATCAATGGAAGCTCCACACAGCCCACTCTATCCTTTAAGGCACTTTCATTCTATGATCTCATTCCATCTGTCCCCAGACTACTTCAGGCTACTCAAAGAGTGAAGTGCACTCCAGGAAGGAAAGAAAGAGAAGTCTGACAGGCCCACAAGTGCCAAGTTCCGTGCTTTCAACTGATGTCCAGAAAGGCCAGTACCCCTGACCCCCACTACTCATGATTCCACTTTGTTGGGGATTTCCCGGTGATTGTAATTGTTGAAAGCGTTCCCTTACTGCCAAGAGCCACCCTGTTAAGGGAGCTCACTAGGCATGTGGGCTGTCTAGGAGGTGATCTGGTGTTTGCAAGGTGTTATACCAGGATGCACCCCCAAACTGCTTCCAACCTCTGACATACTGTCAGGAGCCATTGATTCGGGGAAGTCCAGGAGGCACGAGAGATCTCTGGAGGTGATCCGATATTTGCAAGGTCTGTATTGTGATGTGCCCCAGAATTGCCTCCAACCTCTGACTACCCTGTCAATTGTGCACTGCTGCATCTCTCTAAAAATCTGGCATTAGAGCTGGACATGGTGGCACATGCCTCTAATCCCAGCACCCAGGGCGGCAGAGGCAGGTGAATCACTGTGAGTCTAAGCCAGCTTGGTCTACAAAGTGAGTCCAGGACAGCCAGGACTACATTCACAGCCAGCCTGGTCTACAAAAAGAGTCCAGGATAGTCAAGATTACACAGAGAAACCTTGTCTCGTAAAACCAAAAGTAAATACATCTGGCATTGGTGTGAATTGTTACTTTCTGGGTACTGACCAACTCTGATTGAGCAAACTTCCTAGAGGATCTTATTAATATGTACTTTTTGTTATGCAGATGAATTAATCCCTGATTATGGAATTCCTGATTTGATTCAAATAGTTTTAAACGTTAAAGTTAGTTTATGGCTGTAATAAATACCTTTGTGGACCTCCAGATGCCTCACTAGGATAGCCTACTAGCAGATTTGTGGCTTCAGATAAGCCTCCACTGCAGATGGCACCAAGAATCCTGGTATTTTCACCAAAAATATGGGCAAGTTTGTTTAAACTTCTCATGACCTAAATGGAATGAAGCTACCTAGATATGTCTAAATTTACTCTGTTTCTTAGAATGAAAGACAGATAAAATTATTGTCCTGAGCTCATAACGAACTAAGAGATAGCTGGATAATGTATAATCAGCTGCATCCTAATTGATAAGTTGTATACTCTTGTAAGTTTCAGACCCTATTGACCTTAGACCCTGCCAGTCTTCGTCATTCTAAACTCACCATGAACTTATGTAATGGATACATAGATAAGAAATGTTTAGCTTTAAAACATGTAACCTGTTATATTTTAGAGTTCATCTGTTTTTGTGATTAATTTTACTCTTTTGACTATGAGGTAATTCCCTTTCCTCAGAAGTATAAGTACGGTCTACAATAAACGTGGCTGGAAAAACATTGAGAAGCTTAACTTCAGTTGAAGTTAAGATGCCTAATTCCATCTACCTTTTTCTTGAACGTATGTGTGTGAGTGGTTTATTTTCTATCTCTCTCTTATTTCTTACTTCGCTGTAGATTCGCAAATAAGTTAGCAGACTCAGGGCTTTTTACCCAGCCTAAGTTTATACCAACTTATTGGAGATCTCCGCAGAAAGGCCTATCTAGAGATCAAAGAGCCTCCTTTTACGACCCCCGTGAAGTTTCTAGCCAGAAGCCACTCTTACAGCCTCAGCTATAGGAAAAATGTGGTCAGTTTAAATTCTCCAGTCCCTAGAGAAAAAAACCTTAGGCTCTTTTCCCGCTTCCCTTCTTTTCTCTTTCAATCCTGATCAGTTACCTGAGCCATCAGCTCTGATGACCCAAGAGATAAAGCGATAAAGCATCGGCATCCAGCACCAGAGACCCTACCCTGGACCCTCTCCAGAGCACCAGCCTGGCATTAACACCTTACTTATTTTCCTTAGTCAGGCAAGGGACCCAATAGCTACCCGCAGAGTGCCTCTTCTTCTTGGCCTGCTGGTAGCACAATGGCGAACTACAGGGGAGAGGAGGGCACACGCAGATGCATGCGGCAGGCAGAGAACTGCTCTGAGTCACTCCCTTCCTTCCTTCCTTTATCTAGTTGTCAAATTTGGAGCAAGAGTTTATAAAGACGGAGAATGTGGAAGCTTGAAGAAGGCTTCCCTCTCCCAGCGGCAACGACACACCAACAGCTACAGGCTCCACCAGGCTGGGATTTTGTGTGGCTTGCGCTTGCACAGGTCACACTACCACGACTGCTGTGTTCATATGTGTATCTGCCCTGTTGTGTCTATTGTCTTGAAGTCTTCTACCACCTTTTGTCTCTTACAATATGTCTTCTGCCTCTTCCACATAGATCTCCCTGAACCTTGAGGGTAGGGATGTCAATATAGACATCCCATTTAGAGCTAGGCACTCCATAGTCTCTCTCTCTCTTTTTCCTTTTTTTCCATTTTTGTTTTTAAGTAATTTATTCAGATTACATCCGGATTGTTATCCCCTCACTTGTATCTTCCTATTCCCCTCTCCCTCCATCTTTCATCCTAGTCTCCTCCCCTAGATCTGTGACAGAAGGGGACCTCCTCCCTGATCATATGATCACAGCCTATCAGGGCTCATCTGAACAGCCTGTTTCCCCTTCCTCTGAATGCCACCAGCCTTCCCCACCAAGGAGAAGGGGTCAAATACTGGGCACCAGAGTTCATGTCAGAGCCAGTCCCTGCTCTCTACACAGCTGTAGAGAATGTGTTGTCTATTGGCTAGATCTGAATAGGGGTTCTAGGTTTACTGTATGCATTGTCCTTGGTTGGTACAGCCGTTTTTGCAGGTCCCCTGGGTCCAGTCCACCAGCCTTGATGGTCTTCTTGTCTGGTTCCTGGATCCTCTGGGTCCTTCTATCTCCCTGTTCTTCCATACCACTCTCACCTGGAGTCCCAATAGCGAGTTCCAGCATCTGTCCTGATCCACCGCTGAGTGAAGACTTTCATAGTACATCCATGGTGGGCAATTATCCAATGTACCATGTGTGTCTTTCTGGGTCTAGGTTAACTCACTCAGGATGATCATTTCTAGTTCTATCCATTTGCCTGCAAATTTCAAGATGTTCTTGTTTTTAATAGCTGAGAATTGTGGACCTCTGTGTCAATGACCATCTACTACAAAGAAGCAACCTCTCTAAAGAGAATTGAGCACTTTATGGATACAGTTATAAGTCATTAAGAGTTGGTTGAATGCTATTCTTGGGGCATGTTGTAAGGAAATGAGGAAAAAAGCAGAGGGAGCATTGTCTTCCCTCCTAGGATGTACCTTCTTTCTGAGTGTGGTATCTGTGATCATTGTAGCCTTGACTCTCTATTTACGGGGACTTAATGCAGAGGGCCCCACCCACATCCTGATGCTTCTACAGCAGAGGCAGCATGTCAGTATCTCTCCTTTCAGCAAGTGACTTTAGAAACTAAGCAGGTAATTCCTAAAATACTGCGTCGGAAACTCTTGTTTTCTTAATTAGGAAACAGAAGATAGTTCTCATGAGACTCTTCATGTATTGTTGAGCTTTTGTAGGATATTCTTCCTGTATTATTCTGCTCTTGTTTTTTAGTAAGAATTAGAGTCAAAAATCTTTCTTTATTAAAAAAAAGAAAGCATCATTTTGTTCCATGTATGTATTGAAATAATTCCACAATGTCATATTAGAAGGTTTTCTAACACATTGATGATTAATAGATATTAAAATAAAATAAGATTTACTTTAAAATTTAAAAAGTTTTTCAAATTCTAGTTAGCCGGATCATTAGCTGTCATTTAAAGTACAATGAGATCTGATAACTGAAAGAAATGTACTGCTAGGGCTTAACATTGTAACTTCAGATATGATGTAAATCTTATTACTTAAGCCACACCAGGCTTCTTGTGTTAGTTGTTGTTTTTGTTTTGTTTTGTTTTTTGTTAATTTGATACAAGCGAGGATGATCTGGGAGAGGGAACCTCAGTTGAGAAAATGTTTTCATCAGATGGACCTGCAGGCAAACTTGTGGGATGTTTTTAAATTAATGATGGGTGTGGGAGGGTCTAGCTCACTGTGCTGGTGCCATCAATGAGAAGGGGGACCTGAAAGCAGGCCAAGTGAGCCATATGGAGCAAGCCTGTAAGCAGCACTGCTCCATGGCTTCTCCTCCAGGTCCCTACCTTGAGTTACTGCCTTGGCTTTCTTTGGTGATAGATGGCTACCTGGAAGCACAAAATGAAACAAATTCTTCCCTTCTGAAGCTGCTTGACCACACCAACAGAAAGCATCAAGACACATTCCTAAACTTATTTCCGTGTGTTTTTGTTGTAGGAATCTTTTTATATGTGTAACCAATTTCAAAATTAAAAAAAAAAAAGACTCACCAATTCAGATAAGTTCCATAAAATGCACATTTTATTTTGTATCATGAAAAAATATCCACATTTAAATAAAGTGTGAAAAAAAAAAAAAGCAAAGTTGATCCTCCCTGATGAAATACAGTTTATTGTGCTAAAACCCAGAATGATGTTGGGTTAGAAACTTCCACCTGCCAATTCACTTTTGGAAACAACTATTTCTTTAGAACGAACTTGTAATAAACTGAAAATTGTGACAAACTTTCCCGACTGCAACGAATGTTGATCACAAGTATTTCAGAGTTGACCTGGACATCTCCAATTTAAGATGTTCTCACACAACCTCTCAGCAGCTGAGCAACAAGTCGATAGTACACACAACAGTTCTATGTTACACACTGTAATGTCTTGATTTAAGTAGCAAAACATGATCAGCCTAGCATGAACAAAATTTTGAAAACTATAAACAAGTACTGCTTAGCATATTGGTATTAAAAATATCTTCCATGTAGTGTTGACCTATTTTCTTAGTTGATACACAAACCAAATATTTCCGGTGACTTAACCTTTAGGAAGCATTTTTAATATCCATAAATATGGTTACAGTGGCAGAAACATTTGAGAACTTTTTTTAAAAAGTCCCTGTAGCAACATCAGTCGGGAGTTTACATTGTAGGGTACAAATGGTATCTATCACTAGAGTACACAAAGTCAGTAGACCATAGAGTTGAAAGAAATATGTAACTCTCATTATATCATAGATATGCATAATTAAATAGTGTTGTCTGGGTACCCAGCATTTCCTGAAGTCACTGCTGTCTCAACAAACAACAGGAAGCAAGTGCTAGCTGTAACTCAATTGTTATCACAATATGTAGGTTTCAGATAAAAACTATTCTAGCCTAGTGTCCGACTTACCCTAACCCTAGCACTAGGGAGGGAAGTATGCATTGTGACAAGGATGACTTCAGTCCGGTTCTTAGGTGAAGCTTGTTTTTCCCTTCCTCTCACTGTGACTAGCTTTAGCATGAAGTGGCTGCTCCAGAAAGAATACCAATGAAGTCACTATAAAAAGGGAGCTAACTTAACATCATAATGTTGCTGATGGAGCTGCTGAGACTCAGCATGCAACATTGCCCCAGGGATCATAAAGAACAGTCCTTGCCGCTAACTTCTCTAAAATGAAATGCACTAAATAATCGATTTTTAAATAAAGCGCATTCAGATTTTACTTAACAACACACACTTTCGACATATAATAGACTAATATTAAAGACTCAGTTCCATCAAACTTGGATATAGAGCTATGTAAAAGAACCATTATCCTCATTTGCATAGTGTGCTCATCAGCTTATCTTCCTACTTGACCAACTGTGCTATTATCAGGAATATTTTCATAACATTTGGCTTGGAAAAGTCTGGAACCAACTCAGATCTTTATGCAGCTTTTGACACTGTTCAATTGCTGTAGCTGTACTCTGTACAGCTGTACTCACACTGTACTCTGGTGAGCATCTCACCACAGGAAGAGGCGGCTCAATTTTACATCATCCCAGACCATTTAGCTGAGAATAGGGATACATTATTTGAATAAGTGTTACTAGTCTCAGTTACTAAGCTTGCATAACTCAAGTCTGGTTTACTCAGTCATGGAGTTGGATATATTTTGTTTTGTTTTGTTTTGTTTTGTTTTAGGCCTATCTGTGTTGGTTCTACATCGGCCAGTCCTCTGGAAACATCTAATCAAGATGCCTGCCAACTATTCATGTAGAGACCTGGACTTCTGGGTTGGAGCCAAAATCCAAAACTTGGAAGTAGGTACAAAATCATCCTCTCATATTAGAAGCCCCAAATAATTGACAAGTTTTCAAAATAGTTCATAACGTTTCCTTAAGATCAAAACCATGGTTGTAACAATGTAATCTGAAATTAAGCAAACAAAAACTATTAAGATAGCACACAAGGAGGAATTGTAGTGGAGGAAGCAACTCCGTTCTTTCCCTAATACCCTGTAGCTCTTGGGCACTGTTCTTTGACCAAATGCTACAATTAGCACAGGTTAACAGTGACCATTTAGCAACTTATTCACATGGAGATGCCAAAGATGAAAGTGACCTAACCAGAAAGAGCCTCAGGGGTCCTCCCACTGAGACTTAAAGCTGTGTGCTATTTATAGTTCCCTCCGCCTGCTATCACTCCCTAAATTGTTTGGATTGAGACTCCCAGACCTTAAGGTAGTGAAGTCATATCTATGTTTTGTTTTCTCAAGACACTTTCTGCAAGCATCTCAAAAGATAGAAAAACATTGATCACATTTTAGATGTTAACTTTTTTCATTACAGAAAAATATATGTACAGCAAGTGCATTTTATTTGAGAATGAGAACAAAGGACTTCATTCTAAACAGAAATAGCACTTAATAGTTGTTTGGCAAGAAACAGCCATCAGTATAATCAATGAAAAAGACCTGAAAACCCTATTTAAAACTCAATGAGTAACCCCTAAATTTTTAAAAAAAAATAAAGTCCCCTGATGTCTCACTCAAATCCCAATATTAAAAATTAAGGAAACTACAGGAAAAATAAAATATCGAGCAGTTAGGGTTTTCTTTAATTTATCTCTTAGGTGAAAATTCATCTGGAAGAATATAAAATATAGGCACCCGTGCTGTGTTTCATTCTCTTCTTACCTATGAGTATACTTCCCAGTTTACCCGGCTGCTGCCTGTCAGCTGTTGGGAGAAGTGAGGGGAAAGTCAGATATTGGCTCATGGCACACTCTATTCACAACAGTTATGATATGAACCTCTGCCATTTACTCTGGCCCCCATGAAAGGCAAGCATTCACACTGCAGGACATACTTTTTAACAGTACTTTGATTTGGGGAGTCTTTAAGTGTTCATGTCCTGATATTTTTGAAATTTGTGCTGCAAGAGCCTATCCTTCTGACCCTAGGAAGACATTTTTTTTTCTCTCTCTCTCTCTGAGGTCCAACTGCCTGTGTTAGAATCTCAGCTTTCCTGGTTTATTGGTTATTAATTGGCTACTGCAATGCTATTTAAGGTTCCTTAATTTACTCTTTCATAGGAGTGCTGCAGAGTTAAGTCTGATTATTTAAATACATTACTGAGTTCAGTGAGCACTCCATAAGAATGAGTCTAATGAACACTCACTAACTTCTGTATCTAAGAGCGGTGAGCCACACAGATTGGGTTATCTCAGCTAGCCTGCATCAGCTCTGGATCACTGAGTAAATCTCCATGGTCCTGACCGACACAAAGCATGCAAATGCAGTAGCCTTCTGTTAAGAAGCAAGAGACAGAGTGCCTTAAGTTAGAATACAGTGCTCTCAGGACATATGTCACATGGCAGGCATGTTAAAAATCTGATTCATAGACCTCTTCCCTACATAACATGATTCAGCATTTTACGAAACTGTAGAAAATATCACAACTTCTTTTGCCATTTAAACAAGTATGAAATAACCAATTCTCTCTTTACCCCAAAAATTCCACAAATAGCCCAAACTTCATTATTGAGTTTAATCAATTTTAAGTACTTTAAAGATAATTTTAAAATGTCAGCTGACTTACTCTTGGTATAAGGAGAGACTCTGTGTGTGTGTGTGTGTGTGTGTGTGTGTGTGTGTGTGTGTGTGTGTGTATGTGTGTGTTTCTGGGTGTTTTTGAGGTACAGAAGATAATAGTGTTGGAGAACTCCATCTTTATTTCAAGATATTTGGACACCAGCATTGTCAGGTGGCCGAGAAGAATTTATTGAGCATACAATACTTTGAAAATTAAAGCTATTAATCATATTTTACATGGGAACCACTTAACATATAGGTGTATTGAATATAGTTAGGTATCACTATTCAATTAATTAATTTGTGATTTAAAGATTTAAAATGTAGAGAAAGCATTTTGTCTTAATATTAAAAGCCATTTGACTGAGCATCTAAGTGTCTCATTCTAAAAACATCCTTAGAGGGAAAAAAATGAGTCAAGTCCAGAAGGTCAAAAAAATCTACAAACGTGGGGAACATTAATTTGATGATAATTTAGGGGAAAAGGGGGTAAACTAATAAAAAAAGAACTCAACTACTAATTAACATTAAACTTATGGGTGATAAATCTTTCAAAATATGTAACGTTTGGGAAGAATATTTTACTGAAGATATATTTTTATGATAGAGTGATACGGAAATCAAGGAGGTGCAGCTGTCAAAGAAGGGTGGAATTTCATTGTTAAAACTGCATTTTCTGCAACTTACTTATGGGAACTTGAGGCGACTCATAGATGATTTCCTTCTCTTAGAAGAGAAAGAAAGAAGAGTCTGGCAGGACGGCAGCAGTATCTGACTTTATTTCTTGTTCAATTCCTACAGTTGGGCTAAGGTTAACACTTGATATTATCTAAATGTTTTTAAACTGTTTAATATTTGGACTGCGTATACAGTTGTCCTCTTTTCAGGGGGATGTGCCTGTCAGAAAAAAAAATGCATTATCACTACAGAAGAGGCATAATAATGCTCTCCTTCAGCTCCAACAGCCTTGTTGCTCTGTGTGAACTTGGGTTCTTTTGTTTTGTTTTGTTTTGTTTTTTTCAATTAGTAGTAAATCTGGATTTAACTAACCTTCTCACTGAGAAGGCTGTATGGAAATTTACAGAAAAAAATATGTAAAAGTAAGCCAACCATTGCATAATAGCAAAGCAAAGGACCATCTTTCTAATTGTGTATACACTCACTGGAGGTGACTAGAGAGTACCTATCAGCATTGCCAATGACCATGATAAAAATGTATACACATGCGGGGGTGGGGGGTGGGAGAAGAGGGTGGGAGGGAGGGATCAGGAAGTGAAGAAGGAGAGGGTTATGATCCAGATGTAAAATGAATATAAAATTTAAAGATAAAAATTTTAAATCTACAAGCATCTAAATGGTGGGCTCCACTGAGCATCTCTGTGTATTTTCCCCAAATGTGGATATGTAAAACCTGATCTGGACTCTCACACATGCACATAGCCATGCATTAGTACCTTATTTAGTACTTAATGCTACGTTTTTGTCCTGAACTTGTGACCCTGATGAACATTAGTTTCTGCTTTGTTTTTCGAGTCCAGAATAAAAATATTTTCTATAATATTAAAACAATCTTTATCAGCTCTAAAAAGTAATGGCTGTCTTATCACTATCATAATGGTTCTTGTTTCCTTTTGTTTTGTTTTTATGGAGACTGATAAGCATTAAGGCTGTAAGCAGAAGTTTCCACTCAGAGCAAATTGATTGAAAATATTTACTTGCATGTAAAGCAACTTCTAGTTGTAATGTCATAGACCTAATACCATGGATAAAAATATAAATACTACTAATGGTTTATCAAATAAATAGATTATTACAGTAGATAGTAAAAACTCGGGATCAATGATGGGCCATCTCTTAACCTTCTTTGACTCTATGACTTAAGCTTTCAAAATATTTAGAGCTAATCATTTTTTAATGCTTGTAACTATGGGCATTTTCAAAATATTATTGGTAAATTCTTAGTTGAAAATACATTTTTAAATTGCAGTTTAGGGAGAATCTTACAAAATCCAGTGAGAGATATAAAGATAAATGTTCTTCCTGGTGCAAAGACAATGCCCGCTTTGTGTTTAGTGCTCTGGTTATTTTCTTACCTCAAAACATCACTACAAACATAACAAAAGACTTTGTATGGAGCCTTGAGTACAAAGGCTTCTCTGCAGAATAAGAAAACATTAACAAAATGAACCTTATCTTCAAAAATCAAATGTTTCTATCGTACACTGCTTCCTTGAATTACCAACAATAACCATCCCATCAATTTCTCAACCAAAACCCTGTCACTAAGGATACATAACATGAGCAGGTTTTAGTGCCTTTCAAATGGTTAATGTAGTTTTCCTATGAATGAAAAGCTACTTTCCACTGACCTAACAAACAGCTTGGGTAAGATGGGAGTAGTTTAGTTCTTTGTTTTACTACTTGTTGTTGGGAAAACTGAGAAAGACACTAAGGACAGCTGAATGCCCAAGCTAGGATAGATTGATAGGCCCGGGATCAGAATCTGAGATGACACCCAACGCTCATCCTACAATGCGTAAAATCTAAACATAATCCTTTCTCTCCCTTTCCAGCAGAATTCTGGTAGCAGCACTCATGTCTAATAAAGATATGAAAGCACAACACTCACCTAAGAAAATATTTATGTTGGAGGTATCTGTGTGTGGTGACTCTAGATAAATTTTCTCATTATCTACATGAAACTTTAGGGGAAAATAAAAAGACTCAGAGAAAATAGCTATAAAAGGAGAAATTATACAGTGACAATATTCACCAATAACAATTACCAAAAATAAAGTAAAGAAGCTATGACTTTGTGGGAGAGCAAGGAGGGGAATATGGACGGGTTTGGAGGAAGGGAAGGGAAGTGGGAAATATTGTTAATTAAATTATAATCTCAGAGACTTTAAAAGAACAATTTCACAAGGACCCGCTGTGCTACACAATTCCAGTCACTTCTTTGAGGACTAATTTGAAAAACAGATTGCTTTCCTCAAAAGAACTGCAAAATCTTTGGGGGGGGGGTCTCATAGGGAAATAGTAACCCCTTAACTTCCATAAGACTTGCATTTGCATTCCAGTTGGCTTAATTCTCAAAATGACTCACTGGTTTGCTCTTCTAATTAATATTATCATTAAAGTACTGGATACTACTGAGGAGCTACGTGTGCTAGGAGCCACGTAAGACCTCATATTCTAATCTCCTCTGTCCTCCAACTTAGGTAAAGTTGTAAGGAATTTTCTTAATATTTAGTGCTTTTGTAGCCTCGCACACGATGTAAGGTGTAACCAGGATTGTAATAAGAAAAAGTTTCCTTTAAAGAATGAAGTTTAGGTGTGAATTCGACCACTAATCCTGAACTATTTTAAAGTCCCTCACGTAAAAGGGAGACACTGAGCTTGGCCATTGTTTTCTCCCTTTGGGTTTCTATCTGCCTTTTACTGTAAGTTCCTCTGTCTACTGGAGCACATTAGGTGTAACACTATCCTGATACAGGTTAGCAATCCTTCCTGCTCTGATATAAAGATCACAATTGACTTTTGCCATCACGTCACAACCACCTGTCCTGAAAACAGCATCTGATCTTACATATTCGTAATATCATAAGAGAATTAAAGACGTATAGGTTGCTTTGCAAAATGTTTGCATCCACTTAGTCCTATTAGTACGTTGTATAGAAGTATAATAGTAAAAAATAATATTCTTGATGCACCAAGAGCACCTATACAGTGTAAGAATAAAGCATGCAGTCATCTGGTCCCCCAAAGAGCCTGTGCTGTGTGTTGGTTGAGACCACACAGGTGTGATTGCATCATTATCACATGTGTGCAAGTGTTCACCCTTCATTAAAATCTGACTGGAATCTATTGTGGAGAATTTTAAAATCTGGAAACCTAAGGCTATATACAATGTTTGCAGAATATGTGCAGAGTGCGCTCAGCACCACATCGTGTCATGCACGCAGAGGACAGGAGTCTAGGAAAGAATACTGTGGGAACTGCACCAAAAAATAAAGAAATAACCCATCGATACTTCCCCTCCCCACTGAAGGCCCAGCACACTTCAAAACCATTCTTCTTCTTCTTCCTCACCTGTGGGAACATGTATTTAGATGGAAATATCATTATGGCCAATGTAGGTTAGTAGTTAAAACTCTGTCTGGGTCAATGCCACAACCTGGCAAAGGTTTGTAAGCCTAATACGGAAAGGCATGCATTACACTTTAAACCAGTTTCTGTTTCAGCGACCATCTTACGGCTTTAGACCAACTGTTAATTTTGAATGTGGCTAAAGTCAGAACAATGGTTTCTGCGGTCATTTTTTTTTTAAATCACTCATTCATCTTTTAAAGGTATTTGCTATACGTGACAAATAGGAAACCCAATACATCTCAGAAGCCAAGGACAGGGTGTCTTCCACAGTATGAAAGCTAAAACAAATGTGTCCCAAACCTCAGTTCTAAGGTTGATTCTGTAATTATTTCATTTCCTTTGGCCTGTAGTAAGTACATATCTTAGCAGAGCGAGGAGATATATCATCCTGGAAATGTTCATTTTCAGTAATAGAAAGGAAAACAACTGTAACCCATGGCACCTAGTACACATTCCAAGAATCCTAGAACAAAGGGCACATCTCTGCGATCTGTGAGGGACATAAATGAATTACTGCTTTGTACTTCTTCAGTATGACTGTGGTAACTCTTCTGTCTATAATTTTAGAGAGACTAGGAGATACAAAAGTGCATAAAATTGCGTATAAAAGAGCAAAAATATTTCCTTTGATTTTGTCACCATCTTTTGTATATTCACCTATATATATGCATATATGACACACACACACATATATAAATATATGTATCAGTAGTCTAGCAGTTCACAAGTGACTGACATACATCTTTCAGGTTAATGCAACTACTAGCTTCCTTATTCTCACTACTAAAATTTATGCCTGCACCAACTGAAAACCACTCTCCCAGAAAGAACTCCAGAAAGCGTGCTGGAGTCATAGGAAACAGCTTCCACGGTTCTCAAAAGGGGTATGCATTTCATTCTGAGTGTTTATCATCTGAGGACCTAAGTATAGACAATGCAACATTTGCGACTTCTCTTTTGGTTTATAATAGGCACTTTCTCTGAAGAGGGCTCGTTACCCGAAAGACTGACATTCAGTCTCATAAGCCTTTTGTAAGTGGATCTGCCTTAGCCATAGTCTATTGTATCAACTCAACAGAAGGCCAGCAGTCCAACTGTGAGCCAAAGAGCTTAGGTAAATTGTAGCCAGAATAAAGTCATATAAAAGCATTTAACTTAATAAAGCAACTTATTTCCTTCTAGGTTGGTTATTTTGTAAGTTAACCACATTTTATGTGTTACTATTACAACCAATAAAAATCATGTGTTAGCACTTCTGTACCTATATCTCATTCTTTCTAAGTCACAGATGTGCAATCAAAACATGTCTAATTGATTATGTTCTTTTAAAAAATTATATAATCAACAGTTAAAATTTTGATATGTGTCTTTGCTAAGAGCCTTTCAACACCCCCCCCACACACACTTTGAACGAGCTTTGGAAATACAAATGTAAAACATTCATCGCCTTTGGACAATAGGCATATCTAACATTGTTAAGAGGCCCTTATACCCTGTGGTGCAGTGTTTCTATAATAATATACACTATATTAACAATTGAGTATTTATGGTGTGGATAATGTCAGCTCCCAAAATGATAGTTGTTCTCCAAGACGGAGGGAGCAGAGAGTTCTTTACATAAGAGCTAATGATTACTATCTAATACAATGCTAAGAAGGAGAGGTATCATTGAGTGGTAATGCAATTCATGCACAAAACCCATAGCAATAAGTTCTCTATATCCGACACTGGCATCAGATGTAGGCAAAGAAACAGTCATTTCAATGGAGCAAACACTGCCTGTAGGGGGAAAAAAACCTAACATTAAGCTACAGAAAAATGCCCTATGGCATGAGATCATAAAATGGTCTGACAGCTTCATCAGCTGAACTCTCCTTTGACATTAATCTATAATTTTAACTAAAGAGAATAGTGAAGAAATGACAGCTCGATATACTCAGCCTGAGATCAAGTTTGTCATGGCAACATTGGCAGGTTGGACCCTGATTCTTCAAAGATTACATTGCCTTAGTTAACAAAAGTCATACTTTTTTATTACAGAATAGAGATTATAAATAAATGTAAAGTGTGCATGCAGTCAACTGCATAATGTACAAGCAATATCTATGCTTTGAATAATTGTCTTTGGCAGGCCAGAATCCAGCTGGACATGCAGTATGTACATATCAAAATCCATAATGTGTTCATCATATTGAAAGCAAGTGAAAATATATATGTATATACTATATATACACACGTATGTATATAGATGTATATACTGTTTTAAATATATTAACAAATATATATGTATATATATCATATTAAAAGTTGATTTCATCTTTGTCAGATTCAGGTGACTCGGGCCTTGAGACACTAAAAATATCCTGACATGGTATTTGGGGAGGTACTTGGAGTGGCATTTGGGTTTTTGGAGAAGATGTCTGGGGTACACTTTTCTCTGAGAGTAGTTTTAAAATTTCTGCCACCTGCTTCTCCAAGGCAGTCATTCTGCAGCTCAGCAGCTGGATATCCTCTTTGAGTTCGTGTTTTACTTCCTGCAGTGTGGTTTGTAAGGCCTGCTCGGGGATGGGGTAGAAAGGATGCTTGGCGTCAGCCTGGATAGGACTATGTTCTAGAGGGCTTCGGGCCTCGCCAACTTTATCCAAACGAAGGTCACTTTTTGTAATCCCACTGTCACAAGAATCTGTTTTCCTCAACGGGTTTTTGGTCACACTGGTCTCTGAGTCACTGCTCTTGGGGTCCTCCGACAGCAGCCCCATCGACTCAGCTTTGGTGACGTTGTTCCACTCCTCCTTTTTCTCCTCGTGAGCCCCCATGTTGTTCTTGAGTCTCAGCCACCCTTTCCCGTTCCCGTTTTTCATCCTGATGGGGCTGTTGACTTTGAGACACTTTTGTTCAGCACCACCACCGTTGGGCTTCAGTTCCATGGCATCGCGGTTGTTCTGCTTAAGAGACTCGTTGGTTTTCACATAGGCCAGCGAGGTCTGGATGGGGGTAATCTGAGACACGGTGACCACACTGGTACCTGTGATGGAGGCTCCGTTCTGCAAAGGGCGGCTCTCCACCTGGAGCTGGCTCCTCTCCGGGTCGCTCTGCGCTGAGCCCTGGTTCCTCATTTCCTTCTGCTGTTTGAACCTCTGGAAGAGCTTCCTCACTGGGTGGTCCACGGGGATGCTGAGAGTCACCTCATTCTTCTGCCGCAGCCGCTCTTCCTCCTCCTTCTTCACGTCACTAATTTTACGGAAGATGATCTGGAGAATAGGAAAGATTATTAAACTGTGGTTACCGAAGCAGATGGCTCTACAGTCATGTGACACTGAGCTGGAAGTGCCTTGCTTTACAACAGAAACATCTGCACATGTCGCATGCCCCAAAATTTAACACAGGGACACTGGTTACTCTCCCACACCAGAGGGGGAAAGTAGTTGACACAACAGTGTAAAAGCACTTCATGGCCCCATTTAAAAGAATACAGCACACACACACACACACACACACACACACACACACACACACACACTAGTATATGTGCCTCTGTGTATATATAAATATATATTTCTTACATTTCCCTGGAACACCAGCCTTGTTTTGGTATGGTTCCTCCTTCTCTAAGTATGTTTCAAAACCACTTTTAATACTATTCTCTGTTTAGGGATAAGCTAGCAAACAGTCTAGGCTTCATGAGTACTGAAAAAGTGCCAAGTTCTCCAGTGAGATAAGCAGGTTGCACAGCAAGGGTGAGGAGTGAACATGTTTGTTTATGTGCCCATAAACGCAGAATTCACAAGGAAAAGTTTCTAAGAAACAAGTGCCAGACCAACACTCATCCTTAAAGTTACTATTAACCAGACCGCTTTGGAAACACTTGACCTTCCATCTCTAAAATATTCAAACACATAGGTTTTGTTCATATGACACTTTTGATGGAGATGGAATCACAGACCTTAAGACTCTTGATATTTTAGATATGAAATTCAATATACAGCATGTGTGATATTAGGTGGACATCCCTCAGTACACAAGTATACTATGAAAACCTCCTGAAAATGTGTGGAAGAAATGGTGGTGACACCAAAGGTAATAAAAATTACTGGTTATATGAGATATTACAAACTATACTTCCAATTAAGAGTTAACTTAGTGAGTTTGTTTTTCTCAGGTTCCTGAAAAACAAAGTAACTTCACGTGAAACCTGTGAGGAAAGTCAAGAAGAGTTTCATCAAATGATGCACTTTCAGGGTCAAACAATTTTACCACCAAACAAAATTACCTATCTCGTTCATCCTCCCAACATTATTGTTTAAAGTAAACTATATGTGAAACACATAATCCGAACCCATAACAGACCCTCTCCTTGAACTCAAAATACCTCCAGCTTGTAACCATTTTTATCACCTTTCAATGGTTCAGCGGCTCCCAGGAGTAACATACAGTCACAGATTTTTATATCAGAAAGAAATACTAACGCTGACCACTGTTAGCAGAAAAGC
Organism: Acomys minous; assembly: GCF_964271855.1. Taxonomy (NCBI): domain Eukaryota; kingdom Metazoa; phylum Chordata; class Mammalia; order Rodentia; family Muridae; genus Acomys; species Acomys minous. The sequence goes on along the minus strand of NC_140489.1, from coordinate 42,328,707 downwards.
CAAAAGTCAAGCAGGCAGAAATACTCCTTCCACGCCAGACCACATTTTCTAAATTGAGAGTGATGCATTAAAGTCAGTCCCATCAAGTGGCAATAATTTGTATCTTGAATTACATAAATATTATAAATTCAATAATTACATAGAAAAGCTACCATATGTTTTCCTGTCTGGTGGCACACGGCAGTGCGTCTTTTTAGCAGATGTAACACTAATCGCCAAGTCTGGCATCAAAGCTGCAGCAGTTTAATTAGAACTCTTGCCAAGGCTTGACATACGTCTCCTCCTTCCTGTGGAAACAGAGCATGCACTAAGCCTTCAGGGCATTAGCGCCCTTTGGAATCAGACAGACACCAATAAGGCAACCTCAGATACCATTTCCATCCACTCAGGTTGGTCCCATGAGCTGACAGAAGGAGCTTGGCGTAAGTGACTCACCATCGCTCCATCTAACTCACCCCTAGCCACTATTTTAAATAGGTAGTTAGCCTGGAGCAGACAGAGCCTTCGTATGATCCTTGACATTAGGGGAAAAGGAATTCACTGCAAATCTCAGTGGAAAATAGCAGGCGACTGGCACACAAAAAGGTCAGACATAACACTGGAGAATTGCATAGTGTGTGGGTCGTACTAAGCAAGCACACATTATTTACAGTGTCTAACAACTGCACACAGTTACTGTATGCTTACCAAGTTCAAGATGCCAGTAATTTAGGATTGCAGTATATCTATAAAAAATATCAACAAAAAGTTGTTTCTAGTTTCCTAGACCGACAATGCTCATACCCATGCCCCAACACAAACAGACAAAGGTATTCAGATTGGTGACATTAAACTGATACCAAAGGTTCCAAATGCCACAATACCTAACACAAAGGGAGTTCTGGTGGAGGGCCAGACCCTTGGGTGCATCAGGAGACCGAGGAAGCACAATTGGACTGGAGAGTTTGGGTGTTGGGTGGCAGATCCTGCGCTGCACACTACAGCTGTTCCTTTATCTCCCTTTCTGCAGGCGGTAAGGGAATGAGGCAGCAGATAGACCCAGTTTCCCAACGTCAACACCTGCCCTGACTTCTCATCTGGTCTTGACGGAGCAATAGAACCTATCCCCCTCTTGAGGATGCAATGTATGTTGTGAAAAAAGAAATAACAGCATATCTCCTGTGGAGGTTGAAGGCTCGACCCTGTGCCTCTCACCCTTTACTTCTGTTGTAGGCTGAATGAGCACTAACCAGAAGCCACATGAGCTCGGGCCCTGTAACTTCAGCACCCCAGAAGCCAGTGCATGGGGTACGAAGAGCTATTGCCACTCTGTGGAATATCTACTACTAGGGATTTTCAGACCCTTAAATAAGTCACACATAGAGAAATCCAGCATCCAAGCATGGCCAAAACCCTAAGGAGTGACCACAAGCCTTCCACTCCTCAAACACAAGCCTGAGGGTCTGAAATGGGGCAGGTCAGTTTTGTCTCTTAGCACCTTACAGTCTGAGCCCAGTTGGAACAGGCAGAGAGGAGAGGGTTTTAAGATTCCACATCCGAAGTGTACAGTTTAAACTAAAACTTACATACTAACAAAGGCATGTGCATTTGGTTGATTGCCTAATATATCTATGTATTTTGAGCAAGTACATGATTTTTTAAAGTATTGGATTTGATGGAGTTTACTGAATTAAAAAAAAATACTATGGAACAAAAATATCAATTTAATGTAAAGGTTATTTAAAAAGGCTTACCTATAGCAACATAATCTCTCACACACTTGCATCTCCCCATTTACCAGTCATCCATACTGTGTGAGACAGGTCCTACTGGACTCAGGAGCAAACAGAAGGACAGGATTTAAACAGCTTGTCTTAGGCCACACAGCTGGCAAGTGGCAAGGATTCAAACCCAGGATATGGACTTCAGATAATCCTAGCCATTCACACTGCTGTCACTCAGGACAACCTAGCCCTGCCCTCTGGACTCCGGCAAACCTTGAATGGTTGAAAGGAGGGGAGAAGGAGAGATGTGGGTAAGTCCATACCCAAAAAATACCCTTCAAAGACAACTGGCTATGGAGAAATAGCCTTTAAAATGGTGACACTGGAACGCTGTGCTTGCTGGATCAAGCGCAGCCTTCACTAAGGGCTGGAGAGGGCCTCTCTGCGAGACTTCTATGATCCTGAAGGAGAGCACTTCCAGACCCTCCCAACTCTCAAAGCCAAAGCCAGTTAGTTTGCTTTGCTTCATCCTCAGTCAAAATACATGCCACCATTTTGTAACTTTTAGTTACTTTCAAGGCAATACAAAACAGGGAAGGCAGAATCAAAGAATGGGATTTTCCCTGAACTCTGATACCATAGTTTTTTTTTGTCTCTCTCACATCTAGATTCATTTGTTTAGGAGATTGGGGCTTTTGTTAACTTATATATCTCCAGTTTCTACAACAGGGCATGCTACACCACATATCTTTTTAGAATACCTTCAGTTATTTAAATTTATGCATATAAGCCTGTGTGAGAGTATCTGCACGTGTGAGCACCAATGCCTGCAGAGCCCAGAAGAGGGTGCCAGATGACCTGGAGTTGGAATTATGGGGAAATGTGAGATGTCTTATGTATGTTGTAGAAACCAAAGTCAGATCCTCCTCAACAGTATGTGCTCTTAAGCACTGAGCCATCTCTCTAGCCACTCAAAAACTGAATTTTATTCCAAAACACAATCACCTCAAATACTCAGAAAATATATTTGAGATGGGGCTGTATCACAAATAAAGGCTCTTTCTCATTTTCCATATTGTAAACAAGTAATATATGATATCTGATTTTTCAATTTTCATTTTTGTTATGAAATTTCATACATGTATACTGTATTTCTAGCATTTCCATCCTATTCACTCCTCCTTTGTCTGTCTCAAATTTATGACCTCTTCTTCTTTGTTGTTGTTGTTATAGACAGACAGACAGACAGACAGATACACACACACACACACACACACACACACACACACACACACACACATTCATTTGGTGCTGCTCATTAGTGCATCCATGTTTAGTACTGGCGACTGGAATTTGATACCTATTGGGAGGCTTGTTCCTGGAGAATACTGAAACTCCCTCTCACAATGGCCATTAATTACCGCTTCATCTGGAGGTGGGGCCTTGTGGGACTTCACATAAGTGTAGCTCCTACTCCTCATCAAAGACACTTGGTTTTGCAACACATAGAAATCAAGAGCAATCCACGGTGGTTAAAATGCAGAGAACAACTGACCTTGTGGTGCTCACAACCCCTACACCAAGGTTCAGGAAACAGCACAGAAAACAGGGAAGAAAAATTGTTAGAGCCAGAGGACCAATATTTCACCAGCGAGATAATGTCTCCAAACATGAGAGAAAAGCTGCACCTATGAAGTCTGTGTTTTTTATTGTTGATAACTACATCAACAACTATCTGCTAAGTTGATGCAGATATTGTTCCATGCTCAATGTCTGGCACACAAGTAGGTAGTTAACAAAGGCATGCTAAGTAGGGTCAATTCTGACCACAAATCTATTTGTGAAGGTTCTTTATTCAGAATACTTATTCAGATTCATTATAGGGATATAACAATATCTATTATGAGCTTAATTTTTAGCTTACAACAATACTCAATTTTCTTCATAAAAAAACCAAGATAGGTACAGAAAGTTAAAGCTACTCATAAAACAAAGAAATGAATTTATGTTTTCAAGGTCTAAAAGCCCACCTATTGGGCTCTACCATAAATAGCTTCATGTCTTAAGAACAGTTCTTGCTTTGTTGTATGCCAGAGACACAGCATTATCTGTGAAACAGATAGTGCTAACTAGGTAACTCAATGTATTTAAAAAACACTGCATATAACAAGCCTTCCCTCTAAGTTCTCATGGCTTTGAAGATAACTTTATGAACCTACATTTCTACAGTAATTATTCTACACCACCATTGCAGGATTATCTAATTAACACTATTGAATGCTTCATTCAATGGAACATTTATCTTGACATTTTTATCATGACCATAATGAAATGTTTCAAGCAAATAACATAATGGAGAGACTGACTAATAGATTTTATTTAGTAAAACCCTTTAAGTATAGTTTGTATTGTTTAGATGAAATAATTCTAACTGCTACTTTTTGACCACAAAAAAACCTGTGAATAATAAGATTCCTTATGATGCTGTTGAATTTTTCATGAGTATGTATTCACAGAAAGGAACCAGTATCCTAATTATTTGACATAAACTGTATAGATTAATTTTATATAATGCTGATTACTCCAAGAAACCAGCATTAAAATGATCCACAAAGAGATCATTATTTTTTGAGAGATGAAGAAAAATGTAAATCTATGATTATCAATATAGTATTCAAATAAATCAGTTTTAAAATTTCCCCTCATTATTAAATAACCTTTGACTTGATGTACTCTAGAGCTACCTCTTGTCCAATAGTAAAACAAATTTCTACTGAACATCACAAAAACGAAAGATAAAATTATAAACAGAAGCGCGGGCATCAGGCTACACTTCTTGCTGCACATTATCAGTGCCATGCATAATAGCCTGCACTGTATCAGCAAAGAGGTTTATTTCCTTTAAGCTTTCCTCTTCTGTGCTTCATTGTGTTCTGCAGAACCTGCTGGAAGGTTTAATTTATTTAAATGATAAAAGCTTCTTAAATGTAACAGGGAACATGGCCAAGTGAGCTTTCCATTTCAAAAGTAGGACATTTGATCATAAAAGTGATATCAAAATTGAATAATTTGAATGTGTACTGAACTTTGAAATCCAATAGAGGTAGAGGAGAGGAATCATTTGTTTAATGACGTGGGTTTAGCATTATGTAATTTGTAGAGAGATAGAGGCGTTTTCTCTCAAATGGCCCATCGCTTTCCAGATCTGTGAGTCCAAGGAATTGACTGGGACTTTCCAGTTCTATGCAGTCAAGCAGTGGGCAGCTCTGGCTCAGCTTACTCTCCTGGGATCCAGTAGCTCTGACTCTTTGGTTCACATCGTTTTCCATACACTTAGTCACTCGTTCTAATTCTAGCTGTTCCACACCATTTCAGCCTGAGCAAATGCAAAGGAGTGTTTGTTAAACACTATGCCAGGCAGATCAGAGGCTGTGAGCCCTTAATAAGCTACATGATACTCATCTCTCTCTCTCTCTCTCTCTCTCTCTCTCTCTCTCTCTCTCTCTATCTCTCTTAAATAAAAATAAATGTTAAAAATATTTTTAAAAAACACTGAAGGAAACTGAATGACTTCTGTGACCACATTCACTAGAAGCCACCACTGGGGAGCTGGAATGTCAATATCCATGAGATAAATTCATGTGAATATAGACATTTCAGCACAGATGTAGACAATGTTATTGGTCCTGTGGCTGCTGTGGTACACTTAACAAAGGAGTTCAGCCTGTCACTCTGTTTTTCTCCCAACTCTTCACTTTATTTACTATTATTTCCATTCATAGTTGTTTCCATTTGACAGATGAGGACAAGAGAAATTAATTATATGAGTCACCTAAACTTACCTTGCTACCTTCATGATAGCCACAAATAATATAAAGTATCTAGGTGTAACTCTAACCAATCAAGTGAAAGACTTGTATGAAAAACCTCAAGTCTCTGAAGAAGGAAATTGAAGGAGATATCAGAAGCTGGAAAGATCTCCTTTGATTGTGGATTGGGAGATTCAACATAGTAATAATGCCCATCTTACCAAAAGCATTCTACAGTTTCAGTGCAGTCCCTATCAAAATACCCACACAAGTCTTTACAGACACTGAAAGACCAATTCTCAACTTCATATGGAAAATCAAAAAACTCAGAAAAGCCAAAACAATCCTGTACAATAAAAGATCTTCCAGAGGAATCTCCATCCCTGACCTCAAGCTGTACTACAGAGCAACAGTAATAAAAACAGCATGGTACTTGTACATAGAAATAGGCTGGTTGACAAATGGAATTGAATTGAAGACCCAGAAATAAACCCACACCCCTATGGATACTTGATTTTTGATAAAGAAGCCAAAACCACACAATGGAAATATGATAGCATCTTCAACATTATGAAGCTGGTCTAACTGGGTGTCTACATGTAGAAAAATGCAAATAAATCTATATTTATTACTCTGCACAAAACTAAAGTTCAAGTAGGTTAAAGACTTCCACATAAAACTAGACAAACTAAATCAGTTAGAAGAAAATTTGGAGAATAGCCTTGAACTCATTGGCACAGGAGACAACTTCCTGGACAGAACACCCATAGCTCAGGCTCTAAGACCAACAATTAATAAGTGAGACCTCATGAAACTGAAAAGCTTCTGTAAGGCAAAGGAAACTGTCTACAGACTGTGAAAAGATCTTCACCAACCCTTTATTTGACAGAGGGCTAATTTCCAAAATATAAACAACTCAAGAAACTAAATATCGCCAAACCAAATTATCCAATTAAAAAATGGGAAACAGAACTGTAAAGAGAATTCTCAACAGAGGAACATCAAATAACCAAGAAACACTTAAAGAAATGCTCAGGGAAATGCAAATTAAAATGACTCTGAGATTTCATCTTACACCTACCAGAATGACTAAGATCAAAAATTCAAGTGACAAGTTCTCTGCTTTATGTATGGACAGAAGAAAGACATCTGCAAATCTTCATTCATGCCATACGAAGAATGGCATCTAATAATAAGTCACAGGGATTCTGTGACCCACAAGAAGCCTTGTCTATGCATAGACATTCATGTCTCAGCCAGTCTCACTGCTATTCCCATGTAGTGGGATTAGCAATATACATTACCTGCTTATTCTGCAGTTTGAATTCCTTACATCCCGGTTGTAGCCCCCTCCCACACCACCTCCAGATCCCACCCTCCCTCCCCTAGTCCTTAGAAAGGGGAGCCCTCCTCCCCTAACACCTGACCTTAGCTTATCAAGTGTCACCTGTACTACTTGTGTCCTCTTCCTCTGTGGCCTGGCAAGGCCACCTTGCCAGAAAGGAAGTGATAAATGTTGGGCGGCTTGGGTGCATGTCAGAAGTAGTCTCTACTTCTCATATTGTAGGACCCACAAGGTAACTGTGCTGCCTATTTACTACATCTGAGCAGAGCATCTAGCTCCACATCATACACGGACCTTGGTTGGCGCATCAGTCTCTGTATTGTAATGTGGTTGTCCTGCATTAAGTGGCTAATATCCGCTTATGAGTGACGATATACGATGCGTGTCATTCTGGGTCTGGTTTACCTCACTCAGGGTGGTTGTCTCCAGTTCCATCCATTTGCCTGCAAATTTCAAGATTTCCTTGTTTTTGATAGCTGAATAGTATTCCATTGTACAAGTGAACGATAATTGCCTAAAAATGGGCAAGCTTGGATACAGGAAGAGTCGACAGCCAAACTCTGCCAAGACAGGGTAAACAAGTCCTCAGTAGTTCCTGCCTCACAAATATGTCTGTCAGATATATTGGGTCAGAAGGCTATAGATGATGCCCCAACATTACAGAGAGTTTTTGGTGATTGTTCAGGCAGCAGACTGTCTCTGTCATTTTTTTTCATTTTGGAAGCTGCTAACCTGTGCTTCCGAATCGCTCAGGTAATTAAGTTTTATTCCCTCTCAAGTTTCTGATGGAGTTGAAGGCCAGATAGTTTAGTCTTACAATTAAGCTTAGCTGTTTAGGGCTTAAGATGTTTTTAGGTCTAGATAGATGTTATAAGTTGATAGAGATGAGATATGATAGATATTGATTTTTTTCATTCAGAATTTTAGATTCACCAAGTAAGGAAAGATGTTTTCTTCCAGTTTGCCAAATACAAATAGCCAAATCACTATTAATGTAATGTTTACATATTTCTTGATTGTTTCATGGTTCTCCTTGCTGCATGTAGTTAATTTTATTTATGTGTAATAATGTAAACATATATGTATAAAGAAATATAATAAAAAATTCAAGTGACAGCACATGCTGGCAAGGATGTGGAGAAAGGGGAACACTCCTCCATTGCTGCTGGGAGTGGAAACTTGTACAACCACTTTGGAAATCAATCTGATGCTGTCTCAGAAAACTGAGAATAGTGCTACCTCAAGATCCATACTACTCCTGGGTATATACCTGAAAGATGCTCCACCATACAACTAGGACATTTGCTCAACTATGCTCATAGCCAGATTCTGGAAACAATCTAGATGTCCCTCACTGAAGAATGGATTAAGAAACTGTGGCACATTTACACAATTGAAAACCACTCAGCTATTAAAAAAGAAGGAAATCTTGAAATTTGCAAGCAAACGAATGGAATTTGAAATGATCTTCCTGAGTTAGGTAACCCAGACCCAGAAAGACACACATGGTATATACTTACTTATAAGTGGATATTAGTGCAATGTAGATGTCATGTGGGAGACTCCACCCAGTGGGGGATTGGGGCAGATGCTAGGACTTGCTGCTGTACTCTAGGTGGAGAGCTGAGAATGGTAAGCAAGAATGGGGGGATGGAAGGACCCAGGGGATTCAGGAAACCCAGGAGACCATCCAGAGTGGCACATCTGGACCCAGAGGGCCCTTCACAAACTATTGCACCAACCAAGGACAGTGCAGGCAGAAAACCTAGATCCCCTGTTCAGATTTAGCCAAGAATAGCTCATTCTCCATGGTTGTGTGGGGAGCAGAGACTGCCTCTGACATGAACTGTGGCGCTCTGGATTTGATCGCCTCCCCTTGGTGGAAGAATATGCAGGCACACAGAGAAAGAGGATGCAGGCTATTGGGATGAGATCTCATAGGCTGTGGTCAGACGGTGGGAAGAGGGGCCACCCTGTCAGAGGTCTAGGGGAGGGGAATAGGGTGGAAAAGGGAGGGAAGGTGGGGACAAGACAATACAAGTGAGAGGCGAGCAATTGGGATGTAATATGAATAGTTTACATAAAAGCATTTCCAAAAGCTAACACCAGTGTTCATTCTGTTATTCTATGCTAATATTGTGGGGTGTGTGTGTGTGTGTGTGTGTGTGTGTGTGTGTGTGTGTGTGTGTGCATGTGTGTTTAAATTTTTCTTTTGAACCTGGCACAGTGGTTTACACCTTTAATCCCAGCACTCAGAGACAGAGGCAGACAGATTGCTGTGTGTTTGAGGCCAGCCTGATCAGCATAGTGAGTTCCACAGCCACAGCTAAGAAGTAAGACCCTGTCTCAAACAACAAAACAAAACCCTTTTTCTGTAGTTCATAGTGTACTCTGAATATGTTACCCTACAAGATTTCATTTGATATCATCCTTTTTTTTTTTTAAAGCAGGAACAGACCTAATATGCGGCTTCAGCTTTTGCCTGAGAAGAAAACGTCTTGCCTCAGGGATGCAATTACTGAGGGGGAATATTTACAATAATTTTATGTGTTTTTCCACAGTAAAGGCAATTTTCTTTAGCTCCTGCATATGAACACAGCTCTTGGACATTTATTTACATTTTAGTTGTGTCTACATTTGATTTAACGTACAGTAGCACAGTTTCCCTTTAGCATCACAGAGATTCAGGCTTAAAGGTAAATAATCTAGAAAGACTTAGAAATGCACATGCCATCCATGTAACTACTTCAGTATTTTACATGTGGAATCAAAATTACACTTAAAAAAAAAGATGGTGAGGGATTTTGGTGTTTCTTAATTTTGTGCCGTTTTGAGAGCGGCATTGTAAGGGGGTCACCATTCCCCTGTCACCACGCACATCTTCTACCTCCTATTAGGGTTTGTGCAAGGTATGGAATTTTACGTTCTTTTGTCAAGTGAGGCTCTTTGAGAGGACAGTACCAAAGGTTTAAATATTATCTTACTCCATCTTGCTACAAAATACATGGTTGAAGAGCATGGTGCGCAGCTCAGGGGAGGACCTCACAGCAGAGGGCGTCACAGTGGTGGGCTCCATGTGAAAGGAGGGGGTGTCAGGGAAGGTGCTGGACTTACAGTCCCAAAGAGGCTCAAATCAATCTCATGACTGTGATGATCCCATCACGTCACTAGTACCCACTGGCCTTAGCTCTCAAAGCTCACTTCAGGAGCACCCCACTGCCACACAGAAGCCTTTGGGGCGAACACTGTATCTAAACTGCATCAGGTGCTATGCCCAACTCCATCTCCCTGCATCTATGTGGAGCCTGTTATGCTCCCTTTGTCCTTTTAAGTACCAGTTGTTTTTCAAGGTCTTTCTAAACCAAAAAGGTATTTTATCGTGATGTGTACCTATGTGATGTAAAATAGATCCTGGCTGTTTATGTTCATTCTAATGAAAGTCATAAATATAGCACATATTCACCCAAGTTCAAAGCTGAGAATGTGGTCTTCAAGTATTTGCTATGAAAAATTTAAAAAAAAATCTAGCTCAAAGTTCTTTGCTCTATACCTGGATCTCAATCCCCTGGCCCCGACCACCCTAGGAGCATGCAAGTGACATAGCCTTATCTACTTGGGCCATTTCCACCTTTATTTAATTTAGTAGAACACTACTAGAAAAATATTAACAATTAGTGTCACTTTCAATTTGAAATCCCTTCTGAAAGAGACTTGGTGTTTGGGTCACTGGAGTACCAGGCCTGGCCAGGGCTCTAACTGGCTTTGTGACCTCAGTAGCAAGTTCCATGATCTCTCTAGGTATTAGACTGTTTACTGCACTAATAATAACCTGACTGACAGGGTTTGTCTTTTTAGCAGTAGCTATCTTTGAATAGATAAAGCAGGCAGTAATATCTGACTCTTTCAAAAGAGCACAGTCTACCCTATGCTCTTGGAGTTATTCTTTACATAATTTCTTGCTAGGAATAACATTCCCCCTCGTTTTCTAGGTGTCAAATTTTTCCATGTACCAACTGCTGAGATTTCTGTGACCCTCAGTAACAATTATAGATCCAGGACACATAAGTACACAATTTATTTATGTTTTGACTCTGCGTCTGCTAGCGCCAACTGCTCACACGCTGTGCGGAGGAAAGATGAAAACTTGCTGCTAATTAGCGAGGCTTGTGCTCCTAAACATTGCTGGCCAGTAATTGAATCTCAGTGTCTAGAGTCAAGCACCAGCTAATAACTTTGTCCCCACAGAGTTGACCTGTGATTAGTTAAGTCTAGTCAAAGAAGACAGAAGCCCTGCGGACTGCATTTTTGGTGTTGCAGTTGCCAGGAGTTGGAATCTGTAGTTTTCAAAGAGACCCAGCGTGAGTGATTGAGAGACGCCATCAACATGCATGTACGTGGGCACCCAGAGCAGAGCCTGCAGGGGCCTGATTAATGATGTCTGAGCTGTCCTCAATGGGAATTCTGGTTAAAGGGAACTTACCGCATTATTGGGGCATGAGTTGGGAAATTTAACATATGAGCATTATTGTTAAAATATATGCCAATTTCATAGACAACTTCTTAAATAGTCACGCCTTTGGTATCAAATATATTATTTGCTCATGAAGAACATATGTTGCTAATATTTATTCTATTTGAAAAGAATCATTATCAGTCAAATAAACATCCTTATAAACAGTCAAAATAAACATCCTTCTATTGTATCATAAGTTGGAAGAAGCCCACATTATACACATTGGCATGAGGAGAAAATTCCCTACTAGCATGATCTATAGAAGCCCAAGGAGGGTGTCAGCCCTGTTTTCTTAGTAAAAGCAGGCTAGACTAAAGCAGATGACTCTTCAAGGATTTTGGCTCTGCCTTTGAAAGAAGTATTTTTAGGAGATCATGGGGTGTGAGAATTGAAAAAAAAATAAGAATTCATATTTTTCAGAGTCATCTGGACTCCAGGCACAATTTGTCCACAGAAAATGTACATGCCTTAAACAAATGCAGGTGTATACATACTTGTGGTTTGAAAGATTGACAATTGTTAAGATGTAAAAGTTTTTCTAATTGATTCTTGGATTTAAAAAAATCAAAATTGAATGTTAGTAAGATCCTTTTGCAAAATTTAATGACCTAAGCCTACAATTTACATGGAAATGCCAAAAGGTCTAAAAAATCTAACTGGTGTTTTTTGAGAAAAAAAGTATAATTTATGCCACCCATATTTCAATATTAAAACTACAGCAATAAATATGATATGGTGCTGGCATACCATAAAACAAATTAGCAGAACAGAGTGCTAGAAATAGAGCCACATGCCATTGGACACAGACTTATGATGGTGGCAATACTAGTACAGGCTAGAGATACAATAGTCTTTTCTATATAGATAGAAGTTAAACTGAATTTCTATAAAATATATTGTATCTCAGCCTTTACTGTTCCCACACACAGCAGCTGTAAGTATATCATAGACCCATGGTAGGAGAAAGAAATAAAGAGAAAAATATAAAAACACTTTCTTGACTGTAGTATATAAAAAAGTTTTAAAACATTACACAACACACATGCATGCACGCACGCACACACATTTAAGAGGAAAAACAAAACATACTCATCTGTAGTAAGAGTCTATAGGATGTTTTTGTTCCTTGAAAGATACTCAAAGAGGACCAAAAGGCAAGGAAGAATGAAAGGAGGTAAATACAACATAAAGTCAGATATTATACATAAGTTTAGCCTGATATGATATGATATGAAGATATATTGCATTATGTACATTGAGTGAATACATGTGTAGACACATTTACAAACACATGTTCTCAATAAAGGACTTCTATCTGAAATCTATAAAAGATGCTATAAGTTCCTACAATAGATAGGTCCAAGGGAAAATTTATCATTTAAAAAATTTAAAGTTATCTAAGTAGTCATTTGACACAAAACTGTGCCTCCTTTAATTAGACATTAAGATAATATAATTTAAACCCACAATGTATTTAATTTACACAATCCTCAGTATAGTAAAATGAAAGAAATACAAATGGTCTAAATAAATTAAATAAGAATCCTATGTATGGTCCAGTACAGGAAAAAGGAACATGACCAAGGGATTTAAATATAAAATGCAAGTATGAAGTAGAGGAATTCACGCCATGGAAACAGACTAGAGTCACCAGCCACTGCTTCCCAGCCTCTGTAATATGTATTGACTGATGTCCATAGCATATCAGATTCTCCAAGTGGCTAAGTTGTAAGCCGCTACTTCCCTCAGCTGAACTGTGTGTAGTTGTTATCTGCATAAAAATTTTCTGGTGGTCTCCTGCTTTATTTAAAGTCACAAAAACCCAGAGGCTCAATTATGATTTCATCTTAACAAGATGAGCACCTCAAAATATCAGTAATAGAATGTGCATTTGTAAAACTTACAGTTAAAATAAGAACACCTAACCAGCATATTCCATCAATCTATAATGGCGAGGCTCCATACAATGCTCTTTAAGAATGAAAGTTCTAGTTTATTCTGGCTGGTTCAACTTGACCTTCCTTTTCTAGGAAAAATCCTTCCTGCATTTCATTTGCATCAATTGCCAATGGCAAGGTAAGATTAACTTGCTTATAAGACTGTTGATAGGCATAATATATTATGGTATCTAAAGCTCCAAAGAGTGCCTGACATATAACATATTTGTTAGTTTTTCTGATACCTGTCACATCAGATAAAAAAACGCTATCATAGTAAAGATGTTGGATCAATAAAGTGGATATAGAGAGTGAGGAGTAATGACTGTGGTTGTCAACTGCATGAAGCTACTAACATTAACTGGTATGATAACATGGAAGAAAGCTTCACAAATCGTTAAGCAGGAGCTTTGAATCACAGTCAGGATATAAGATCCAACCAGCCAGGAACTGTGGGCAGAGTGATGCAGACAGTAGAAAGGTACAGAAAGCTAATAACATGGTGCATGCACAATCTTGTGCTGGTCTTTATTCTTGGCATCAAGCATTCTTTGAGATAAGAGTGGAAAGTTAAGCTGAAAGGATAATTTTACTTTAAAAATTCATTATTTGTCAATAACCTTTGAGTTCCATAATAGCAGTCACTTTTCTTTTCCCCAATTTTTTATCCTGTAGCACATTCCCTCTTCCACATAAAACACACTCTCCTGGTTGACATTCCACTCACTGTCCAGTGACAGTGCCTCTGTCACCCCATCTAGATCATTGTCCTCTTCTGATTTATAAATTTCAGTATACTCAAGTTTCTATCACTTGAAGTAACAGTCATACCTTGAAGAATGACATTTGTATGTTGCTGTGTCTATTTTCTAAAATATACATTAATATTCCTAAAAGGGATCATCTAAATTTAACATATATTAGAGGCAGTGGTACTATCATTAATTATTCCTAGACAACCAACATAATTCAACACTAGAGTCAACTCTCTCTCTCTCTCTCTTTCTCTCTCTCCCTCTCCCTCTCTCTCCCTCTCTCTCTGTTTCTCTCTATCTCTGTCTTTGTCTGTCTGTCTGTCTGTCTGTCTGTCTGTCTGTCTGTCTGTCTCTCTCTCTCTCTCTCTCTCTCTCTCTCCTCTCTTTCTGCTTCTCTCTCTCTCTCCCTCTCTCTCCTTCTCTCTCCCCTCTCTTAGCTAATAGGCATTATCAAGTCTCAGAGAAATATACTGACTTTCCTGAGAAACAAGATAGCACCTGCGTGGACTACTGGACTCTGATTGGAACCAGCTCCTGGATGAGACTTGCTATTGTCTCTTCTGAACTCCAGATATAAGCAGGATTCAACTTTTATTTTTAATTATGCGAATGTGTGTATGGAGACACAGTATGTGTCTGTAAGTGCAGTACCCAACAAGGCCAAAAGAAGGCATAGTATCCCCCAGAGCTGTAGTTACACTAGTTGGGAGCTGCACAATTGTGAGCGCTGGAAAGTGAACTCAGGTCCTCTGAAAAGCCACTAATGTTTTTAACCAAAAAGCCATCTCTCCAGCCCTCACACCAGAGATTTCTAATGGCCTGAACCTCTTGCCTACAACAAGATAGACAACATTTCTTCTAGAGATAAGAGCAACCATAATACTGACAAACTGTGAACTGAAGTGATGTGCAGATGTCCAGGCCACACCTGGTGTGCTGCCACATAGGACCATTTTAATGTTTCCAGCCTTGGGAGTTACATAGTTAGCTACTGTCATTCATTGCCTCATGAAATTCACTTAGTCATACACACAAGGCACACATGACATCTTAGGACCAGTGGTGCAGCCAGGGGACCACGAAGCTAAAAGATGGATTCTGTCTGGGTCTCTGCATCTCGAATGGAGACCTGTTTGAGACTGGTAAATACACAGTAGTACATTTTCTTCTGTCATGGCACTTAAATTTGAGGGCTTACGGATTTTGAAAAGTACTGTTTCCTTTACAAGGAAACAAGAGTTTTCTATACATTTTCACTTTGATTTCATTTTGTTATTAATTTTTATAGAACTAAAGTCAAAGAAAATTATAATCTAGAATTCTCTGAATGAAAAAAGAAGTCTTTTTCTTTATAGACTGCAAAAAACACAGTTATTCTTGACATTTACTATAAAGTAAAAATATAGCTTTAGGACAGTAGATAGCATGCTGGGACAAGAAACACATAAAGAACTATTTTCTGGCCCTTATTTTACTAATGTGAAATAAAGTGGCTGTTAAGATGCAGTTTTTTAATTTCTAGTGTTGGCTTGGAAGTAGTGGTGCCTGTAGATATGATTACCCCATCTTCTTTGATGCTTATGGGAAAATGGTTCCAGGGGAGGGGAAATCAATAACTTTACAAGTAGTAGTGGCCACCATAGATCAATTTACTACAATCAATGGCACAGGGATCGATTTACATGACTAGCATTCCTTCCTTTTTTGTTTTCCTTTTGTTGTTATTCGCTGTAAGGGCAAAGAAATCACTCCAACTTATTTTATCTTGCTTTAACATCCAAAGAAACTTCCTTCCATATCTCATCAGGATCAGCAAAAAGGGAATGTTTATTTCTCAAATGAATCTAACGATGCAAGACAGCCACAGGAAATTCTTCATTTCTACTAGATAAGCTTGTGCATAGCTAAAATAGATCCTGACTAGCAAAAAGATCTTTCTCTCCTATGCAAACACCAAAACTGGGAGACTAAATGTGGTATGTTGGCTTATGCCCATAATCCTAGCACCTTGGAGGCTGAGGAAGGACTGCAATACTGCTGTGAGTTCAAGTCCAGCCTGAGCTACAAAACAAGCCTATTTCAAAAAAGGGAGGGGACGGGGGAACATGGTAAGAAGGAAAAGAAAGAGGGGGGGACAAAGGAACAGTGACAGTCATGTATAGTAGTCCTGATAGACTCATCTTTTTACTGAACTTATGTGTAAAACGGGAAACTTGAAGACCTTTGGCAAAAATAGCTGGCTCTTCAAAAAAAAAATATTAATTATCGGGATAAAAAGCTAAGGTAACCAAAGAAATGTCACTAAGGTCCAATTTGACTCTTCAAAAGGAGGAATCCTTTTGAAACTCCGTGTTGATTTGTCTGGTGTAGTTGCATGGATTCAGTAAAGGAGTTGGAAGCCTCCACATGGATTATAAAGATATAAATGAAGTATAACTTTGTATAAAAATCAGTCACAACTATATCCGATGCCTTTTGTGACATCTGCTGTAACATTATGATGAAATTTGCTACACTACAGCATAATGCTTGTGGAAATTTTGTTACCTAAGCATTAAAAAATAATTCTAAGAAAGTTGCCATGCCCATGGGCTTAAAACAACTAGAAATAAACTTTAAAAATAGCACCCTACAGAAGAGAAGAATCAAATGCCTTTCAGCTGTATAAAGGTGGGTTTTGAGGGATGGTAAACAGCAGCCTCGTGTCTAGTGACTCTGCCTTTCCACTGAATTATCTGTTGAGACTCTGGCCCTGGATCACCCTTTCATCTCACCTTCTTGAGTTACACTCTCAGGCTATCATTCACACACACACTGAATGAGAAAAATCAGTAAAACACAGAGGGCAATGTGATATCCCAGGACCTTTGCAGGATCAGCACTTTCTTTTCTCCTGTGATTGAGCTTATCATGTGGGGTTTTTTTTGTTTGTTTGTTTGTTTGTTTGTTTTGATTTGTTTTGTTTTGGGGGATTTTTTTTTCAAAATCCTCCCCACTCCTTGCCTCTTGCAATCTACCAAGGGTCACGCCTTGTTCATTGGGAAACTTGGTCTAAGAGATCAGCTCTTTCAATTTCTGTCTCTGCTCCCCTCACTACCTATAGATGAACAAAGCAGTGCCTCTCTCCTCTCCACTCTCCCTCCCTTCATCTGAGGAGCAAACTTTCTTCCTTCTGTGTAAAGCCTCTGATTTTGGCTCATCCAACCACCTGTTACCTTCAAGACGTTTTGACCATTCCTACATCCAGCAATAGCTTTAACTTCTTCTCTCTTGAAGCTTTGACCTTGGCTTTCAGCCCATCTCTAATTTGGTTAAGAAATGAGAGGGGGAAAAAGTCTATGGTACTCAAAACCCAATCCCTTCATCTACCTTTTTCAGCCACTGTAGTCATATTTTCTTCCTACTCTACGCAATTTAATGTACGATGGAGTAAATTCTAATTGCCTCTTCCCAGCCTTCTCTCCCCACTCTGTGCTCTGAGGTGCTAGCCTGTGTGACTAAATCAACAAGCTATGTGTTGCCTAGTTTTCAGTTGCACATCTCCAACAGGACCCACTAAAAAGGGGTGCAGGATAAGAGAAGACTAGGGCCTAGGGGCTTATTGCTACTATTTTAAAGAATCTCAACCTTTTGATAGATTCCTTCTCCATGTCTTACCTCTCCTGGACCATCCCTTCTTCTGTCTTTGTGTTTTTATATATCTCAAAGCTGCTGCATGCTGCCCACATTCAGGATGGGTTTTTCCTCTCTAGCTAATCACTCTGAAAGGAGTCTCACAGACACACAGGTCTTTCAGGATGAGGATGAAGAGTGCTTGCCCACACTTTGTATGCGAGTCCCTAATTTAGTTTTCTTTGGCAGTTAATCATCAGAATGACTGGGTTGGAAGACATCTAGCAGATTACTAAAGCTCACCTCTCTGCGTGCACACGAGGATGTCTCCAGAGATAAGCAACTCTGGGAGGAAATATTCATCCTGATTGTGGACAGCACTATCTTGTGGGGTGGGGCTGAGATGGAGGTAAAGAAAGAAGTCAGCTAACAGGTAACCATCGCTTCCTGGGTGCCACAAAATGAGCAGTTGTGCTCTACCATGCCCTCCCAACACAACGCACCACCTTACCACAGGCCAGGACTACTGCATTTCTCCCACGCTATAATGTTTGCAACCATGTGCCAAGATAACTTTTTCTCTTTTTAAGTTGTTCTGTGACACGTTTGTCATAGCAACAGGAAGTCTGACTGATATGTTCTCCTTCATTACCCATGAATAGTCTCCTAATCTCCAATATGATGGTGTTTGAAAATGGACCTTTAAGAAATAAGGGTACCTGCGAGGTGCTTATAAATGGATTGGTTCCTTGTAATATGAGACTCTTGAACTTTCTTCTCTCTCTCTGTTCTTTAACATGAGATGTTGCAAAGAGACAGAAATGTTCACTGGAACCCTATGTATCTTGAACATCCCATCTTCCAAAGCTATGAAAAATGTGTTTTCTTTTTAAGCCACTAGTTTATAATAATTTACTTACTCTACCTTACCAAAATGAGATACATATTATCTTGGCATCGGATTAAATTTACTCAATCAAAAGTCCTATTTCACCCCTCCCCTACGACTGTGACTGAGGGGAACTTCCTCCCCCTGTATATGCTCATAGGGTATCAAGTCTCTTGGTAACCTGCTATTCTTCCTCTGAGTGCCACCAGGTCTCCTCATCCAGGGGATGTGGTCAAATATGGGGCACCAGAGTTTGTGTGAAAGTCAGACCCCACTCTCCACTCACTTGTGGAGAATGTCCTGTCCATTCGCTAGATCTGGGTAGGGGTTTGAAGTCTTCTGCACGTATTGTCCTTGGCTGGTGCCATAGTTTGAGCAGGACCCCTGGGCCCAAATCTGCCTATCATAATGTTCTTCTTGTAGGTTTCTAGGACCCTATGGATCCTTCAACTTTGCCATTCTCCCATGCTTCCCTCATCTAGAGTCCCAATAGGATGTCCTCCCCTCTGTCCCACTTTCCTGGTAAGTGAAGACTTTCATGAGACATGCCCCTTGAGCTAGTGTGCAAATTAAGTGAGTATATACCATTTGACTCTTTCTGCTTCTAGGTTAATAAAAAAAAAAGTCCTATTTCACTCTTGTTCCCAAGTCTTCCTTATTTTAACCAGGATTCATCATAAAATCACTGTGGATACGTCAATGTTGGCTTTCTAAATAAAAGATCTGACCTTTCCACCACACTGTTTAAGAATCCTCAACGGTCCTAGTTTGAGCTCAGTCAAGTCACATAGGCATGTTCTTCCCTTTCTGACCCCTTTCTGTCTATCTTTGATCCAAGGAGCTAGAATCCTCATGGTTTGGTGCTTTATGTACCATTAATATCAAACTGGTTTTAGTTTCTGGTCCACGTCATAGTATTTTATGCCTGCATGCCATTGAAATCTGTCAATTTCTAAAATAACTTTGACTGTGTTATTTTATTGTGTCCTTAATGTTTAGAATAAGTCTAAGAAAATAGACCCTTTTCCTTTTATACTAACATTGTCCTCTCCACTGCCTCCTCCTGCTTCTAAGTGGCTATATTTGGACTCTAAGCTAGAATGACACATCTTTCAGGGTATTAAAATATTATATTGAAATTATCTGTCAGCACTCTCTCTCTTCTTCATCAAAACCTGGAAATTCCAAGGCACAGTCAACTATTCACAATTGCATAAGATAGCCACTTGGAATCAAAGCAAACACTCAACATCATCTTATAATCAAAAGTAAGTGTTCATAGTGACAAAAGTCTTGTTACTGTGGCTTTGTGGTCATTGTGGAGAAAATGTATACCAAAATACTACCAAGGGTCCTAATAAGATTCTATTCTGATGTATTTCAGTTTTTCTAAGTCTTGAACTGATACACCATAGGCAAAAGATGATAAACTAATGTGAGATCTTAGACTATGTACTCACTTGAAATAAAAACAAGTACAGACAAGTTCATGAGATAGTTCACTTTATGGCTATATGCACTAAGAAAATATGTCATATCTACCTATATGTATGAGAAGTGATGTCCAGTGCTTGTCACCAAAACCTAATTAAATATCTTTTTTAATATTAAACATTTTTAATTTTATATATACATTTATATTATTACACATATATACAATGAACTACCTACAGCCAGAAGAGCCACAAAACAATCAGGAATTATATAAATGTTACATTCATAGTGTTTTGGCTATTTATATTTGGCAAATTTGAAGAAAACTTTCCTATCTTGGTGAGTCTAAAATTCTGAATATAAATCAATATCTATTATATCTGGTCATTATCAACTTAAAACATCTATATAGATCTAAAAACATCTTAACCCCTAAACAACTAAGCTTAATTATAAAACTAAACTATCTGGTCTTCAACCCTATCAGACACTTGAGAAAGGATAAAATTAATTACCTGAGTACACAGGGGTACAGGTTAGCAGCTTCCCAAATCAAATGATGAGAGTGACAGTTTGCTGCTTGAACAATCACACAAAATTGTCTATAACATCTTCTTCCTTTTGGCCCAGTATGTCTGACAGACATATTTGTGAGGCAGGAACTATTGAGGACTTGCTCACTGTATCTTGGCAGAGTTTGCATATCGACTCTGCCTGCATCCAAGCTTGCCCATTTTCACACAGAATTCTGTCTGTGGTAGAAACAAGGAAAATTTTCCTAGTGGCTTGTTTGCCACATTTGAAGCCATCTCCATAAGGTAGTTCTTTGATGCTCATCACCTTCTTTGAGGCTGAGGCTTGCCAGAAGTTAACCTGTCTCATTGTCAATGAATCTTTAAAATAATAAAAACATCTTTAAGTGCCATATTCTGTATGTCTCTGACACTGATGCTGGATCAGACATGACAGGATTTATTCCTCTCAGGATGCTGGACACTGACATCCTGCATCTTTCATGTTCCAGCACCAATTGCTTCAGTTCCTGTTCTTCATCAGAACAGGACAGCTTCGAAGAAAGCTTCCAATCCCAATTGGTCCAGCATTTCTGACTGTCCTACAGAAGACTCTAATTAAGCTTGGAATTTCTCAACAGTTAGAAACTAGACAACAAATGCTATTCCTAGCTTGTTTAACTATTTCCTCCCATTTTATTTGGGTCCCTACAAAGTTATTATTCATCCCAAATCAGTCAGAGGAGACCTTAAGAAAATGACACCCCATTTCCCTTCAGGGGGTTGGGTAGGTTTTTGGTTGTTTTCTTGAGCAATAGATGTTTATTTTCAGTGGGAGTTGGTTATAAGTTATTATTGGTCTTACTTAGACCAGTTAAATATCTTAGAAGAAACGAAACTTACCGTGTTCAGTTTGGAACATGGGAGAGGGATTTTGAAGCAAAAGGAATGATGGAGTCAAAGAAAGAGTTTGATTTTCTTAAAGTAAAGAAAGTGACAAGTGGGAGGAAGGACGACCATGGGGAGCTATAGCTATGGTTAGAAAGACTCAGCACAACCATGATTGTGGTGCTGGGACTCACAAAGTTGTGAGGAGCAATAAACCAAGATTACTCACAGCCTGTAAGATGCCCTGAAGATCGCTGGGGCTAAGGAGATGGATTTAATATTTGCAACCCATCAATTTCACTGTTAATGTCTTCTCTATATGTTACATAAGAAAATTAACCTGTAATGTAGATAACAGTGATAATCATGATAACACCGTAAGTCATTAGAGCTACCAAATATCAATTAGTAGTCACAAAATTATACATACATACATATGTAATTATTGTTAACTTTTCCTTCAAACTGAATGGCCTGAATACAACCCAGGTCTCATATTTCTATCAAAGTTAATCTGGTTTAAGCCATTGGCATGAGTTGAACTGTGTTCCCCAGAAAAGCCACATTGAAGTCTTTACCCCTAGCATGTCAGAATCTGACTTTAGTAGGAGACACATTTTTTTTTTTGCTGGTGTTAAAAAGAGGTCATTAGGCTGATCTTCACTCCAATATGGCTGCTATACTTTATGAAACTGGAAATTTTAGATATAAATATATTTGCATTAGGAAGAAGATATGAAGACAAATAGCCATGTGCTGGGATGCTAAGCCAGCAACCAAGGAACACAAGGGATGCTGGGAAGGAACAGAAAGTGGAAGTGACACAAGGTTCCCCTTCTAGGGCTGTCAGTGACAGTGCACTTACCTCAACCTCAATTTCATGATTTCAGCATCCAGAACAGTTAGGATGATTTAGGAAGGTTTTTCTTTTCTTATGTTTTACAACTCACGTGTTTGTGTTTTGTTTTGTTTTTTGTATCTAAGATATATGATGATATGATATACATAAGTCAAGTAAAATGATTACCAGAGCCAAGTAATTTAATAATCTATTGCCCCATATACTTATTTTTCTTTATGCATGCATACTTGTGAAGGGTGTGTGATTTCTTCAGTGATATGGCCACTGGTAAGTTGTCTTTCCTCCAGTAAATAGCCTCCCAGCCATTCTCTGATAAGAAACTCTAATTAAACTCAGCGAGTCACGCACAAAATAAAGCATGAAAGGAAAGGGGGAAGTCACTGGGAATAAGGGTTTTGGTTGGAGAGGTATAGGCAACAAAAAGGCATTAGGTCCTAAAATCAACTAAAATCCACTATAAAAGGTATGAAATTGTCTAAAATTTTAAAAAAGTAAATCTGAGGAGAAATAAATGGCATAGTAACTCTGGCAAGTATTCTAACTTAGTTTTAAGTTACATAGTCTTGAGTGTATGCTTAGCAGCCTGGCAACTCAATGCAGCTACAATCTTGAATGTTTGCACCCACCTGCTCACTGTTCTTTTGTTCCACAACACATTTGCATCTTCTGAATCCCCTATCTATAAAATCTACATGGGAACTACAAGCAAGTGAACTTTCTAAAAGGAAAGTTAGATGTGATTTTTCTGTTATCTAAAATCGTCCTTTGGTTTCTCATCTTGTCTAGGCTACAGACCAAGTTCCTGACAGCAGATTCCAGATGACTTGATCTTATATTCTACTATGAACTTCTTTGCTCTCCGTGGTATAGCCTCATTGGCTTCATGTCTGCTCCCAAGGCATGCCTGAAAACTCTTATCTCAGGCCTCTGTACTTGCTGCTTTCTCTGCTTGAGTCTTCTGGATGCTCAGCCTTGCTCCTTCACCATCTGTGGGTTTGGGCTCAAGTATCCAGTTCTTGAGATCACCTGATATATAATTACAACCCTCCATAAATTCCTTAGCTCTTCATTGTTTCCTTTCCTTCAGTGCTCCCAGCAGTGTGTAAAAGGCCATATTATATTTATTTGTTGTTTTCCCAAACATAAATTGGACAAGGATTTGATTCTATCAACTGAGTAGGCGATTCTTCTTGTACCCCCAAGGGAATACCAAGTAGTAGAGTAAAGGCTGGCCACCACTAGAGTCATGGCTTATGTTCCTCACTAAAACACATAAAAGGAGTAAGTGGCCTTGCTGTATAGCCTCGGAGTCTCTATTCGTCTGCTACAATGAGGATTAGCCTGAAAGGAACATACACAGCTGTATCCGGGTCTTCACAGTGTTACATACATAGGCGTGTTATTAGAATAAAATCATTTAAAGTTTTCTAATGAAAGCAATTCTGTATATTGAATGGTTAGTAATAAAAGATGGCATTCTTAATTGTTGAGTTCAGCCTTCCTGAAAATAGACTGGAAAAACACAAGTGAACGTAATCTAATCAAGCACAATTTGAAAATCTCTATAAAATAGGAGCTATGAAATGCAGCTGCTATTTAACAGCTATTACCATCTAAGAGTTACTGAAAATATTAGCAGCAGTCTCACAGGAGCTCAGCCCAGTTAAGCTTTCTTGATGCCATGAAAGAGCTCCTATGAGTGAACAAACTTCAGCTTTCTTACCTGAAAGTACGCTATTCCATAAGAGGAATAAAGTAACTAAAATATCATAGAACAGCTTTTTTAAAATTAAAATATATTACATCATTTCCCCCTTCCTTTTGCTCCTTTCAATCCCACCGAAGGATATCTCCCACTTTCTTCCTTAAAAACTGACCTATTTTCTTTAGTTATTAGTTTACACACACACACACACACACACACACACACACACACACACACACACACAAATATATAAATACATTGTTCAATCTATTTGATGTTGCCTACATATATAGTATGTATTTCAGGGCTGACCATTTGGTATTGGATGGCCTTTTAGTGGACTCATCCTTAGGAAAGATATCTCTCTTGCTATCAACATATATAATTACCTACAGTTATTTGTCTAGGGGTGGGGTCCTATAAAATTTTCCTTTACACATTAGAATATCAACCGATGATATCCTTGTTCAAATTTTGTTTAGGCAATCTCTCTCTCTCTCTCTCTCTCTCTCTCTCTCTCTCTCTCTCTCTCTCATATGATGAGTAAAGTTTCTTTGTAATTTCTAGAAGGCACAGTTTCACAGCTGACTTGCTGGTCCTTTGGCTTGCAACATCTTTTCTCTACCTCTCGCATGCTGTTCCTGGGCTTTGGGTACAGGAGTTCCCTGCTTCGATGGATCGGTGGGGCTTGGGCACTCCATGATCATTTGTTCTTTGAATTTGATCAGCTGATCAGCTGTGGTTTTCTTTAAAGGCTCTATCAGTTGCAATTTCTTTAATTCACCATTTCCACTAAGAGTCACATGCGCTAACATGCTCCAGTCTGTGTGCATCAACACCTACAATCATATCGAGGATGTCTAGTCTGTTCCTGGTTAAAGACTATCTATTTCTGCCTAAGGCTAGTATTATGCCCGATAAAGGTGCAATGGTAAATAAAAACCTGGTTTTTATTTTAGGGAAGCTTATGGTTGGTGTACAACTATATAGGTCTGCAGAACCTCAATACAAAATAGATGACAAGAGGCCATGACATAAAATGAATGGCCTTCAAAGGTGCAGTGGGCGAGAAGGGAAGATGAATTTAGAGTGGGTAAAACTAGAAAGGACTTTAGAAATGGTGTCATTTTATCGGAGACTTAGAGGAGTCTCACAGGCCAACAAAGGGATATAGGATGTGAAGACATGGCATAAAGAGGTCAGCGACTCCTGAGCTAAGGAAAGATCAAGAATGACTTAGTCCTAAGGCACAGTGTGGACACTCAGGAACCATCCCTGCTAAGTGGGAACTAACAGGGTGAATGGCGAGCATCCCCTCCAACACAAATTATGTGGTGGAGTTGTATTCAAAGACAGTGATACTCAATATTCTTAATAACTAAATAAAAGTATTGTCTCTCTTGGAGTCAAATAATATGGGGGGGGGAATCCTTAAAACCTTTTACAATACATCAATTAAAGGTATATATTATTAAAGACAGGAATATTTTTAGATTCTACTTCAAATGCTTAGTAGATTTCATTGAAGCCTATATTTGAACCTTAGGTAAAGAACTAAATCACTAGCTTAAATGGCAGTACTATTTATGGTTAAATATATGCCTCTGTGTTTGAGCATACAGGGATTCCTAGAGAAACTCTGATGGTATTCAGTGCTGTACTTGACAAATAAAAAAATCATGAGTCACTGTACCAGAGAATATCTAAGATGCCATCGGCAGAATGTTACCATTCTGTCACCTCAACAGCGAACACATTTGATATAGAACCCAGTGACCCATCAAACACATCCACCCCAAAGGCCTGCCAGCTGTGCTCACAGCCCTGACACACAGGTTAGAACACACTGGAGAAAGTTCCCTGAAAGCCTGCAAGTGGGCAGAGATTTATCCCCATAGAAACCCAGAGAAAGGGATCTGCAGTGGGAGTCTGCCTCAGACCTGCAGACTCTGTGGCACGGGGGAGGTGGGGGGGGGTGGTCCGCATATTTCCAGGATTGCCAATAGACTGTGGCCCTTAATTTCTAACAGTGGTGTAACGGGATTCTATAAACAGGCCATCAGTGTAAAATATAATCAAATGCAGGCCTTTAAGGAAAGCAAGACAGTGATGTTGAGGGGGTCAGTATGAGGAGTCTCTAACACCAGAATCAGCATTCTTAAGCATCTTTTTTTGTTGTTGTTGCTCAAATATTTTTTTCTTTTATTTTGGAGATCATAACATAACTACATCATTTCTTCCTTCCTTTTTGTCCCTCCAAACCTTTCCATTTACTCCACCGACTCTAAATATCTAATTGTTATTACAATATATGTATACACATACATATACAAGTGCACATCCCTAAATACAACCTGCTCAGTCTGTATAAGGTTACTTGTATGTATCGTTTTAGGTCTGACCACTGGTATTGGATAACTACTTGGTGCGCTTTTCTTCCCTGGGGAAGACTGCTTCTCCTGCTCTCAGCACTTCTTAATTGCCTGTAGTTCTCTGCATAGGGTTGAGGCCTCACGGTCTTTCTTTCATTCCCTTTAGCATGTCCCTGTTCTGCTTGTGTTTAGGCAGTCAGGTTGGTGAGACTTTGTGGGTGTGGCTTCTGACATCACTAGGAGACACAGTCTCACAGCAGACCCCCTGATCCTCTGGATCTTACACTCTTTCAGGCTCCTCTTCAGCAATGTTTGCTGAGCCTTAGGGGTGTTTTCTTCTGATAGAAAAGCAGAACATATAAAGAGCTAAGCTTCTTCACCTTCCTGGATATGCAAATATGTCAGGTCTAGTTAAATAAACAGAAAAAAGACCAAATGGCAGCCAGCCAATGACAGCTCACAGTATGGAGGACAGTTATAAAAAAAATATGAAGACAGGTGGCTGTAGTACCCAGATATGGACAGGGGCATTTCTGCAGATATATGTGACTGTAAGAAGACACACTTCTTATCAATACACTCAAGTGTGTGTGTATGTGTGTGTGTGTGTGTGTGTGTGTGTGTGTGTGTGTGTGTGTGTGTAGTGTAGTGTAGTTGTTTTTGTACCTCCACTGTCAGTCTGTGTGCCTTGTCTGATCTTATAAACTCAGTGGCCAGCATGCCCCTCCCTTAAGTTGACAGACAAGTAGTCTTGTTTAAGCTGCTAGTCAGCTCTACTGCTATCTGCTCACCATTATGTTGCCACGTTGCTATTGTAACATCACACCCATGCTTGCCCCATGGTCCCACATCTCCTTAGAAAAGCCTGCCTGACTTCTGAAAGCTGTTCCAAGAAAAGCTGGTTGGTTGGAAGAGACAAAACCCCAAATAGAGTATATCCCTAGATTTCTAACCTCATCCCTTCATTTATTACATGCTATGCTTCCACTCATTATTTTGACAAGATATAAACAAAATATAATCCTTATGGAGGTAGACATGATGCTGTCAACTCGGCTATCCCTAGCAGGTTGCTTAGTTCCAAGGAGCCACATCAGGAGAGCAGTCAGGATGGAATTAATATCCACTAACACGCAAAGTTTCCCGATTGTCTCTTCAGAGCACTATGAACTGATTAGCTCTGAGCAGTGACTTAAAATGAAGAACTCATGGGAAGCCTCTAATAGTCTCATTTCTGACTTCCATTACTTAGTTAACTAAACTTAGTCTGTTCATTTTCAGACATGTCTTATTTTTAAG
Source organism: Acomys minous (assembly GCF_964271855.1). Lineage (NCBI taxonomy): Eukaryota > Metazoa > Chordata > Mammalia > Rodentia > Muridae > Acomys > Acomys minous. The sequence continues at coordinate 42,301,072 of NC_140489.1, read as the reverse complement.
TAGAAGTCACTTAAATAATATGCCTTGATTTCTGGGTATGAACTAAAAGGAAAGTGCAGAAATGTAGACATGTACCTCTCAAGACTTTCCTTTGTCTTCTTTTCATGTGTATGTGTCATATGTATGTGTGTTCACTGTGTGCACAGGTGTCTGTGTGTCATCTGTGTGCATGTGAAGGCCTGAGGTTACCGTCCAGAATCTTCCTCAATTCCCTTTTCATTTTATTCTTTCAAAGCCTTATCTCTTAATCAAACCCCAATGGCTGATCTTGCTACTTAGCTTGCTGTGGGGTCTGCATGGGTTCTGGAGATTCAATTTCCAGTTTACTTGTGAGGCTTTAATGGCTGGTCCATCTCCAGCCCTCCATCTTACCTTCTAGATGCATTTTATGTTATGTATATGAGTGTTTTGTCTACATGTACGCATGTGTACCACATGAGTACTGGGCACCTGTGTAGGTCAGAAGAGGCCAGCAGATCACCTACAGCTGGAGTTAAGAATAATTGTGAGCTTCTTGGGGCAATGATATCTGAACCAAGTCCTCTGCAAGAGTAGCAAGTACTCCTCACCACTAGGCCATCTCTCCAGGGCCCCAAACCCACACACATTTTTAAAGGCCAGCAAGCAGTATGATCTCAAACTGTATTGATTGTTGTGTGAAAGATGCTCCTGAGAGAGTTTCCCCTGAAGGACAATGGTACTGCTAAATAAGACTATTCCTTAGGAATGTTGTCGGGTATTTGATGCTTCTGACATTGGAGATCTGAAAGACTGTATTACCCATTCAAATGACTGGATGACTGACAGTATAAGAGCTGCTCATTCTATCAACAGGCTAAATTAGGATGAAAGAACCAGTTCTCACAAAGCTCGTGAAAGTACAGAAGGGAAGGTTTTAATACCATCCCATGGGCTGCCTGCAGAGTCACACCTGCTCTTAATGTAATTGAACAGGCCAAGACAATAGTGCTTAAATCAAGAACGACTTATCTGGATTTTTAGGTCATAAAAGGCTTTGTATCATTCATAGTATTGTAGCCTCTTCATTCCTTTCCCCATTCAATGGTAATGTGCAGAAAGGTGATTGGCAGTCTAGACTTTATAGATGCACATAAAATTGTGTGTATAGATTACAAGTAGAAGTTACTGCCTAGGGGGACAAAGGGGAATAAAGTAAAGGGGATTGGTGAGAAAGAAGAGGGAGGTGAAAAATTCAATGGAGAGGGTGGCATGCGGGGAGTATGCTTAAAGAACATTATATACTTTCTCTTATAAAATCCAGTATCATGCAAATAAATATATGCTAATAAAAATGTTCTTTTTAAAAAGATACTGCCTAAACAAGACTTGAACAAAGGCGGTAGCAGTAGACATGCTAAAGTAGACCATGAAAAAGGCTCACAGAGTCCCACCCTTAGACAAAGGAACAGGGAAAAAAAATCTCAGAGTCCTACTGCTAGACAAAGTACTAAGGCCACTAACAACTGATGAGAGAGCAAGAATTCACCTCTCCCAGGGAGAAGCCCCCAACTGGTTATCCTCTACAAAGTTGTCCACCTCCAAATCATATACACACAAACAAAGGAAACAGATTCAACAGGCTGTGTACGTGTGTGTGTGTGTGTGTGTGTGTGTGTGTGTGTGTGTGTGTAACAATAATCATCAAAGAAAAAGAGGACATCAGTTAAAGAGGGAGACAGAGAGAGAACATAGAAGGGTCAGAGAGAGGAAAGGGAAGAGGGAAAATTTGAAATTATACTTTAATTATAGAAAAATATATAGTTTTTTTTGTTTGGTTTGGTTTGGCTTTTGTTTTGTTTTGTTTTAAGAAAGGAGATGAACCAGTAACTGGAATGCTAGTCAGAGCTCATTTGTATAATTTAAAATATTTTCTGAGTGGGTGATGCTTTGACATAGTAGGAGGGTATAACGTCTTCTGCAAATTCCATTTTCTATCTAGTCCTGGTTCCCTATATGCACATGGTAACACATGGTTTTCATCCTGCATGTATTTTACTATAGTTTTTGCTTTTGTAGCTTAATAGATACCTTTGGAAAGAAAGCATGATTCAGTGTTTCAAGTGGACAGCTCTGCAGTCCTGCCAAAGTCCATGTATGTCTTCCACATCTAAAGACAACATGTCACATGACCTGTAGTCTCCAAGAAGTTGCAAGCTCCATTTTGGCTTCCCACTTTAGTGATATGACAAATAATTGTGAGTCTCAATGAGTTTCAGATTATAAAATGGATTAGCAGTATGATCCATTTCCTCAAAGGGCTGGGAAATTTAAACTAAATTAAATTAATGGCATGTGGAGAATAGTGACATGACGCTAGTCTGTATCTTCTGATAGCTTTAGGGAAGGGAGTGCCTGAACTACAAAGAATACGAGTTCCACTCAACATAATGTGAGTCCACTGACCTTAATACTTATAAAATCTCAATTTCCTTGAGCTTGTATTAAATATAATAAACCATATTGACATACTTAGATTTTTAATAAGTAAAAGTACAACATAAGGAGTGAATAAAAATAATCCCCTTCAGGCATGGACCTAAGGGAGGGTAATAGGGTGGGGGAGGGAGGGTAGGAGAAACGGGAAGATACAAGTGATGGGAGAACAATTTAGTTGTAATCTGAATAAATTAATAAAAATAATTCAGTTAAATTTTCATTCAAAAAAGGGGGGACCTCTTAAAGAATGTATAAAGTGACTCTGTGACAGCATCTCTTGAATAAATCACCTGTGATGAGCTAAAAGAATGGTTTTCAGCAATGACTACACAGGCACATAATAATCACCCAGAGAACTTTGATACATACATATATATACAAACACACACTTATACAGATAGATATATTCTTCATAGATATGTGTATTATACATACATAAATACATACATACATACATACATTCATACACACATACATACATAGATACATAATGTGTGCTATGTATATGCACATGCATACATATGGGCATGCAGTTCCACAATCACCACAGGATTACTTTCCTCATGTGTCCATATAAAGGTTATAAATCTGCATCAAAACATAAGCTCTTGGACAGGTGAGATATTTGAGTGCAGGCCTAACAAACCAAGTTCAATCCACGAATCCCACAGGTAGAAAGAAATAAATGGCTACCAGGAGTTGGCTTCTGACCTGTGTAAGAGCTCTGTGACATGTGCATGTCTACACACACACACACACACACACACACACACACACACACACACACACTTAAAAAGCCAAACCAAATAAGCTTTTGTAGCCATGTCTACAGGCAGAAGACTTGGGTACTTCCTCCACCCACCCCCACTGCTGCCTGTATCCACAGAGCATCAGTAGACTCCTATCTGTCCTACCGAACAATGGCATTCTACCATGCCTATTCAGAGCAGTTTCATGACAAGGGTTTTGAGAAGGGAAGCTGTCTAGGCAAGAAACAGGAAGCTGAGGAGCTGGGAGCTGCCTAGCATAAGCATGAGAAATAAGAAACCAAATCAACCTTGCAATTTCCATTCAGGGTTTATGATTACCTTAGCCTCTATTTTCTTTAAGATCTTATAATTTCAGGGAACTAAAAAAAATAAAATAAAACCCAGGAGTATTAATGGGATCATTAGAAAAGCCAATCCTGGCTCATTAATGTTACTGTGTATAACTATTGATGTAGGCTTAATTCTGTACCTTCAGCTTCACTGACTTCTTTTGGTAGTTCTGCACGGTTGGGAAGGCATGTTTCTATATAGTAACATGCATCAAACTTTCTCATGACTTGCTTAGGTCCCAGGAACCCATTGTGTATAACTTAATACTGAGAGATTCTAGTGTATGAATTAGCTTCTCTTGGTCTCAATTTTCTTATTTATAAAAATCTGAATTTTTGTGATGATGCAGTCTAAGTAAAGTATAGGAGTTTTGCAAGTGTTGACTATTACAACCATTCCCGTTTTAGAAGTGGTCATATTGAGGCACAAGATAAGTTGGTCACATAAAGTGCAAATGCTGTTAAGGAATAATATCATGTTAGTATATAGCTTGCTTATCTTTAGTCAATTATTTTCATACTGCTAATGGCCACAGAATATTGTCCAGTATACTTCCTCACATCAAATTAACTAAAAAGGAAATAGAGAGGACTTATTGTGATTTGAGATACTAAGCAATGAAAGGGGACATTTTTCATACATTGGCCATGACCTTAAGAAAGAAGACAGACACATGCTATTGTTTAAGGGATACCCAACCCAAATGTCAACACATTAAAGTCTTGGTCCCCAGGGCAGCTACTGGGAAGTGAAGGAACATTTAGGGGTCAGGGGTTATTGTATGGTTTCCTAACTGGCCATGTGTCTAAGGGAATTAGGGGACCCTGGCCCATCCCCTGCCACGTCCTGTTGGGTAGATCGATCGTGAGGTAAGCATTTACTCTACCATCATCAGCTCCTCAGCTTCACCATTCAGCTTCCCCAATACCACTCTAAGTCAGCAATTTCCCTTCATCACAAATCAAAATCCAGACCTGTGAAGCCAAGTAAACATTTTCTTTCTATAATTTATTAGCCTCTAGTATTTTTGTTGTAGTAACAGGAAGATGACTAGAACCACTTGCGTTGGTATATTTTTAAATAAGAGGCAGAAAAGCTAAATGAAAGCTGTCACAGTATCTGACACCGAATGCTACGCTATGATCAGAAACTATGATTATTCACTCAGCAAACACATCATTCAAAGGGCTCTGGGGAAAACCTCCTTTGATTTGAAATAGCTATTGTGGCAGGAAATGTCTTCTGAACCATGTGCTTATTGCCAAGAATTAGAGACTGAGAGTCCTTAATAAGAGGAAATAAAACAGTACAGCTCTCAGAACTCCTCAGCCAGAAGACTGTCAGACAGGAAGAGTAATAAAGAGAGGAAAAAAGAAGGTGGTTGAGCAAAGTACCAAGATATTGTAAAGGGGACAAGCAGGCTTCTTCAACTGAGACATTCGCCTGTCCATTTTGTTTTGACCTGGAGCCCAGCAGGGAAGAATCTCTACAACCTCCTTCTCTGTAGGACAGTCACATTGCACAAACCACCAGCAAGACTGAAGGTCACCTCTCCAGGCTTCTCCAACTCGGAAGTTATCTTGCGGAACCAATAAATCCATTGGCTGGTCCTGGGTTTGTTTATGTATCACAAACTCATAGGGCGGAGAGTCTGGAGAAGTCATCAGACCCCCGTGGTCAGGATTGTAACATCCTAGACAGAGCAGCAACACACTCTCCCCTCCCAACAGCAGGAGGTCATCTTAGAAAAGGCAACCTGAGGTTAAATCAGTGTCAACACAGGCAACACTGCCTCAGAATTCCTAGTATGGTTCAAAAGCACTAAATCTAACACAAGTGGAAGAGTTATGCCACACACAACTTAAAATGTTCATAGACTACACACTTTTTTTTTTCATTTTCAAATACCTCATTGGGGATGGAGGGGAGAATTTAACCAAAGGTCAGAGAGCAGAAAGACTCCAGGATAAAATCTTGCAGAGAAAATGGAAGAAGACCAGGGTGCATGGGCTCCGGTATTTATCACAGAAGCCAATAATAAAAAAGACTGACTGCTTCCCAGGTGAATTAGCTATTGACCACTTTCTATTGTTATAACAAACGACCTGGGCCAGGCTGACTTTTCAAAGGATAAGCGTTTAGGAGCTCATAGTTTGGAAGTTCAAGACCAGACAGCAGAATAGTCTGGGCTTTGGAGAAAACCTCAGAGCAGATAGAAGCACACAGTACAGCATGTGTGGGGGGCGGGGTGGAATAGCCAGAGGATTGCTGGGATCCCACGTATATGGTGTGTTAATCCCTTTGGAAGACACAAATCCAGCCTAACAACGACCCCCCCCCACATGCCACACTTCACATAGACCCTGTCACCTCCTAACATCACTGCAATAAGAATCAAAGTACCAACACAAGGTCATCTGGAGACAACCTCAAAGACAGCTGAAATGACAGCAGATGGCATGTCCCAGCACCAGCGTGGGAACTAGGACTACCTAGGTGGGAAATGGAACACAATCTAAATCACTCACCTTGTAGATAAGCCACTTCCTCTGTCTCCTCCCTGTGAAAGACATGGGGTGCTGGATCCTGATCACAATCCTTCAGACTACCCTGAGCGGATGTCTAAGCTTTTCAACCATGCTACATATATGAATCATCTGGCACAAGATATATTTTGTCCCTGTGGAACACTATCTGTGAAGTGAATCTGAGTCTGGCTTGAACAGCATCTGAGGAGATGGATCACGTATGAGCCTCATTTTTCTGTGTGGTCTGGTCTAACCTGTGTCCCTTCAAGATAAAGGTCTCCATAGCGTCTCATCAAGTCACTCTCATTTACCTAGGGATTCTTCCACTGGGCCATAAATTAATGTGTATGGTAGATCATATATGTACGTGTATATTACATACATTTATTTATAATTTTAAAGTTGTGTGCTGATTTAATGTTGTCCAAGGTATCAGAAGTAGTCCAGGTCTGGGTGAAATTTGGCTAAGATTTTTAAAAATGATGACAAATACTGGCATGGATTTAGGGAAAGGTAAATACTTATTCACTGCTGGTGGGAGTGTAAGCTGGCGCCACCACTGTGGAAATCAGTGTGGAGGTTTCTTAAATAGCTAGAAACAGATGTACCACCTGACCCAGCAATGCCACTCGACATCCTACTACATAAACATTTGCTCATCCAGATTCATTGCTCCTCTATTAATAATATCCAGGAAACAGAAACAGCCTAGGTGTCCCTCAACAGATACATGTGTAATAGAAAAGTGGTGCATTTACACAGTTGAATAAATATTCAACTGTTACGAAAAATCCAAATATTAAATTCACAGATAAATGGAAGGGACTGGAAATAATCCTTCTGAGTGAGGTAACCCAGACCCAGAAAGACAAACATAGAGTGTTTCCCCCTCAGTTTTGGACGTTAGCTTTGAATCTTTAGATACGTATTTCTCCTTAGCCACAGAGTTCAAGGAGTTAGTAAAGCAATGTGGGAGCTATCAAGAAAAGGAAGATAGATCACAAAGAGGCCTGAATGGAACTAAATGGACTGAGAGCTAAATGGACTGAGGGGTGAAAGGTAGAAGGAATGTGAATATGGGGAGGGAAACACCTGGAAAAGTTGCATTAAAAACTGCTACTGCAGAAATTTTCTAAAACATAAATATACACATACATAGAAATAGCTTAGATGGAGTTGCCCTCTAATGGGGTAACAGTGATCCTGCTGGATACCAAGGGCTAGCAAATTAAAAGACCGGGGACAGGGATTGGAACTGTTGGCAAGTGAGACCTCATAGATCCCCAAATATTGCAGGCAATTGCCACTGATCTTGGTTACCCTCCAGAACTTGACTTGGGCACAAAAATCCTGCCATTAGCTGGTGGGCTATTGGAAGCTGATTAGCCGCTATAGACAGGATGTGGCCCTGAGTAAGTCTAATGAGTTCCTGTGGATGGCCACATGCCTAAGAATACATAGGCGGCCCTAATGGCACTCAGTGGGTTAAAAAAATGAGGGTTGTGGAGTGGGAGTCAATCTGAGAGGAGATAGGGGAAGGGTTGAAAAATCTTCAAAGCTCAATGTATGAAATTCTCATAGAATAAAAATGCATTAAAATGTGTCTTAGTTATGTAGGTGTTTAATGTTCTAAGGTATATTAGTATTATGCATGTTACATATGGGTTACATATTATAATTATATGTTAAACTTTGGAAATGATGTAATACCATTTGTAGTCATTAGAAAAAAATAGTCTTTGTGCCTTATGTACTCATACATACAGGGACTTTTACAAGGATGATATGTTTTCCTTGGGCTGTAACTATTTTCTCCCTAGGAAAGAGGTAACCTTTCTGAGTAGGAAAGCTAGAAGGGGAAATATGCTGAACACTCCCTCTCCACTTTTGAAGTGGAGCTGCCTGCCAAGATGATGTATCCCATCTCACCTACCTCCTGAAGAGTTAGCTAGGTAGTCTACACACAGGGTGAGTCTGCTTGTTCCCGGATAAAACACTGAAAAAAAAATCATTGGAAACGGCTCTGAAGCCAGACCCTCCAACCAGCTTTATCAGTAAAAGCCACCATATTTCTGTTATTCCAAGTGATTCTCAATGTGGGATGGCCATAGGGTTCTGTATCTTGAACACTTCAGACATGTACAACTACCTGAATAAATGTCAGACAGCAGAAGAGAGGCCATTAATTATTGCTGTGTGTGTGAGTGCATGAGGCAGTGAGCAAGGCATGAACAGTACACAAAACTTATTCTTTCCTTTCGCCTTTATATGGAGTCCTGAGATTGAACTCAGGACCCCACGCTTGCACAGGATGTGCTTTTAATCACTAAGCCATCTTGCTAGCACGAAGAGAAGTTTTGTCTAACCTTCCTCAACTGTGAGGGAGCTGGGCAAGAGATGAGATCAGGAGCTCTGTGAGCAGGGACGAGAGTGTGAGCTTTTATCTACTGCTTTCTCCTGGCTTGGTTCTCCGCTGCCTGTTTTTGTAGCTCTGCACCCTCACCCCCAACAAATCAAATAACTGTAGCTCCCTTAATAGTTTCATACAGATAGAATTTATGCTACAGAAATATGAAGCCATGTAAGAGCTCTACTCAGTCCTCTTGGAAATAGAATATATTAATATTCACTCAGTCAGTTGCTATGACTTTTCTTTAACAATACAATATAAAAAAAAAAATACTACTCAGGGAGCATTGTAGACAAGGGAGCAGAAAGGCTGTAAGAACCCAAGGCTCAGAGAGTTCACTATAAGACTGTGACGCCTAATAGTGTCTCACCAACATGACTGTCCACATGAATAACAACAATGAGTGTGCCAAAGTGGACAGGACAAAGCCCAAGAGGCCTCAACCCTACACAAAGAACTAGAGGCAACTAAGAAACACTGAGAGCCGGAGAAAGAGTCTTCCTCAGGGAAGAACTCACCCATGTTTTTCTATACTAAATGGTCAGCCCTGAAAACAAAGAGACAAGTAGCAGTTTGTGTTTAGAAATCTACGTGTATACACATGCAGATTTGTACATAACAGCAATTAATGGGGGGGGGCATGAATTTGAAAGCAGAGTGGGGTTTGTAGGAGTGTTTAGAGGGAGGAATGAGAAGAGGAAATGATATAACTATGTTATAGTCTCACAAATAACTGAAATAAACAAACCCTTACTGCTCCAGTGTCTGTCCTTTCACTGTTCACATCCTTTGCCTTCAAGTGAGTTGGTTCTTTGGTGTTAGTTTTCTTTAAGGATGTGGCCACAAGGCAACAAGCTTGAGGAACTCTCTAAGTTGACCAAGGCTTCTGAGCAAAAGTATCTCGCGCCATGTTGATGACTGTGGCCAGGCAAGGGCAAGGTGGGGGCCCCTCCCCTGGGAGGGCAAGCATGGATCCTGAGGAAGACTGCTCTGGGTTAAACTTTTGGCTGGAGACATTCTGTAATTCATGAGATGCTCTTTCAAAATGACAGTTTCCTCTCCCTGTGTTTCTTTTAATTAATAACCCCATGGAATCTTCTTCATTAAAAATGAATTTTACCTTTACTCTGAAATGTCAAACATGAATAAAAGGAGTAGCTTTCTCTTGCAGGGACTATCTTTTTTATAAAGATATCAGTTTACCTTTTCTTTGACAGATTTTAACTGTAGAAGGAGCTTGTTGAAGTAATATTTCTCCTTCTTATACAGTAACCTCTTTATTATGTTCTTTTTATAAACAGATGGAAACAAATGCTATTTTTAAAAGGCAAGTCCTTCAAATACACCATATACTTAGGAGCACATGAAATCTCAAGTTTTATGAAATCAAGTGGTTGTTTTTTTTATTTCTAAAATTGTAGACTGGGGCATGAGTATGCAGCTTGAAGGTTGAGTACTGTAAGACTTAAAATTTAAAAAAATAAAAATACAATTCAATTGTATTGTGAATTGTATTGTCACTCTTCATGTGAGAGTGGACATGAAAAGGTGAAATTAACTTTAGATTATAAAATATACCAGGGATATTAAGCAGTCATTGGCAAAGCATTTTCCCAGCAGGTTTTACTACTATCTCCTATTTAAAAAAAAACACATCCATGCAATAGTGGCTTCTATAGCCATAGAGGCACGGTGACCAAGACTGTATTTCAGCAAAGAGCAGAGAGGGCACATAACCAGTTGAGGATGAATTTAGCACCTACAATGTGAGGGTGACCTAAACTTTAGGTTAAATTAAACGTGGCTGATGTTAGTGCCAGCAGCAAACCAGAACAAAGCAGTCTTTCCACTAACCAACACTGGAACACTGCACTTCATGAGTCAAACGAGCCTAGGCTAAACTTAATATTACAGCCCTTGCCGAAGTCAACTCATCAGTGTCACCAGCGCAATTGAGAACTTGGTACTGACAGAGGCTCTGCTTCCTGACTGGTGCTTTGCAAGTGGCCATTGCTACTGCTTACGTCAGCCAAAGAAAGACTTCCTTTTGGAAGCTCAAAAACCACAATATCTCTGTGGTTCTCAGTGCATCTCATTGATGCATACAAAAATCCTGTCAGAAAAGGTCACCACTTTATTATTTGACTGTGAGTGTAAGCAGGATTGGATTATGTCTGAATTTGAAAGTGAGCCCTGGTCCACCTCTCCTGTCCTCTCCTGTCTTGTTGAGACTCTTCCATTTTCCTATGCAGACAAACAACTAAAGACTCATCCCAAATGACAAGCCTAGCACCAGGGAGAGAAATTGTCGAGCTGCCTCCTAGAGAACCCCAAACATCATGATGCTCCTTTACTATTTCAGAAGTTTTAGCCAACTAAAGTGTATTTGCTCGTACCATTCTCCAGTCAACTATACATTTTCTGTTTATAATTCTTAAATGATTTTCTAACCTTTCAAAAATGTGATATCTGCACATTCTTATTAAAGATACATTCCTGCAGACACAATATCCTCTGAGAGGCTCCACCCAGCAGCGCTTTGAAACACACACTGAAACTCACTGCCAAACACTGGACGAAGCATAGATAGTCTTGTGGGAAAGTGAGGGGGAGGAGAATAGGACCTGGAGGTGACAAGAGCTCCACAAGAAGCCCAACAGAGCCAACTAACCAGGGCTCAGAGGAGCTTGTGTAGACTGAAGTACCATGCATGGACTGGACTTAGGCCTCGTATACAGATGTAGTTGATGGGCAGCTCAGACTTCATGTGGGTCCTCTAATAATGGGTGCAGGATCTGTCTCTGAAATGGACTCTATTGCCAGCTTTTAGATCACTTCCCCCTGGTGTTACTGCCTTACCAGTCCACAGCGGAAGAGGACGCACTCAGTTCTGATGCAACTTCATGACGTGGAGTGGATGGGAATCCATTTTCGGAGTAATAGGGAAGAGGAAATGGGGGAGAGGGAGGGAAATTGGGACTGGGAGGAGAGGAGGTACAGGGCTACAACCAGGATGTAACGTGAATACACAAATTGAAAAATGTGTGTGTGTGTGTGTGTGTGTGTGTGTGTGTGTGTGTGTGTACATTCCAATCATCTTAGCATTTTTCAGAATTAAGGCCTTAGATTCTGTCCATAATACCACCACAAAGAAGAAAATTCAAAGATGTGGAGAGAGAGCAGAAAGTGTAAAAGAAAGAGGAGATAAGAGGAGAATAAAGAGAAAAGTGAGGAGGGAGCATTCCAATCCATTTTCACGTCTGTCTGTTACCTTCCTCTCAATACTTAACTCTCTTACAGGCACCAAGTATAACGAGCAGAAAGAGAAGTGGCACACACTACACCAGACAAATGAGCCCTCAAATGTTCTTATCCATTCATAATAATAATACGACTCGAGTGCAGAGAGCAGTGAGGTAGACAATAGAGAGAATGCATGTTTGAGAACTCAACAGTGGGTTTCGGAAGACAGTGTCTGTGCAGTACCTCATTTGAGCCTTAAACGCAGCATGCAGAAGATACTGAACACAGGCTGTGGCTGCTTGTGTGGGGGCTTGAAGAAAGCAGACGCCATGTACAGCTGGAGCTCATGAGAGGAGAATGGAATAAGGCCACAGCTGAGCCCTGGGGCAGGGAAGGGGCAGAGCTAGAGCCAAGATGATGGAGCTTGTTTCACAGGATATCAACATAAAGGATGCATAGCTTCTTGCTTTTCACTCTAACACATTCATTTTCCTATGCTTTATCACTGCCATCAACTTCCATAGGATTGGTTCAAAATTAAAAGGCAAAGCAAACAGACTAAACAAACAAACAAACAAACCATCCCTCTGAAGGAACGTACCAGATGGAATGGGTTAGAGAAACCCATTGCCAAACTACCAAGTCCACCTTCATGACTCCAGTGCTAGAACAGACATGCATTTTGGGAGTTATTTTGTTCACTTTGGACAACATGGTGACACTAGAAGGAAAGTGACAAGCTCCCTGAAGGCACGTTCCTTCGCTCCATCCCTACCATCAACATCCTGCCCAGGAGATATCAAGCCATTCCAAACAAGTTGGTCTGAATTGGTAGTCATAAATCCACCAGGCTGGATCCCCTCTCACTTTTTACTGGCCCAGACCCTCTGCTGAGTGGCAGCACACTCCACAAGACTGAGTGGACCTCTCAAACCATTTCGGTGTGTGAAATCCAAGCACTAAAGATGCTATATTCTCTTGTTCTAGATGAGGCATATAGCTTCCTGCCAAGGAGAACTGGATTTTTTTCAAAGGATCTGGAATAAATATTAATTATTCTTGTAGTTGTGATTCCATACACGGCCATTCCTATAATAACTACAAATATGCTGGCTAAAGCAAGCAAATTTGGTCAGAATCCAATGCCTTGTATTCCCTGTGTGTGCTGCTCTTAAGGGAAAATGGACGTAGCAGTTGAGGCTTTTACTCTGAAGTTGCCCTTCAAACAGAATACTTGCTAAGGGGCCATGCCTCTGCTGACCTCGTGCAGATAATGTCACTCTCTGGAGGGTAAAACTGTGGGCACAGAAGAAACCTAGGCGAAAGCAAACATCAACTTCAGAAAGCACCCAGCAAATCAAGGATAACAGAGTCGAGAAGGAAGGCACGGGGAATGAATGCCTTTCTCCACAAGAAAATTACCGTGACTTCCTTGGGTCATCTACGTGTCTCTGGCTATTTAGTGGAACTGCTTGATTTGATACCTTTGGGGAAACTTTGTTACGGTAGAATGCCAAAATCTCCAAAATGCACCTCCCAGGTGGAAGGAAAAGGGCATGCTATGAACCTAGATCCTATTTTTGGCAGAGTAGTCAGCTATTAAAAATTCAGTACAGTAAAATACAGCTCTCTGTGTTCTCACTTGTAAAATATACATTTTCAGCTCCTTAGTAGTCTATACACATGCATATGCAATATAATTTATAAGTATTATATTTGTTTTACTCTCCATGGGTGATAATCTGATGGAATTTACTATAAACACCTGAAAATCCTCCTCAGAATCAGCAAATGCTTCTGATAATATGTTCCCTTAAACCTTTTGGCCACCCCAAAAGCAGTATGGAAGTCTTTCAAGCTCACATTTGTTGAGCACTATGTTTTCCTAGATGTCTCTAAGGGCAGAAACAAGTGGATCAATTGAGTCAGTTTATATAGTAAAGGAAATAAGTCCCTAAAGTGACAAACCACATGTAGAGTATAGACATTGTTTTGGGGTGAAGAGCAAAGAACTCTTCTTATTCTTAAGAAAATATTAAAATGTGAGCCCACTAAAAAAGTATCCAAGCTAAATATTGTGTTTACTTGTAGTGTACAATACACTCACAGAGAGAATATTCATTGACTTCTTCTTCTTGTTGTTGTTGTTCCAGAAATGATAAGGAAATATAAACAGAAGATGTTCTGCTGGGGACATAGTATTATTCAGAATCAAATGAATCCTTAAAGGCACCAAGGAAAAAGAATACTATACACATTACAGTCTTGGCATTCATATATAAGTCTTGTGTTTTCATTCAAAAGAAATGCTTTCATTTAAATGCAGATGGTCTGACAAGCATCATGTGGCCCGACAAGCTTCCAGTGGTCCGCTCATTGATGTTAATTGGTGGGAATTAAGAAATGGTAGAAACTTTAGAAATGGAAAGTATGGTAAATGACTGACTTCATGCCTTCTTCTGAAATTTGAGAAATTCAGTCCTTAAACAACTGCTCCAGAGGCATACTGAAGGGTGAAAGATCTGTCAACCTTTGTCCCACAACTAAATGTGGAAAAGTCTTCATTCTGTCTGGAAGTGGACCAACACAGAGACAGCCCTAAATAGAAACAGCTTAAGGACTCAAAAGGCTCTGTAATTAGGTCTCTGCTTCATCTAAATGCACATGACAGACTTTTAGAGTTGCTGAAGTTGCCTCTGTAATCCCCGTTGCTTAAATGAAAGCCAACTTGGAGGTGGAAAATTTAGGCAAGGCCAGGTCTACCTCTCCCAACCGGCTCACATCTTACAAACAGGGCAATGCCTCGGTGTGTAAACTGGGAGGCCAAGGTTTCATCATCCCAAAGGGGGTTGTTTCTATAGATCATATCCCGGAATAGAGTTCAGAGTGAATTTGTAATCATGATGACCAGCTGAGGTAAAGACAGCAATAAGTACACACTGCTCAGATTCAAACGTGGTGCAAAGATTCCCACGAGGCAACTGGGAGAAAACTCTCTTCTGAGAGTCTTCTGCACCTAAGCCCTGGAGGCAGGCACTGCTCCGCAGCCCCAGCCCTGAGCCCTGGGGATCCTAATTCCCTAATGCTGAAGCTCCCGAAAGCACCAGCCCAGCAGGATTGTGCAGAATCTGCAGGCACAGACGATTAGAAGGAGCAGCTGGAAGCTAACTCTAATTGTGATTAAACACCTATTAGTAGTGGTCATTCTCATGATTCTGTTTCATAAGGCTCTTTGCCAAAGTTGTCAACGGCATTGCGCGCATGCGCGTTTTCAGAGGCCAGTGAGTATTCTTATCGCTGAAGTAGAGGCTGTGCTCAGGAGAAGGGCAGGCTCCTGCTTCATTCGTTCACTCATGTATTCCACAATACAGAAGATGCTGTTTTGGCCTTTGGCAATAGAAAATGCCTACTTAAAGGAGTTCACTGTTTGGATGCAAGATCAGAATACAGACAGGAAAACAAATTGCCACAATCGGTGCAATGAGACAAATAGACATAGGTGCTGTGTAATACACAGTCCAGACTTTTCTAGAGGCAACATTATCTTTGGTTGTAAGCATAGACAATGTCCTAGTAGTCTTTTTCCATCAGCTAAAATCAATGGGTTTGTGGAACAGAGGAGCTGTCATATGTCATTCAGGTGTCATCGTGGGAACGGGAAAGAAAGCACTGCAGCTGGAGCTCCCACATCCTACGCCATTTCCCCAGAGATGCTGGCATAAGTTTCTGAAATCTGCACAGCACACAAGCTGTGCACACCAAGCGAGTACTTCGGGGAGGTTTGGTAGCCAATTCTAGCATGTTTTCATTCACAAGCCTAAAGTACCTCGATGCTCACAGAAGCAAAGGAGAGACTCTGGGACACTGGAATCACCAGGATAAGCATGCATTCTGGGAAAGAAAAGCAGCTACTGAGTTCGAAGCTTACACCAGTGCAAGCATGGAGCTCAGCTACTGTTTCCTCCTGCAGGCAGAACCGAACGCAGGGCTGGCGGGCACTTTGCTTCCTCTTAAACCTGCCAACTAACTTCTGGTGAGGGAGACTCAAGAACAGCACCTTGTGGGGTAAAGCTCTGGCATTAAGGGGATTCCGTAAGCACCTCTCCACCTGTCTCTCTGCTTTTCAAAGCTGTATCCGATGACTCTTTAGGGAATTTCTCTTTCGCTTAATGGGAATCGTTCTGTTGCGATTACTTTTTTCCTTCATCATTTTACCCTCCTCCTGTTCTTTCTTTCTTTTCCTCTTTCTTTTTGTTCTGGTTGAAAATAGGGTGTGTTCTGTAGCCTGGCTATTCCTGAGTTTCCAATTCTCCTTCCCTTGGCCTCGTAAGTGCTAGAATTACAAGCATGCACGACCAGGTACCCAAGTTGTAATAGTCTATCCCGCTTGGCAACTTGCTTGGATTGAGATTTGCATGCCTTAGATTTTAGCAGAGTACTGTTCTGGATGTCTGTGAGAGCATTTCTAAAAATGATTATCATGCACGATAGTGACTGGAGGTTGAAAACCCTTTCTTGAGTGTGCTCAGCGCTTTCCAATGGCTGCAGATTGGGAGGGAACAACAGTGAAAAATGAAGACTCTACCCACTGTGTGCAAGCTTCCTTCTTCTTGACCAAGTGCATCCGGTGCTGCAACCCCTGCCTGGGACCTCAAACCCCAGCTCTGAAGCCTATAAACTCATCAATACATCAACCACACTGCAGGGTGCTTTTAGGCTATTAGTCTCAAATTGGGACTGTATCATCGGTCTCCCTGTTCTGACACTTCCAGTTTCTTGCACTGAGCAGACACGAAGTTCTTCTGTTTCTCCAGCATGCAAATGGCCAGTCTCCACTCACGTAACCAAATTCAATACCTCCGTCATTTACAACTAAGCATCTAGTCTGCTAGTTATGTTCCTCTGAGGAGTATTGGTCAATGGGTCTTCATCAGTCACCGCATGACCAGGAACAACTCAAAAGTTATAAAATCAACATAGTTGTGTTGCTGTATATCTGGAGCCATTTGGTCACACTCAGCTCTGACTGTTGGGTTCAACTATTTTTCCATGTTTAACTTAAAACAATAAACCTTGGTGAGTATGGATCAGTTGTTAACATCCTCCTAAGATACATTTATTGAAAACATAACTTCTGGTGTGGAGCTTTGGGTAGAGTTTCTATGAAGTAAACTGACATAAGCCATAATGTTGCTAAGTGTAAGGAGCAGGTGTATAGACGTTTATACCAGAAAGCCACCTCTATCACTCCTTCTGTGCAGAGCAGTCGCAGAAAGGTCATGTGAGTCCAAAGTGAGACGGTGGTCCCTAAAGGAATGGTCTCTGTCCTTTGTTCTGTGATTCTAGCCTCTGTAAATTTGAATAAATAAATTTTCATAGTTTAAGCTACTGATAAGTTTTACGTTGTACAGAGGAATATCAAATGGCTGAGAAACACTTAAAGAAATGCTCAACCTCCTTAATCATCAGGGAAATGCAAATCAAAACAACTCTGAGATTCCATCTTACACCCATCAGAATGGCTAAGATCAAAAATTCAAGCGACACCACATGCTGGCGAGGATGTGGGGAGAGAGGAACACTCCTTCATTGCTGGTGGGAATGCAAACTAGTACAACCACTTTGGAAATCTATCTGGTGCTATCTCAGAAAAATGGGAATAGGGCTTCCTCAAGACCCAGCTATTCCACTCCTTGGAATATACCCAGAAGATGCTCCAGCACACAGCAAGAAAATTTGCTCAACCATGTTCATAGCAGCCTTATTCATAATAGCCAGAACATGGAAACAGCCTAAGTGTCCATCAGTAGAAGAATGGATAAAGAAACTGTGGTACATATACACTATGGAATACTACTCAGCTATTAAAAACAAGGAATTCCCGAAATTTGTGGACAAATGGATTGAGCTAGAAATGATCATAATGAGTGAGTTAAGCCAGAAGCAGAAAGACTCAAATGGTATATACTCACTTATATCTGCACATTAGCCCAAGGGGCATATCCCACGAAAGCCTTCACTTACCAGGAAACTGAGACAGAGGGGAGGACATTCTAGTGGGACTCTAGATGAGAGAAGCATGGGAGAATGATAAAGTAGAAGGACCCAGAGGGTCCTAGAAGCCTACAAGTAGAACATTATGATAGGCAGATTTGGGCACAGGGGTCCCGCTCAAACTAAGGCACCAGCCAAGGACAATACAGGCGGTAAACCTTAAACCCCTACCCAGATCTAGACAATGGACAGAACATTCTCCACAGTAGAGTGGAGAGTGGGATATTACTTTCTCACATACTCTGGTGCCTCGACTTTGACCATGTCCCCTGGAGGGGGAGACCTGGTGGCACTCAGAGGAAGGACAGCAGGTTACCAAGAAGAGACTTGATACCCTATGAACATTTACAGGGGGAGGTAATCCGCCTCAGGAACAGTCATAGGGAAGGGGAATAAGGGGGAAAATGGGAGGGAGGGAAGAATGGGAGGATACAAGGGATGGGATAACCATTGAGATGGTTCTGTCCATTGTCTAGATCTGGGTACGGGTTTAAGGTTTACTGCCTGTATTGTCCTTGGCTGGTGCCTTAGTTTGAGCGGGACCCTTGTGCCCAAATCTGCCTATCATAATGTTCTACTTGTAGGCTTCTTGGACCCTCTGGAGCCTTCTACTTTGCCATTCTCCCATGCTTCTCTCATCTAGAGTCCCACTAGAATGTCCTCCCCTCTGTCTCAGTTTCCTGGTAAGTGAAGGCTTTCGTGGGACATGCCCCTTGGGCTAATAGTCTTTTTCTTATCATGATTTACTTCACAGTATTTTCCTTTGAGTTTTTTGGAATTGGCTGGATGGTAATTTTGGTCTCAGCTCCCAACAAAAGCCATTCTCCACCCAACTCCATATGCTTTGCTGCCACCAGCTGAGCAAGTTTCAAGGCTTTTTCAGTTCTACAGAAGCATAACTCTTCCTTCCTCTTATTATTTTTAGTGCTTGTAATTGTCATCTTTGGTGATAAATTTGTCTATATTTTCATAACTTGTCTATATTTTCATAACTTTTTTGTTTGGTTTTCAAGACAGGGTTTCTCTGGGTAGCCTTGGCTGTCCTGGACTCACTTTTTAGACCAGGCTGGCCTTGAACTCACAGCAATCCTCCTGCCTCTGCCTCCCGAGTGTTAGGATTAAAGGTGTGTGCCACCACTGCCCAGCATAACTTTTAATGTAAAGGTTAATAAACAATATTTCCTGCCCAATAAGAACTTCTCATTCTATATATTTATTCCAAATGATGTAATAGCCAGGATAGCTCCTAAAGTACTGACATAATAGCAAAGAGAAGAGCATGGTACAAAGCCATTGATGATGCAGCATTTTGTCATATGCCACATCACTTCTGCAATGATGTTGATATGAAAGGCACATCCCCTG
The DNA here is from genome assembly GCF_964271855.1 of Acomys minous. Classification (NCBI taxonomy): domain Eukaryota; kingdom Metazoa; phylum Chordata; class Mammalia; order Rodentia; family Muridae; genus Acomys; species Acomys minous. The sequence continues at coordinate 42,281,915 of NC_140489.1, read as the reverse complement.
CTAATGTGAAGCCTTTTGCAAAGCAGGTGTCAGAGATGCCAACATCCACTCTTGATGTTGGATCATGCACAGGTTGGAATCCTACTCATGGGTGCTCCCCATGGCATACGGCTTGCTTTGCTTGCTTGCTTGCTCATTCCTTTGGGATTCTCTGTTTGTTCCGAAGCACAGTGAGACACACTAACATCACTGAATCATACGTGAGCTCATACTGTCTTCTTTTTTAAGGCTGAGCACAATCAAGCATCAAATTATATAATCTTCCACAAAAAGCTTTTAAAAAATTATCTTTAGACTGTTCTAGAAATGGTTGCATTTTTTTAAAAATGGAGCAAAGACAATATCAATGAATGTGTTATTGTGGAAAGGGGAAAGTTCCTCAGGGTTCCACCTTTACTCCAAGACTTTTAATCTACATTTAATAGTAGAAATGCTGAGAATGCAAGATTTAAAGAGCTTACATTTCAGTGAAAGATTTGACACTTATCTTGATAAGCAAACTTGAGTGAATCATTCATTTCCTTGTCTTATTTTTCATCCATAATGAAATAAATTAAAATAGGTAATCTACAAAAATCTTTGTTTATTCTCCATAATCCTTTCTTTGCAATGAAATCCTAAGTCTGTGTTGTCATCACCTTTCTAGACTCTCCCTGTCCACCTCATGAGATAAACTGGATTCATCCCCCTTGACATCCTTTTAAGCCTGAGTGCAGCCTTTCTTAACACCTTCCTGAGTCTGTGATGATCCCTAGTCTGTGGGCTTCTGGACAGCAGACACTGGACCTCTCCCTCAGTGACCCCATAGATACTAGTAGGAACAGAATACACGTTGTTCCAACCAGTGTTTTCTGTAACATACTTCAACAAAGTGTCTCATCAGACTATGTACAGAAAATAGCAAATAAAGCTTCTCACTCTTCTTATTTAAGAAGTTACTCTGGGGGGAAATATGTTCCTACTATCTTGAAAGTGAAGAAAATATTCTGAAATAATTCACAATCTCAGCCATGCTTAATGTAGCCGTAAGTGCTAATGTAACATTTATTTTAAGCTCCAAGGAAATGAAATTCTCTTGACAGCCTCATGTACAAATATACCTACCAATTTCTAAATGGCTCATTTTCCTAAACTCATAAAATGCAATGTTTGTGGGCTTCGTCAATTTTTTTTTTAAATAGAAAAGGGTTCCAATAAAATTGCCAATGTATGTACAGGTCTGAGGAACTTTGAGGATACAGGTTTCTTATTAACCTTTTTAAATGGTGCCCCACTGGTCCTCAAGACTACCCTCTGTTTGAATAACTGACTAGAAATCACAAGATCAGCACAGAGTTACAATCACGGCCATGGTCTCTCCTGCAGCCTGAGCATCCAAAGCAAGCCTGGCAAAGCAAGCCTGGTGAAGCAAGCCTGGTGAAGCCAGAGGTGTGTGGGCGAGGCTGGGAGCACTAGGCAAAAGTAACCAGCATCGTCTCTCTAGTTCCTCCAGCAAGAGCAGAAGATGTACACATGAGATGTTGTCAGCCATGAAATTCACCAAGGATACAGTTTCTGGGGGAGGGCTCAGGTAGGCATTTTCTGCCTGGCCTATACCGAAATTCCACAAAAATAACACAATCACATTATTTGAATGAACTATTAAGCACAGAAAGGGACTCACTAAGCAGCTTGGTCGGAATCATCTAAAATCAAAATCCCCGGGTTAACCGTTTAAGTAACTTTTTCAAAGGACAACAGTGATTTCTACTGGGTTTGATCTGTTTTTTAAAATAGAAATGGTTTACTCTACTGAATAGCCACCAAGGAGACTAATCAGTACAATTAATTTAAGAGTCCAGTGGGGATCCTTTGGAATCTACCACCCACACTGAGTGAGCCAATTATCTGCTTTGACTCACACCTGCAGGTGGTACTAAACTCAGTGCACATTCATTCTTGCATCATCACCAGAAATAGCATCTTGAATTGGTTAAACAGATAAATACATAAATAAACTCATTTGATGCCTTTGCAAATTCTGTCTAAGCTCATAACAAACCAGGAAACGGTGCTCTCATTACAGAACAGCCTACCAACCAGGGCCCTTTGTGCAACTCGGTTTACACTCTCTGACTTTTGCACAAGAGGCTTACGTGTCAGAACACTTGCTTTAAATGCATAAGGTATAATAACAAAAATCAAAACAATATCTTGGAATATCTTAAACATGCATGACAAAATCTGAAAACATCTATGTAATATCTATGTGTTAGGCATAAATATTGTGGGAGTAGGCAACCAATATCTGATTGGATTTAAGGTCCACTTCATGAGATGGAACCTATCCCCAAATAAGTAAATTACAAGATTTTATTATCAAAGTTTACAGGTTACAAATAGAACTCTCAGGCTTCCAATACCATGATACCAAAGTTCATTAATTTATTCCATTTAGGTCACGACCTGTTGGGTCAAAAGTAAACAAACATGCTTTTTTTGATGGATTCATTTGTTTGTGTAGAACTTTTAGAACTAATCAAATGAATTTGCTTTATTATTAATTTTTTATTATTTACTAGACTAATTTTATTTTATACACACATATTATATATATAGTTTATGTGCATGAAAAATAAAATGTGTGTGTGTGTGTATGTGTGTGTGTGTGTGTGTGTGTGTGTGTGTGTGTGTGTGTGAGCAAAGCAAGTGCGCACGCACGCGTGTTCCAGGAAGACTGGCCTGGCACTCAATGAAGCAGTTTCCAACTGAGTGAGAAGCAGGAACTTTGACCTTCTGTGTGAACTCACCAGTCCTGACAACAGCTGCCGTCTATCCTTGCTCCTGAATGCTCTCTGCCTGGCTCCATAGCCACTCTTATTCATAAGATAGTCGCTGTTTTATGGTGGCCCTCTGGTGAGGTGTCAAATAAGGGAGATGTGATTTCTGTTCAAGGTAGAAAGAGTTCTAATTGTGTAAATGCCATATCCACCCAAATTCCCAGTCCTCTGCATCTAAGGGCTGACACATAACACCCATGTGCAGCCAGTCCCATCTGGAGATGGTTTCTAGAAACACAGTTGTGTCGGTTTATTAGCCTGTTTGCTCCAGTGGCCCTTTAAGGGAAGAAAGGCAGAAAGTTGATTCTTGCCTCTCCCACCAGGGAGAAAGCAACCATCTGCCAAGTCCAAAGAGAGTTCTCACCAGGAAACCAAATGGACCAGTCACTCAACTGAGGCTTCCAAATCACCAGGCAGAAAAATCCTTATTTAATAATATACTTTAGTCTCAGAACTTCTACCTTCCCATGGGTAAAATGACAATTATTTTACCTTATTTATATTTCTGGTATTTGATAAGAGTATTATATAAAAAAAAGTATTGAAGTTCCTGGCTATATTCTGTTATGGTTGACTAGTGTAGGAAGTCACTCTACCATTACAAGGGTGAAGTTGAGTAGTTGACTTTGGCAAACAAACCCTAAAGTTTCTGCTGTATGGTCCTTGATTCAAAAGGTTTGGTATTCCAAGCCAGATGCAGTGGCGCACACCTTTAATCCCAGCCCTCGGGAAGCAGAGGCAGGCAGATCTCTGTAAATTTGAGGCCAGCCTGGTCTACTAAATGAGTCTAGGACAGCCAAGGCTACACAGAGAAACCCTGTCTCAAAAAAAAAAGTTAAAACCCCAGATCTAATTTTTGGATAAAATTTCCAGAACATCTTTTTTTATAAGAACTTTTTAAATAGAAGAGTTTAAGACTGAACATTCTACTAAAGGGAGTCTCATTTGTATGGAAGAAGATGAGGGCAAACAACGAAAGAATCACCTAGTTTCTCTCTAGTACAGCCACTGAAAACCATACACTGTACAACATCATTTATATACTGGCCAGAGGTGCACTGTACTATGGCTGAGAACACTGATCCCCCAGTTGGCCATGGTCACTATGAGATCCACAGCTCACTAAGAACATAGTCTCGCTCATTGAAGAGAGTGACAACTGTTCAACACAATCTAATAACAGCAAGAGCAACCTTATTTTTTCAATTCGTAAATCAATGGGGAATAAAGTAAATGAGCAGATGAGACGTCCTTCAAATTATGGGCCATGTGTCTGTGAGAGATGTCTATGGAAAAGCCTGGCAGCTATTGTGAGAAGTCTATAAAGTCAAAGAATTGTTTGAATCCAGACTTTGATCCACACAACTGCTTTGTCAGGTGTAAATCCCACTCTCAGAACCTTCATGGTCTTGTAGTATAAATGGATATTCTGCCTTGTTTGTGGGACGCTGGCATTAACAACACTATCGGATATTAAATACATTATGCCCACCAGTATAAAATAGGCTGTTTAAATGGTAGTTCACACTACTAACCACTGGAAGATACTCTTTCACAGTTCTCTTTCACATTTTGTTTGGCTGAGAATGAAGTGGCGGAGACTGGCAACGCTTCCTGTTCTCACAATTTGCCAAGTTACTAAATAATCCATTAAGAACAGAGAGATGGGATTATGAAAACAAATTAAAAAGCAGTACGGTGTATAACAAACTTGGAAGGGGAAAAGCACTTGCTGTCACAGCCCACTTCTAGTACCTGTAGACATCAGCATGTGGTCCCTAGATCCTGATTACAAAACTAAAAACAAACAAGAGTTCTCGGTCTGTAGCTCAATTTTTTTTAAAACTGGGAGAGTCACAGTGATATAGGCTATCAGCTCTAATACCAAACAAAATGTGTTTCTCTCTCTCTCTCTCTCTCTCTCTCTCTCTCTCTCTCTCTCTCTCTCTCTCTCTCTCTCTCTCTTTCTCTGTGTGTGTGTGTGTGTGTGTGTGTGTGTGTGTGTGTGTTACCTGTACAAACACTTGCACAAAATAAAGAGGAAGCAGAGCGTTATTATTAACTTCTTTTGAGGAAATACATATTCTATTTGTGATCTGTTTGGATTATTCCTTCTTGAGACTTTGCCTTACATCCATATCTATTGGTATGCTGGCTAGTTTTATGTCGACTTGACACAAGCTGTTATCTGAAATGAGGAATCCTCAACTGAAAAAAAAATACCTCCATAAACTCTAGATGTAGGACATTTTCTTAATTAATAATTTATGGGGGAGGGCCAGTCCATTGTAGGTGGATCCATCCCTGGGCTTGGTGGTCCTGGGTTCTATAAGAAAGCAGGATGAGCAAGCAATGAGGAGCAAGCCAGTAACCACATCCCTCTATGCCACTGCATCAGCTTTTACCTCCAGGCCCTTTTCCTGCTTGAGTTCCTGTCCTGACTTCAGTCAGTTACGGATTTTGATGTGGAAGTGGAAGTGAAATCAACTCTCTCCTCCTCAACTCACTTTTGGTCATGATGTTTCATCATACCAATGGAAACCCTAACTAGGACAATTGATTATTTACTACTAATCCCCTGGTCCTGATTTCTTCACATGGTTAGAGGAAGAAATAACTCCACATCTTATGTCACAAAACGTTATAAATATCAAGTGATATCTGATGTAAACAATACAATTTTAAGAGTACAGTGACAGTATGTGTTTAGAAAATGTAATGATGATAAATAAGGGCTTAGATCACATGACAGAATAGGGAAAATTACAATTCTGATTCATTTTGAGTTATTCTGAATAGAAGAGCTTCAAATGGCTGTTTGTGGATGGGGGCCTCACAGCAGAAGGCAGAGTATGAACCCAAGAACTATGGGTTCCCTAACATCAGGAGGTAAGAACAGTTTATATTTGTTTCGTAGCTGGGCCCCTCTCCCTCCGCCGTCACTGGCTAATGACTGCTGGTAATTCCCACGGTGTGCACTTGAAGCTTGCAGAACACAGGGAGTCTGTGGTTCATCTCTGCTTTCTACAGCTATTTACTTGCCCCAATATTCTGGATATTCAGTCACAATTTGTTAACAAACACATGAACTGAAACATCACTCTACTGTGGATCAAATGTTTGAAAACTCAGTAGGATTCCCGTTCCTGCCAAGCCAGCCATTTCTTGGACCCTGAGCAAGAAGCATGCTGATTTAGTTCTGTTTGTTTTTGCATTGCCACAGTGTGGACATTAATTTCTCTTTTGACTGGCTTGTTTGCCTTCATGTTAACTACAATAAAGGTTTGATTTAAGTGGCTAGTAGAAAGGAAGGATCGTTATTCCAAAATACTTCACGGCAGACAGGCAATCATTTTATGTGAAGCTCCTTAAGTGCAGTTATCCAAATGTGTAATTCATTCTTGGCCATAAAAGAGTCTTAGCCAATGCCCATTGACCTATAAATCAGAGATAGAAGGTTTATTTATGCATATCAACATTATGTTCCACTCATCAATTAAGAAACAAATGGTAATGAAGATCAAATTTGTAGCAGGACCACAGTAAAGGAATCCTGTATCTATTTACAGGGTTTGTCAGTGTGGCTAATTCATCCTTCTGATGGTATTCTTGAAAGAATTAGCGAAAAGGAAGCTTTGTGAATCGATTATGAGACTAGAAGAAAAGAGCAGTGGGACTAGAAAATAGGCAGCCATCTTGATTGACATTCCCACTTTCACGACATTCATACAACACAAAGAAACATGCTGCTATCCACTTTAGAGCAGAGCCACAGACTCCAGAAGCTAACCACATGTGATGGCTATGTTTGGTTGCCAACTCGACTACATCTGCGATTAACTAAATTCCAAAGGACTGAGTACACCTATGAGGAATTTTTCTTGATTGAATTTTTTGAAGTGGGATGACCCAGCTTAAATCTGGGCCACACCTTCTAGTGGGAGCCTATATAAAGGACATGGAAGAAAGAGGCACCAGCTCTTTGCCTGCTTGGCCTTAGTGCTCTCTCTAGCAAGTTCATTGCTTCACTGGCATTAGAGCCTCCTTTTGGGGGGGTCCTGCCACATGTTGAAGACCACCGGAGACATCCAGCCTCTGGGGTTGAACAACTGTTGGGTTTTTGGACCTAGAACATCCTGATACTAATAATATCACCATTCTATAGCACAGTTTCCAGGCCCATTTGCTCCTGCCCAAGGCTGTTTTTCAGTTTGCGTCTTAAATGATAAAAACTCAAATATTCACTGAGATAATCAGAGTGTCTTCTCCCTTCAAAAGTAAACAACGTAAATGAACGGAAAGAAAATTGCATCATGTTATGCAGATGAGAATGTACCACTTGAAAATGAAGTACTTTCCATCCTGGGCTGATAGAACATAGCCTGCTCACGCCCTTGCTGCCCTCCGCCCCCACCGCCCCCACCCTGCCACCAGCCAAGACTCATAAGAGAAAGAAGATGCAACATACCCGCTTCCTTAGATTGCAAGTGAGGGTGAGGTTCCTTGAAAATGAGTTTGCAAATGCTGTGTAGAAGTCAAGGACCTTGAGCAGGGCTTCTCGTTTGATGATGTGCAGGTCACAGTAAGTCAGGGCCCGGACATTGGCACACGCATGAGCAAGGGTAGTTTCCTTCCAGAAGATGTCTCCAAACACATCACCTTTCCCTGGAAAGCAGGAGAAGACAACCGTTTCTACCACACCCACTAGTGTTCTTCAGTTGGATAGATAGTATTGATCTATATAATCTAAAGCATAAACCTCACTGTATGTATAGAACTTTGCACAGCACATTTTCGTCATGAGTAACACCCTCAGATTTCAGTTCCTGACGGAAACCTGGGGTAGGGGAAACAAATACCACTCATTGGAGTAGCTACTATGTCATTATAACAAATATTTTCAATAACTTTTGCAACATTAATTTCCCATTCAGATTAGAAAGAGAAAAATAATTTCTTTTTTCTCATACTTTCTAGGAAAAAAATTGACGACAAAACAAGATGCAATATCCAAGAGTCTGTTGTTATAGCCTTTATAAGTCTAGCACATTTGTAATTTCTGCCACATAGTGTAATGCAATGTACATTCAATTGAGTTATTCAGTAACTAATGATTGTACTCCGAGCACACTAAAGTATGTCATGTCTCTGTCCTTAAAGTATGCCGTTTTCCCTCCATATAGACCTGACAGAGTCTCAGCTATAGCACCAGAGCACCCCAGCCGTGATTCCTAAGCATAGGAAACTGAACTGTGGGAGATGGAGAGAGATGCACACCTGCAGCCCCACAGGATCAGGGTCAAATGCAGATGCACTGAATTGTGGGAGATGGAAAGAACCACAGACTTGTTATCCCACAGAATCACAGAGTCAGATGCTAAAGTCAGGTGCGGATGCATCTTTATCACTGACTCACTTCCCCTGAAGTGAACGTCCCCTGATGCCTGAGAACACCCACCACTCCAAATCAGAAGTGCCTAGTTTTACAGGGGGCTGGAGGAAATGCCAAATGTCCACAGCCCTCAAAGGCCCTTCTGCTTTGAGAAGGTTTCCTGTGAGCCCTCTGGCTTCTGAGGTTCAGCCGTCTGCTCTCTTTGTTCTGTTTCTGCCGGTATGTGCTAAAATGGAAAAGTCGGGAGGGATGCACTCCTCTGGGATACACTTTCCTAGAGGCGTTCCATAGATGATTTGTTCTTTCTGCATTCTAATCACACAGAGGAACAAATACCTATTTACATCGCACAGATTAAAATCAGAAGAGGGGAGGAGAAGAAGTGTTCCATAAAATCCCCAAGGACAATCACAGCACTAGAAAGGAAAGTGGGAGTAAGCAGAGACACGAGGGAAAGAGCCAGGCATAGAAACAGAGAAATTGGCTGAGCATACCACAGAGCATTCGCCCAAATGGGTAGTGGGAAGCTGTTAGAACATAGTAGGAGAGCGGTGAACCCCAGTAGGCACTTTATTGTGCGTGCAGGAAGCATGCAAGTTGTGAAGAAGGTGCTCTGGTCACCATGTGGATCACACGATCAGCATAAAATAACCACGATAAGTATTTAACTCATTTCAACAATCCACTTGATTTTTAACAGAAAATCAACAAAAACAGTTGACATCACTGTTTAATGACTCAGTTGTTTGAAAGCTATGTTGTCCACTGAAATGACATTAAAACCAAGAAGCTGAATGGTCATGACAGTATTATGACAATTTGGGGAGACTGATGATGGAAACTTACATCATAGCACCCCATCCTATTGTAGAGATGAGATCTTTATGTGACATTCTCTTTAAGCTCAAAATCCCAATTATAAGTATTTATTCTAACTGCATAATCTAAAGCGCTAAATTTACTTTTGAAAATGCTCTCAGGACTTACTATTTATAGCACTCCAATGAAGTGTAAGAAGATAAAGGTCAAGAGATAAATAAATTATGAAACACTAGATAGCCACTAAAAGTAGCAAAGATTGTATGAAATGACATACAGAAATACTTATATTGCATACAATTAGAAAAGATCAGAATATCAAACAATATACACAGTAAATTACATTTTCTGTATCACATACTCCTACCTTATCACCTATACATGTACATAAAGCTCACAAGTAAATGCACTAATGTGCTTAAACTTGAACTTCTTTTAAATATACATGCATTATTTTGTAAAGATAAGATATTAATATCAGTTACAGTGGCACAGTCTCAGGTGCTAAAAACATAAGTTTTTAAGAAGGCTCATTTGATCCACTTCTAGATTTTTGTTGTTGTTGTTGATTTTTAATTTCTAATATGCTTACATATTCTATACTTTCTCTAGACTCTTTTTTTTGTTTGTTTGTTTGTTTTTGAGACAGGGTTTCTCTGTGTAGCTTGGCTATCCTAGACTTGCTTTGTAGACTAGGCTGGCCTTGAACTCACAGCGAACTGCCTGCCTCTGGAGTGATGGAATTAAAAGTGTGCACCACCACGCCCAGCCCGAATCTTATTCTTCCTTAAAGAAGTGGAAAAGAATTATATTTCTTTCTAATTCATTTCTAAGACACTTTCTCAAATTACCAATTATAATATCATCTCTGATTGTGATCCACTGTCTGATTTTCAGGCATGAGACACTGTGATACTGGCTGGTCAATTTGACTCAATTGTCTCAGTTCTGGGAATTTATAAAAGATAAGAAACATCACAAGTTCCACTCAGGGTAATGTTATCAGTCACAGCTGAGCAATTTCAAAAAGTGTCATACATGCAAAGCCAAAAGAAATAACAAAGATTTATGTAACATACCAATGAATAAAGACTTAAACCAATGTTTTGAAATAGCTTACAAAATGTTTATTTTATAATACTAGATAAAAATTGATTAAATAATTGCATGGATGAATCCAGAAATTCATTGATTTCTTTTATATTTCACAAATGTATAAAGTATGGGTTTTTAAAGAGTTCCTTTAGAATATTCTGGATTTCTTTGATGTCTGTTGTGATGTTTTCCTGTTCATTTCTGATTGTTGTTTTAGGTCATCTATTTCTTTACTCCGGTTAGCTGGGCCAAGGGCCTGCTTTCATAATGCCAAAAGGTGCCACACCAGCCTCCAAGGGAAGGGGGTAACCAATAGCCCTGCCCATCCATGATGCCTATGAACTACAACAATGACTAACATATCACAATAATAACCTGGAAGGTGAAATAATGGCACCCATAACTTGGCAACAACCAACAGTTCTGTAATTGGATTTATGGCCTCTTAAACAAGAGGACAGCCATGCCTGGTACTAGAAACCTAGCCAACTCCCTGGAGCTAGTAAAGAGTACTTTGCTAAATCATCACAATCTCTAACTGCCTCTGACATCCATAATATAGTATATAGAATAAAACTAAGGCACCAAGACTAAAAATATTATCAAGAAATCTACTTTTTAAAAAAAAATTTCATATGGGGGCTGGAGAGATGGCTCAGAGTTTAAGAGCATCGTCTGCTCTTCCAAAGGTCCGGAGTTCAATTCCCAGCAACCCACATGGTGGCTCACAACCACCTGTAATGAGATCTGGTGTCTTCTTGTGGTGGGCAGGCACACTTGTGGCCAGAATACTACATAAATAATAAATAAATCTTAAAAAAGAAAAATTTCATAATAGAATAAAAGTGCATTGTAACTAAGCTATGATATAAGTCAATTATGCTATTATTAACTTATCAATTAAAACCAAATTTAGATAAAAGATAAAAAAGAGCAAATGACTAAAGGAAAATTCATTTGGAAGCAGTGCTATCTCTCTTTTCCTTTATCTTCCATTCTTAGGCTTGGAGACAGGGGTTGAAAAGAAAGAAGGTGAATACATATACAGGGAAGATACAACAAAAATAGATCTCTCTACTCCTCAACTTAATGCCTTAATTGTTACTCACAAGGTTATTTTTAATTTACTGGTACAGAATGTTGTATACTGATGTGAAATAAGTTTAATTTTAGATACAGTGGTATAGAATTCAAATTTAAGATTATTCGTCACACACATTATATATATTTCTACTCTAATATGTGGTATTGTACCCATATAACTCAATCATAAAACAAGATTCACCTCCAATACTTGGAAAGTACTATTGCCATTTAGAATAAGTACGTTATATAAGTTAATTGTTAGTTAATTGAATCATGGTCATATCAATTACTAGTCTATTTTTATCACAAGAATATAATCTTAGGTGCAACAGGTAGATATGATTCTACAGAAAGCTGAGGTAAAATAGTTAAATAAGGTCTTCAAAAATCTCAGAGACATATAGAATATAGAATTTTAAAATATTTTTAATATTTTAAAGATTCATTGACAATGAGACAGATTAACTCCTGGCAACACCCAGCCTACCTCAAAGAGGATGATGAGCATCAGAGGACCTCCTTATGGAGATGGATTCAAATGTAGCAAAACAGCCACTGGGAAAAATGTCCTCATTTCTACCACAGACAGAATTCTGTCTAAAAATGGGCAAGCTTGGATGCAGGTAGAGTCGATGGCCAAAACTGGCCAAAACAAGGTAAGCAAATTCTTAATAGTACCTGCCTCAGTCTGTCAAGACATATTGGACCAGAGGGCTGAAGATGATACTCCAACATTATAGAGAAATTTAGATGACTGCTCAGATAGCAAACTGTCTTTGTCATCTTCTCATTTGGGAAGCTGCTAAACTGCACCCCCTATATACTCAGGTAATTAATTTATTCCTTCTCAAGTCTCTGATGGGGTTGAAGACCAGATAGTTTCGTTTTACAATTAAACTTAGTTGCTTAGGGAATGTTTTTAGGTCTAGATAGATGTTTTAAGTTGATAATGGCGAGAGATGATAGATATTGACTTACACTCAGAATTTTAGACTCATCAAGACAGGAAGGACGTTCCCTTCAAGGCTGCCAAGTACAAACAGCCAAAGCACTGTGGATGTAACATTTGTATAATCCCTGACATTTCATGGTTCTTCTTGCTGTAGGTAGTTTATTGTACATATGTGGAATAATCTAACTCTGGTGCCCCATATTTGACCACATCCCCTGGATGGGGAGGCCTGGTGGCACTCAGGGGAAGGATAGCAGGCTACCAAGAAGGGACCTGATACCCTATGAGCATATACAGGGGGAAGAGGTCCCCCTCAGTCACAGTCATAGGGGAGGGGAATAAGGGGAAAATGGGAGGGGGGGAGGAATGGGAGGATACAAGGGATGGGATAACCATTGAGATGTAATATAAATAAATTAATTAAAAAAGTGAAACAAATTACAAACATAAAAATAATACAAATGTATATGTAAAAATAAAAAATATTTAATAAAAAAGGAAAAAACAAAACAACAAAGAAAAACGTTTTGAGTAATGTGTTATCACTTTTTTCTTTCTGTCATTCCCCAATTTTTTATATAGTGAATCTACATAACCTTTATTTAAAAAAGCAAAAAAATAACAGACTAATTTATACACATATATACTGATACACAGTAAAATTTTAACATATGTACAAATATAAAATATTAAAGAACTACAGGAAAATTAACAAATGTGGATAATTCTAATCCTATCCAGACTAGTCAATAAATATTCATCATTTTAAGTAGAGATTTGGGAGTTTAAAGATACTCAATGAATGGGTAGATTTTCCTCTTAGAAAAACAGATGGTTGTTAATTATGTAGACATTCAAATATTAATTAGGAACTTTGTTTTACCTAACTGAAAACTTTAAATATTAACTTATTTCTACTTTAAGATTTTTTAATTGACCATTTTCTTCCAAAGCTAAGGACCAAAATCAGGGCTCCAGCATACAAGTCAAGAGCTGTCCCATCGTGTTTCATGGTAACTCCAAAACCACTTAGCCTTTTGCAATCGTGGGGGCAAATATCTATGATACAGAAAAAACAATAAGAAATCAGAATACTAACTCATGGCAAACTTTGTCCCCTACTTCTCCTTCAAAAAATATTAGACTCTCTACTTCCTCTTCCTCTCTGTCTCCTCTCATCCTCTGTCTCTGTCTCTCTGTCTTTCCCTGGGGTCCCCCTCCCCCACTTTTCTTCTCTCCCTATGCTCATTTAATAAATTCCTGTACAACATAAAAAATATTAGAAAGATGTAACTAAAACTAACCAACACGGATAATTCCACTCTCCTCATTAAAGTTCTCTCAACATGATGCTAACTGTTTCATGGCATGAAAGTCCCCTGTATGTGTGATCTATAATGTGCACATCATCTTAACCATTCACTTCACATTACACTTGCTACATCCATGTAAGTCATCCAACACATGATTCAGTTCACCGCAATCTCTTATTACAGTTCTGGGAAGGTGGTCACCGTGCAAGTCAATCACTTATTTACCAGGTGTGAGAGAACCCATTAATGTTCTCCTTCAAGGCGTATTACAGACTTTATACATTCTCAAAAAAATTATAAAATGTGGACATGAAATGCCCAATAAAGACACACCCTTTCTGCATGCAAAGATTTCCACACACTTTCAGACAAAAACAAACAGACAAACAAACAAACACCTTCCTATTCGTGTTCATGACTGTAGAATGGCTGATGATAGTTTTTAGGTCAGTTCCTTCTGGGTGCAAGTCACTCCTGCTGTAAACATTTTGGCTCTTAAGCAAACTACCCCCCCAACCCCCAAAGCCCTAAGATAGAAAGGAACCTCACACTTAACAAGAAAGCTGTTGTTTGGTCTATTTATACTTTCTCAGTTCTTTGCATCAAGCCCTATGAAGTATTGCACTGCCGAACCACGGCAAACTGCATTGGAAAATAGAAATTAATGCTTAATATCCACATTGTAAGAAACTGTAAAATGCAAAGACAAATTAGAGCTCGAGTTACAACATTATTAAAGGAGTAATAAGCCTTGGGGATTGTCTTACCCTACGGGGCTAGTTTAACAGCCAGATTTGTTTTTTTTATTATCTTAGACACATTATCTAGTGAGTTTGTTGATGATGTGGGTTTAAAAATGCATGAGAAACATCACAGTTATTCATTGGTGAGGATAAATAACTTATCCAACAGACCCTCTGAATTTTACTTGAGTGGTTTCTTGAGTATGTTTGGGGCACGGCCATGCTTCTATTTGGTGAGTCTTTCCACCCATACTTGATGAGTGCTTAACCCAGCTCTACATTTCTTTCTTATCTTTCTTCTCTTCTGCATCCTTCTCCCAACCCCCCAAAAGTATCTATTGCACCTCCTCGTCTAAACCCTACGTACACAGCCATCATGTCCTGGAAATTGAAAGTTACAGTTGAAAGCCATAAGACATAGATTTTCTTAGTTTAACATTCTAACCCTATGATTCTAGGAATCAATAAAGACAAGCGAAAAGAAGAAATGTGAATAAAGCAAAACTGGAGTCTTTGGAGCAAGGCCTATTGTTGGTAGCAAGCTACTATTTTAACAGTCCCTGAAAGGTACAATATACTTGTCAAGACATTTAGAAGTAACCTGGCTATTTCAACCACACCAACAAGTCTATTCACGCTAAGTAATTATAGACTAGGGACTAAAGAGTAAAAAGACATTAACGAATATAAAATATGTATGCATCATGAACTTAATTTGGAATTCTTTGTGTTTCATTCGAAGTGGGAAGGTCAAAGAAAGAGTGCATGGAGGTGTAAGAACTGAAAAGAACTTCAAACTGGAAAAAGACAGCAGCTGCAATTATATTCATATGCCCTACTTAGAAAAACATCCTGAAACATCCCACAGTGTAAAAACTATGGTATTTATCAGATGCATCTTTATCTTTGCTCTGGTTAGTTATGCTTCATAACTTACTCTTTACACTGCTTGGCACTTTGACACACTAAAGAATCACGCCCTACCAAGAGAGTGCATAGAAGCCAGATCCCAAAGAGTAAGAATGCACCTGTTTCTGGATCCAGAGATTTAAATTAATTTTCAAATGGCCTCCCTTCCATACCTTTCATCTGGCAAACAGGTCCATGGTGAGGAAAGCAAGGATGCTGAAGGAGGTGATAGGAAACCTGATAACTGACTTATCAAGCTACAAGGACAGAGGAAGTGAATGGGGAGAAGAGGGGAGAGAGAAGGAGAAGGTAGGAAGGGAAAAGAGGAGAGGAGAAAGGTAAGAGAGCAGAGGAGAGAGGAAGGGAGGAGGAAGGGGGAAGGTGCATGGAAAGAGAGGGAGGGAAGTGGAGGGGAGGGAGGGGGAAATGGAAGGGCAGAGAGGGAGGGAAGTGGAGGGAAGAGAAGGGGGAAGTGGAGGAGAGAGAAGGAGGAAGTGGAGGGGAGAGAAGGAGGAAGTAGAGGGTAGGGGGAAGTGGAGGGGCAGAGAAGGAAGGAAGTGGAGGGGCAGAGAAGGAGGGAACTGAATTGGAGGGGAGAGGGAGGAAATGGAGGGAGAGAGAGGGGAGGGAGAGAGAGAGAGAAGTGGAGGGGAGGGGAGGGAGGAGAAGGGGAGGCAGAGAGAAGGAGGAGCTGGAGGGGAGAGGAGGGGAGGGGGCACAAAGAAGGATGATATAGGATTATTTTCAATCTGTCATTTTTTAAAATTTCTCCCAAATTTTGGAATTATTTCAAAATAAGCTAACAAAAATTTTTAAAAGGGGAGATGCCAGGCTTGACTGGTGAGTTAGTGAGCATCCTCTCCATCCTCCTCCCCTGAAGCATTCTTCAAGTGTCTTAAATGTTTAAAACTATACCTTTATTACTTCTGGGCTGAAGTAGTGTCTCTTGAAGTCCATTTAAAAAAAAAAATAAAAGTAAGAAGGTTGTCAGAGAGGTCTCTCCATAATTTGATTCACATAAGTTAGGTATGAACAGAATCTCAATCCGAAGACTTGAGAGAAGAAAGAATAAAAGTGCGCACTCAAAGAAATAAAACGTGGCAGAGAGATGATGAGGCCGGCCTAAAACTCAGGCGCCCTGGGTTCATATTTACAGTGCCACTGCGCAAATCCAGCTGCCAATTCCTTTTCACTTTGTCTCATTGGGCAAATAACTCCATTTTAACAGACCCAAGCCGGAGTCACCGTGCTCAGAGCTTTCTCCAAGCCTTCGGTAAGGAGTCTGCAGCACTCACATTCATAGTGTATATGTGATGTCTGCTTTCCCATCAGCCTCCACTGACAAGATCACCAGGGAAAAGACAAATGCACGTGATTGGTGCTTTTGTTCTACCTTCCTCTTTAAGTGAACAAGAGCAATCATAGCACAGATATGCTTCATTCTGCCACAAAGGCCTGTTCCAGTGATGGGCAGCTTCCAGGAAAGCAATGCCTCCCGTACACCCCCTAGCAGACAAAAGCTAGCAGAAGGCTGCATCAAGCACACTCAGAGTGCTGATTCCCAAGCACTCTGATAATTCTTCATAAAAGTATTTAAAGAAAATTAATTCCTGCAAGAGAACTAACTAGCAATAATAGTATTTTCAAACAGTTAAAAGAAAACAACGTAATCTTTCTTTCATTTTTTTTTTCAGCCCAGCTCAATTTTTCTACCATCTTTACAGAAACAGCTTTCCCATAAAGGGTCATTTCTTCCCCATTCTAAATTTCCAAGTAATCATACTTTCTCAAATGAGGTACTCTTTCTTTCTTTCTACCTTTCTTTTCTTTCCTTACATTGGATTCCACATTGGTTTTCATTTTTGCCTTTGCAGTTTCTAAAACCCATCAGTCAGTCTTTTTTCTTAGGACAATCAGTGCAAGTCAAGCTACGGTAGGTTGGCTTCAGTAGAAAAAAAAAAGATAAAAAGGAAAAAGAAAAGAAAAAGAAAAAATCCAATAGTTTAAAGATTGAACTCATTTTTCACCAGACACCAGCCATGAAAAATGTGATCAACATGGAGCTGACATGATGTGCCTCTCAGTTATTTGACTTGAGAAAAACACAAGGGGGTGATGCTCATCTGGCCTCTCATTTCTTCTTCTTTTATCTGTGTGGATTCCATGAACCTGCTGCAGGTATTTGAGCAAAAGTTCATTCAGCAATTTTGCTTGACAAAATGTTCATATTACACTTATGGTCATGTACGCTAAGTTTGTTGTTGTTGTTGTTGTTGTTGTTGTTGTTTAGTTTATTTTGTTTGAATTCTCTCAAGGTCATGAACCATCACCTCTTTTGTGTTGCGCTATCACTAACCTACCTACAAAGTGTCTGAACTTCAGAGTAAATCTGTTGTCAAACAACTAATTTTCCTAGTTGGTGAAAACAGATGAATGGAACCAGCTTATTAAAACCTAAACTTAATTTCCTCCCATTGTGCTCACTCCTATGCATCTCCTTAGCCTCCTCAGCCCCATCTTCTTCATGGGTCAGCCACCGTGATGAAACAGAACCATAGGGACCAGGATGATGTAAATCTGCCCTTGCCAGGCTACTAGCTGGGCAAGTCTCCATACCTTTTCAAGCCTTGCCTGGCTCTTCTATAAAGAAAAATGCTGAACTGGATACATCTGTCGCCCCGTGAGACTAGCTCCCTTTATTACTGATCTGACAATGGCTCTAAAAGTAAATTCCCACTTGCCAATGAGAGTGTGCAAAGTCCCTTAGGCTGTGGTCATACACAAATGTTATGGGACCCTACGTTCCCTGTTTGCTGTGACTGAGAGTAATGTTCTTTGCTGAAACAGCAAACCAGTTTTCAACTGAAATTCATCATCTCATTAGTGACCCCTTTTCTAAAGTCACCAAACAGACGGGATTCCTGTTTAGAAGCTAAAACTCCAGGACTACTGTGATCCATTTGTCACCGCACCAGGAAAGTTCACAGTACCTAAAATGGCCACCACCTCGTCATCTTGGATAACTTCCAAGGACCCCGACACCACAAAGCAGAGGGCATCCACACTTTCTCCAGCATGGTAAATCAGGTCCCCAGGAGCACAGTGAATGGTTTGGAACTCCACTGCCAAGGCACGCAGACATCCATCGCTGGCCAATCGGAATGCAGGATGTTCATTAAAAACCTTCCGGTTCAGATGAACGCAGATGTCCGCTCTCATGTCCTTGGGACAGATGGAGAGAACCTGAGGAGAGTGAGAAATGAGTAAGTGAGCAGGAAAGAAAGGGTCAACTTCAGAAATAAAAAATGCCAACTGACTGCTACTGCATCTCAAGACAAGGGCCTAAGCACCTGGAAGGCAAAGTTAGACACAGGCCTGTCCTCGAAAAAACTGGGGTCTGGTGAGATGCACTGATGTACATATGAACATCACAGCATCAGAGCACAACACCGTCCATGTCATCGCACAGCACCATGCGTCAACCCTTGAAGGCTATTTCCCTGTTACAATAGTAGTTTTGAGTGGCGGTCAGGAAGAATCTTGACAAAAGAGTTATGGTCAGTCCTGAAAATATATCATACGAGCAACATTAGACAGAGTGTGCTAATTGTATTTATTTACTTAGAAATATATGTGTGCATATATATCATATGTATATTACCATATATGTGATATATCCCAACAATTATAGAAAATTAGGTCATGAATTTGGAAGAGAGTAGAGGGTGACATGGAAAGGTTTGAAAAACTAAAGGGGCAAATGATATAATTATACTATAATCTCAAAACCTAAATTTTAAAAACTAAATAAATAAAAATATAAAACAAAAGTTAATATCCTCAAATCCAATTAACATAAAATATTAACATTATATCAACCCAACCAATGTTTCAAGATTATTTTATAACTACATCAAGAATGAACATTATATGTTAGTACAGACAAGAGGTGGATACACATAAACTGGCCATAATAAAATAAAACCAACACAACTTGTGCAGCTACTTGACATTCCGAAGGCTGATATCAGACCACTCTCACCATCCCTTGAGTCTGCAGGATTTTCCTCTATAAATGAATGAATTCCAGACTTAGAAGAGGGTTTGCATCAGGCCTCTGTAAGACACAGGCACCTGGACAAATCTCTAAGCAGGCCAGACACAGGCTTGGGCACACGATTTTATCACAGGTAGCTGGGATTGGGGGTAGCAGAATTCAAACTCAAGCTTCCTGTAGGGGGCGTGACTGGCAGGAGTGTGCCTGGAAAGCAGGGTGAAGGGAGCTTTCATTAACTATGGCTTTCATACAAGCATTTAAAAACCTATGTCAAAATGGATATTGCATATTACCATACTTTTAGATTATGTTTTTATTCTTTTACAAATTCATACATCCAGTTCATAGCTTTTGGATGTTCTCATCCCTTCTTTTTCTTGCTGAAATCCTTCTTCTTTGTAACAAGTCCCCCTCTAACTTTCAGGTTAGGGTGCAATGGTGTTACTAGGGTTGCCTTGTGGATAGGCACAGGAGGTTATGTGCTGGAGCATGCGCAGCTTTTAATGTCTACAACTAAAAAAAAAATGGCACCCCCTCACCACAGTGATGATTAACTGCCAGTGGCATTTCAGTGAGAGGTGGGTCTATTATACACCTAAGTAGAGAATCACAGAAGTCAGGACTGCCCACCTGGCAGACACACCTGAGGGCCCTGTCCCTCTACCCCCTTGATAAACCAATTTTAATTCAATTTTATTTGATAGAATTTCAATCTTTCAAAGATAAAGCTAAGTTCATTTTCCCATTCAATTATAATAAATGCTATTTCA
Organism: Acomys minous; assembly: GCF_964271855.1. Lineage (NCBI taxonomy): Eukaryota > Metazoa > Chordata > Mammalia > Rodentia > Muridae > Acomys > Acomys minous. Next base: position 42,261,960 of record NC_140489.1, on the reverse strand, counting down.
TGCCAAATAGTTTTCTTCCTTTTCTTAATTATGTTCTAGCTTTAGATTCCAGCCCTCACCCAAGGCTTTAAATATCCCTACTGTATCTGCTCTGTCTTTATCCCTGCACATCTTGTAGGCAAGGTTAATTTTGAATTGACGTTTTTTAAGTGGGTTGGTGTTCCCCTCCCTCTACTAGAAGACTTGTCTAGTTAGATAGTGTCCTCTTCGGTCTCTATGGCCCCGGCTACTAGGAGTCTCTGCTAGAGTCCCTCTCATATCCCCCTGGGAGAGTCCCTCTCATATCCTCCTGGGAGGCTACCCTGACTTAGGTCTCCAGCTTGTTACAGATATAGCAGAGATTGAAGGAAGGTCCAACAAAGACCCGCTCCTGGTCAGAGGACCAACCCCTGACACTATTAACGGTGATCTTCTATGCTTGCAGACAGGAATCTAACAGAGTTGTCCTCTGAGACTCACAGATAAACCTTGGTGGATGTATAGGGAGTCTTATGGGAAAATTGGGAGAAGGAGAAAAGGACCTGGAGGTGACAGTAGCCTCACACGAAGACCAACAGAGCCAACTAACCGGGGCCCAGAGGAGCTTGTGGAGACTGAAGCACCAACCAAGGACCATGCATGGACTGTACCTAGGCTGCCTACACAGAATTATCTCACGGGCAGCTCAGGCTTCATGTGGGTCCTCTAGTAAGGGGGGGATGCTGCCTCTGACACAGACTCTCTTGCCAGTTTTTCAATTATTACCCCGTTGGTGGGACTACCTTGCCAGGCCACGGGGGAAGAGAACTACTTAGTCTTGATATGACCTGATGAGCTGAGGTGGACAGAAAAGGAGGTTCACCTTTTCTGAGGAATGGTGGAGGGGGATGGAAGAGAGGAAGGAAGAGTGGAACTGGGAGGTGAAGAGAAATGAGGCTAAGACCAGGATGTAAAGTGAATAAATAAATACATAAACTTTAATAAAAAAAGAAAGAAAGAACTATCCTCACTATTCCTTTTGTTTGTATCTCACCATAAATGTGACACTGACTGCTTCTCTTCAGGAACGGTCCATCACACAGTGCAGTTAATTGTGCTTCCTGGATTCTTTCTCTTTATGTTTCCTAAGACTACATTTCACAATCATCTCGATGGGATTATTTTCATAATCTTTCAAATTCCTACAGACAGTAGACATCACGTCACTCACCTTTCTGAAATGTCTCCTCTTTGAAGAAAATAATACCCTAATAGAGCTTTAAAAGCACTTGGTACTTTCCCTTGATTGCACTTTCCAATGATGATAATTAATATTATCAGTCTTTAGTGGGTCAGACAATACTGGTTGCTCAACAGGCACTTACTCAGCTTCTACTATGTGTCACTGTGTGAAAAGACTTCATCCTTGCTGTAGAGGAGCTAACAGTGAGTTCAAAAGACAGACGTAAAGAGACAGTCACAATGTAGTGGGAAAATACCATGACAGGGACACAGGAGCCTATGACTCTTGACTTATGGCCTATAGCTTGAGGTCATAAGGCTGGGTTCAGGAGGACACAAGCCACAGTTCAGCTAGGTAATTTACTAGCTTTATGGTCCAGGGAGTTTTGCTTATCCATTCCCTGAGATAAGGATACTGATCACTAGCATCATATATGTTCATGGAAAGAATTTACATTATGCTATAGGCCAGCACACAGCCAGAGCTTGAAGAACCGCCAGCCAGTCAAACATGTATTTAGTTTATCCTATAGTTTGTTTTAGTTCTCTGTAAAGCCCGTTTTCTTCAACCCCTGTATGAAGACTAGGTTGTTTCATAAATTTCCAAAGATAATTAAGTACTTTAATATAAATCTGGACATACTTCAAAAATAGGATAAAAATTTTTTCAAGTTGAAAATATAAAATATCTTAAAAACATATGCACATATAAACATTACATCAAAAAGCTTAAGAGAAAGTGAGTTTTTCTGTTTTTATCCATTTAACATATAGGATTCTCTTTTCTTTCTTTTTTTTTTTTTTTAATTCATGATACTTGGGCTGAAACTCAGGAGCTTTTAATGATTTTTTATTTATTTTTATTTTTATGTGCATTTGGTGTTTTGCATGCATGTATGTCTGTCTGTGTAAGGGTGTCAGATTCCCTGGTACCAGAATGATAGACAGTTGTGAGCTGCCATGTGGGTGCTGGGAATTGGGTCTAAATTCTCTGGAAGAGTGCCCAGGGCTCTTAATTGCTGATCCATATCTCTAGCCCTGGAAACTGTAATTTTATGCCACTTCAGATGGTTCTCTCATATAGCAATTAGAATCTTCTGATATTTAGACTAACCTGTTTTACTAAAAGATGACTTTCATTGTATTTTAAGTACATCACTTTTTTGATTTTTTTTTGTTTTACTCGATTTTTGATACTAACTCATTATATTTTTTATTCTTTAGATTGTAATCACTTATTATTTTTATTGGTCTTGCCTCGGGTTTTGAAACCAGGCTTTATATATGGCTAGCCTTGAAGCCTTGAAGTAGCCCAGGCTAGCCTCCAACTCATGGCAATCCTCCTGCCTCAGATCCCATGTACTGGGATTCCAGGTGTGTACCACCCACTTTCCCTCTCTGCTCTCACTAACTACACTGATTGGTGGTTTGCATGGACAGTTGCCATAAAGCAACAAGTGAACCTAGGTGTTAAAGTGGACCCAGCAGAGTCATGCCCAGAGACAAGCTCCCTCTTCACCCTTAGACAAACTGTCTTTCTGACATGGTATGTGTCGTTAGAATTATAAATATATCATTATTTATCCTGGGAATAATGATATTTACAACTTTCTTAGCCAAGAAAAAATATGCTTTTAAGTGACAGAATGAGAATATCACTGAAGACAACTCTCACACATAGTACGGTGTCTCCGATTGCAGTGTGTTTCGCCGTGACAGTCACATCCATTTTTTCCTCCTTGGTGGATTTTCTAATGTATCTCACAATTACCAGCAAATGAAATTATACTTCAGGGGAGAAGATTCAGGGTAAGAGTGACTTCTGTTTATCTCTGGTGTGTATTATGTCTCCCTTCATAGTGTTACCACGTTAACAAATTAGATTCTTAATTAAGAGAAGCAATAAATTTTCCCTTGGAAGAGCAATGGACTATTTAAGGAATCATTTTTTCATAACACTGCAAACCAACTCTGAAAAGCAGGTGAATGCCGTACTCTGACCTCTGAAACACTTTTGTATTATTTATGATTATCCATTAAATCCAAGGTCAAGCAGGACAACAGCAGACATCTCACAGGATCCAAGGGTCTAATCTTAACACTATGGCTACAGAACTCTTAGTAAAAATAAATGCAATCATGTTGTCTCTGCTTTCTTAAAACCATTCGTGGCTTGCTTCTCCATCAAGTAAAGGCAAAGTTCTAAGCAGGATTGGGGGTTCTGGGGGGACCCTTCCCTCCCTGCAGGCACATTTCACCTGTACTCTTCTCAATCTAATCTCACCGGGCCCCCAGGGATGCCGCACACATGCTTTCCTCTTGATTGGCAGGCACACCATCGCTTTCTTTGCCTAATCATCTCAGGTTCACCCCTCTCTGTCAAATGCAATTCTACACAGTCCTATCACAGAATTTAGGATTGTACAGAAAACAAAACTAAGAATAAGAGCTCTTCTGATTTCCATGTGCTGCTGCTGTTAGTAGAAAAAAAAAGCAAATTGTTGGCAGATATTTCAAAACATTTCCTTTTCAGATCTGAAATAATTCTTTAGTGTTTTTCTAATGAGCCCTTATATTATGCTTAAGATTATAAAATGATAAAATAAAAGCAGCTTTGGCTGGGAGAAGTTCTAAGGACTGAGACTCCATATAACACACATTTAACCATAAATTTTTAGCACTGGTAAAATGCCCAGCATCACACAGGTCCTCAATGTCTAGAAGAAAAACTATCGCAATGGTGTTCCCTGGAGCTTACAACTGGGCCCAGTTGAAAAATCACTGTTTCTGGTCCAATGCCCCATTTACAGATAAGACAAATGTTCTTTTTCTAAAGGCTATGTGGTTTGCAGAGGCCATTCTCAACAAATAACTAGCAAAAATCTCTTTAGTTCAGCTGTGAAGCCATGCTCCCAAGTAAAAAGGAACCAGTAATAAAATAAAAATAAAAATAAAACCCTATACCTTCTGGTGTTCCCTGGTTCTTTGTATACCATAAGAACACAAATCTGATTTTTAAAAATAATTTAAGGTTTAGCTAATCAAATCTATAGTCTAACAGAAAAGCACTAGTTTCCAATCTTTACCGCTGAGAAGCCAAGATTTTGTTAGAAATTTGTTTTCACTTCTAAAAGCTCGCATGTAGCTCACAAATGTGCCACCCACTCCAATATATGAGTAAAGTCACAAGAACTTGTTGATAACTTTCTTATGCCAACATGATTTACTAAGCGGAAGTCATCTCTTACTGGAAATTCAAGTTGCCACCCTTACATGAAAAGGCCCCAAGTTAGATATTTAGTGAGCATTGTTCCTCAACTTGGGTCCCTCTACCTTGCTCATCCATCATTGTATTAGTAGCTGGGAAACCTCAGGGAAGGTACCATGATGCCACATTCAAATCCCCCAGGAAATGGCTACCATGAGAGTCAGCTGTATCCTTTCTCTTAATCACTATTTCAAAGTACTTAAAGCCATTCTCTCTCTAACGTTCACTGTACATGGTATGAGTAATTAAAGCCATTAAAGAAATTGAACTTTTCCATGAACTGTACTTATTTATGTTGTCATTTCTATAAAACTTGAATCTCTGAAGTTCTGTTTCCTACTATTATTTTCCAAAATCATATAATCAATATTTAACTCATGTAACACATATTTTTAAAAACAAAGATGGAGTTCACTAAAAAGCAAAGGTCTTCACTATAGATTTAAGAATTGGCATTAAGAAAGGCAGAGAGGGATGACTCAGCAATTAGGAACACTTATTGCTCACACATAAATACACACACACACACACACGCATGCACACACACAATAAGTAAACACATGTAACAAAAATATTAAAAATATGAAAAAAGAGGCATAGATGCATGTAAGAGAAACCCAGTGCTACTTGCCTTTGTGAGGGAGGGTGGCATGGAAGGCTTACATGAAAGCATATTTTCAGACACTGCAGACTATTCCCCTCATAGTTACAGTGCATTTAAGTCTTACATTGTCATTAGAGAGCAGATTTCCAGTTTCCTCTTACGTAATTCAGCAGCTACCAATACCCCGCGTACATCAGATCATTAAAACATGGGCTTTAGAAGCCCGGTATGTAAAATATAAGAACATCTTTAGGACCCTTTCCAAATTGCTTCTCAGCAAAAGTGTACCAAGTTACTCAACCCTGCTGAGTGTGAGAGAATCGTACGTGTTGTTAATACTCTAACGCGGAACTCTCCCCAACAGGTGTGGAAGAGAAAATGCAATTTTCACCTGAAAGAAAAGCAGACTTGAAGAGTGTAGGGAGCAGAAGCAGAGGGAGCTTCATCCTTAATGGAGTTCTGCCTTTACTCCTAGCTTCCTCCTCACAGGCTGACCACCATTGGCCCAACAAAAAACAAGTCTCTAATGTGCAAGTGGAGATGAGGCCACAAGGCCGGGAATAGAACAGGGTCTTGTCCTAAGGGCCCTCATTGCTGTGAGATGTACAATTCTCATGACTATCTATAAACTCCTGCATCTGGAGTAATATATAATGTTAGAGCTTTTAATAACAGTGAACATGTAAAAAATGGCATCCTTATTTTCCCCCTATGGCATGCAAAGGATGTAAATACATTAATGACATTCTGATAGGCTTCAGCCATCACTGGCATTCTTCAAAATCCTTCCTTGCCTCCGTACAACCCAGTCATGTGCCGCTAATTAATCCCTCCTCAGGAGTCCCGGAGAATTGATATTAAGTTGGAGAAATCAGTAGAGGGAGTCAGGCAAGTGACATTTACACATAAAATATTGTCATGCTCCTTACTAGAAATAAGGATCCCTAAGACTGGAAAAAAACCAGTGTGCTTTACAGATATGCTGCTCTCATTCAGTTGAGGGAAAGTTCACTGTGCCAACTGAGGGAAGGACTGGGGGAAGGCAGAAAGACACTGAGTGGGATGGGAGGGAGAGAGAGAAACTGACAGAGGGAGGGAGGGAGGGAGGGAGGGAGGGAAAGAGGGAGAGCAGTCATGCAGAAGAGCAGAAGCTGTGTCTGATGTTCATCTGCCAGTCTCCAGGGTGTCAGACCTCCACGGAATTACGTTGGGAACAAAGTAATGATCTGACACTAAGGCAAATTAACTTCTCTTATTTAAAAGCAAAAGGCCATTTTTATTGACTTAAGACTGTTAGAATTAGAAGTTAAAACCCATTGGTTTCACTTTAGAGATTAATTTCCTGAGAGCAGTCTCCAACACTGAAAGAAGGCTCTCATTGTAAATGAAGAGAGAGCATCCTATGAGCTTTCCAGGCCCTTGCTTTTAGAGTGACCTAAGTGGCAGGTGTGAAAAAGAGCAATTGAGGTCCCCAGTGTTCAATTTCAAATGGTTGCAAGTAGTAACTTTCTAAAATTAGAACTCAGATAAAATGCAGGCTACGTTGGCAGTGGGGAATGGAGCAATGGCTAAGGGCACTGGCTGCCAAGCCTGAGAACATGTTTGCACACCTGAGTTTGATCCTCAGAACACATAGAACTATCCTGTGACCAGCATACTCATGTACAAACCCAATTAATAAAATAGTTGTTCTGATATAAATCTCACCTGACATTTTTATATACTGAATTTTGACTACATAAATACTGCTTTTCTACTCATATAAAAAAATATACAAAACTGGGAAGAGATTTCTTGATGTATTAGATTCATTGTCCAGAAAAATGGAATAAGCAGTCTTCCTATTGGCTGTGGCTTTTGGAAGTCACTTATTCTGAGAGCAATGAACTCTCATTGCTGCTCATGAAAACAGGGGTGGAAACTTCACTGTTTCACAGTTAGTGAAGGTAGGCCACATTTATGCCCCAAGACCTAATAATTACACTTCTAGGTATATTCAAAACAAAACAAAAATACCTACATCTATATATCTGTCCACAGATGATATGATTAAAAATAGAAGAAAGGAGGGGGGATGGATCTACAAGGCCATCACATTTGTGGCATCACAATAGACTCAAGCTGAAAATTACCCATACGCCAAGAAACTTTGACACCAAAGCACACATTTGCAGCACATTCATAGGACGGGCTAGCATTCAGCAATGAAGATGTAAGAAAGGATCTTGGATCATAGAACCAATAGATGGATCCCATCAACAAAAATCTGACTGAAAAGGCCTGTCGCAAAAAAAAAAAAAAAAAGAAATGCTACATAATCTACTTATATCAAGTTCAAAGCAGGACAAAACCAATTATTGGGGCTGAGAGTCAAGATACAAGCAGCTCTCGGGGAGGCAGTATAGGTTAGTGTCTGTAGTGTGCACAGCAAAAGGACTTCTGAGGTTCTGGCAGCAGGAGTGACTTCTGGGAGGATGGGTGCTACACAGGAATGTTCCCTTTGTGAACATTTATAAATCCGTTCACTGAGAATATCATGCTCAATTTTTAGCGTTGTATAATATTTTACTTTTAGAGTTTAATATTGGTGCTGAAATTGTTGAGTGGTTAAGAATACCAGCTGCTCTTCTGGAGGATCCATGTTCAGTGGTCTTTTCTTCTTTAATGATCAATCTTTAGATATTTTGGCAGAACACACAAAAACTACAGAAATAAATACACATTTTCCCCCCAAAAAGAGGAAGGTATGAAAATGTGTTTGATTATAACAATTGAGATGTAATATGAATAAATTAATAAAATATATTTTAAAAATAATAGCCAGAACATGAAAAAAAAAAGAAAATTTGTTTTAAAAGCCAAGTTATCTCTTGACAAACATGTACTGTTTAATGATAAGAATACACATTAGAGGTGCCCAGTCCTGAGCATAAGTGTATCCATAGCAGCATGGCCACGAAATAGTCTGTGTGTGCATATTGCTCTTAGACTAGATAACACGACCCCAAACTCCTACAGATACACATCAGACCCGTTTCTCAAATGTTCTATAACCTGAGAAACTCAAACAAGTCTCAAATATACAAAATTAAGATATTCAGGAAAGGTCACAGAGGAGTAAATGAAGCAAAGGCTGTATGGGAGGATCTATTGTGCATTTTATCCTAATTTCCCCAAGATTTGAGACATTACTGTATAAACTAATATAAATATATTTCTAATATGTGTATAAACTTACATATATGCATAGATACACATGTAGGTACTTATAGATCTAAGAATCAAGAGTATACAAGAGATGGCAGAAAGTTATCATAAAGGGATTGAAAATTAAGTGAAAAAAAAAAACTAAATGAAAATTATTTTAGAGTACTGATAGGTGAACCATTGGAAACACAGTGACACGTTTTTTCATAAATTTAAGATTCATGCAAGTTACACATTGTGTGTATGTGTGTGTGTATGTGTGTGTGTGTCTGTGTGTGTGTGTGTTTGTGTGTAAAATCAGTAGAGGGTATAAAACAACCATGCATTGGTTCAAAGACCATAAGTTTTGCAGCCCATTCTCCAAGTGTGCTGACATTTGCCAAGGCAGACCTTGATCAACATGCTTCTATGGAGAGGAGTCCACTATGTTATTGCAGATAGTCGAAGATGATGGCAATGTTTGACTGCACTTTCAGGTTTGTCAAAGTTGTCCCTATTAGTTAAGTTTGCCTAAAGAATTTAACTCTTAGGTATATAGGGATATACAAAAAAGTGTAATTAATTAATAATTTATAGGTACATATATGCTTTAGAATTTTCCCACAGCAGCATTTTCACATAAGGGAAATGTAAATCATAGCATATAGGCTGTAGTGTGACTTGCTCCTTGCTCATTACTCTATCACATAATGCCACTACTGTGATGTCCTACATAGGGTATGAGCCCAAGACAACCTGGAATAAATTATCTGCAATCATGAACCAAAATAAGTCATTTATTCTTTAAGTTGGTTGTGTCAGACTTCATCATAGCAACTCAGAAGTTATACAGACTATAATAAAACAGCAAATGTATAACCGGGACAGAATATGTAATCTAAAACTAGTCAAATAAAAAATGGTGAAGCCCAGACTGGGAGAAAAATCAATAAATATATACATATACATGTGTGTAGTTAATATTATACTTTATAACATTTATGCTATAAATATAACGTAATATATAATAAGCCTTACAGAAACTATAAAGAAGTCCTATAAAATACAAATGAAAGCAATGAGAAGCAAACATGATCAAGGTACGCCAGAAACATGTATGAAAATCTCACAATGGCTCGCATTATTCTATACAACTAATATATGCTTATTTTAGAACTCCAAGCATATTCTTTAAGTATGAAGTCTTTGGATTGAGCCTGGCTGCAGAGCTTTGAGTTCCATCTGCATTTGTGTCCATATCGCAACCAGGATTTTGGAATTTTTCAGATATTAGTTCCCTTTAAAAGCCTTTTTCCCCACATCCTCTCTCCACCTTTAGTTCATCGAGACTTCCTGCCATTTCTGCAGACTTACTTGGTGCTGTGCAGCATGTCCTATAAGTTTCTTGACTCCCTTTTTCTCTAGAATCTTTGAGAATCTTATGCCTTGAGTTCAGATTCTTAGCCAAGCCTGCTGCTAAGACACTCCACTGCCTTCATCACATTAGTCATTCTTGTTACCGTCACTAGTGTTGTCTCATTGTTCTCAACATTTTGATTTTTATAATTTCAACCTAATAATTGACTCACTTTGTTCCTGTGGCGTTTTCTGATGATATATACACATACATAAGTACATGTGTATCAGCACATGTAAGCATACAAATACACATACATCAAACAGTACTTAATCTTAAAATTATAGGAGATTCTACAACTTGTGACCAAAAAAAAAAAAAAAACCACAATATGAATCTTGAAGGCATCTTATTAAGTGAGATAAATGAGACACATAGGTGTCAGCGCTGCATGACAGCATTTGGATGTGAAATCTAAAAAGGAGCTCAAGCTCAGAAGCAATGGAAAGGTGGTGCTAGATGCTGTGCACTGAAGAGATGAGAACATGGTTTTAAAACCTTCCTTAAAGGTGTTATTTTTGAGAGGGTGGTTATGTCCAGGGGTGGCCCAACTTCCAAGAGTATTTATCTAATACAAATCAGAATTGGTGGTCTTAAAAAATAAGAAGACAGATAGATCTGTGAGACGTTGGGAGAGGAGAGGTGACAGCGACCAAAACACATGTATGAAATCTCAAAGAATTAATAAAAATGTTACTTAAATTTTTGTGAAAGGTACAGACTTTCAGTTATCAGATTAGTTAGCACTGGAGGCCTAGTGATAGATATACACAGTAGTATATTGTACTTATAACTTGTTAAGAGACTAATCTTTAATATTCTTAACATAGGCAATAACCAGGTAAGGAGACAGATATAGGTTGGTATAAATGGATACTGTAATTACACTTGTCATGGTCTCATTCTACAAGGTGTGTACATATTAAAGCATCACATTTTACATTTCTTTTAACTTTTATTGTATCTTTGTGCGCTTCACACCATGCCCCTCGAGTCCTGCTAATCTCTCCATCCCCTCATTTCCACTCTTTGCCCTTGCAACCTCCCCCACCAAATAAAATGTACATATACAAATAAACAAACAAGCAACAACAACACAACAAGCATAGAAAACATCTCTTCATGGAAGCTGTAGTATGTACATTTTTACATTTTCAATCTGGACTGTTATCAATTACTTCTCAATAAGCTAAAATAATTAAAGAATAAATTATTATGGAAAAGATATCAAAGTCCTTAAGTCTGGAAAATATGCATGTAAGCCACAATAAGATACCAGGGCACCAATCAATATGTTTATCATGTTAAAGTCAGACAATATACCGAGTGTCAGGGAGAAGGTGGAGCAGCCAGGACTCTCATGGAGCCTAAGCTCAGCCTAGAGCGGCACACTCTTTCAAAACTCTGGTCAATGTCAGTAGTACTTACTAACCATCTAGCACACTACAACCCATCACTCCTCTTCAAGGCACACAGAGTGCAGATGGGCTTCCAGACAGGCACACACAAGGATTTCATCATGCCTGTGGTCACACAAAGTGCTGAGCACCCCCAATTTAAACAATCAGTTCTCTAAAATATTGCAAGATCTGGAAGCATTGGATCCTGACATAATGTTAAAGGTTTCCTGGTTTGGAATGCCAGGGAAGTCAGGTGGTGAAAACCTAGGCAAAAATAGCAACAAGGAACCAATTCTAAACTTCTAGACTACATCGATCCTCAACCATATCAGGTAAGAAACCGTCAGCCTGCAATAGCCTAAAATAAAAACCAGATCTGATGTCCATCAGCCATACGATCTGACAGCCACCATCAAAGCCACACAATGCAATGCTGCGAAATGCTGTGTGGATTCAATTAGAAGGTGTTCGTCATCTCAACAGTGATTATGGGTAACAAAACAAATACATACCAACTGATTAAGTGATTTTTAAAACCGGGAAATGTGTACAATATATTATTCAGTTATAAATGAAATTAAATACTAATACATGCCACAACATGAACAAACCTTGAAAATATGGTAAATAAAAGAAGTGAATCACAGAAGACCACATACATATATGCTGTTTATATGATGGGTCCAGGAACTTATAGAGACAAAAAGTTATTCTTGTGAATCCAGAGAAGTGATCTTTAGATAAGCCCCAAAAGGGGATAGAATTTCTTTTGGAAATGATGGAAATGTTCTGAAATTATGTGCTGGCAATAGTTGTAGAATCTTGTGAATATACTTAAAAAACATTGGAGTGTGTATTTTATAGTAAAAACTATTTCTCAATTTTAAATTGCTATTTTAATGCAAAGAAAAAGGCACTGAAGAAGATCTAGATGTCAATACAAGTTTTGACCCCAGTAACATTTATATGATATTTACATATATACAATGCATTTGTCTGTCTATGTGTGATTTGCTTTTATTGCGCGTGCAAGTGCAGCTGTGTGTGGACTTTACTATTACAAAGTACCACGTGAAATATTATTACCTACATTTTCCAATACAAAAACATAAACATTAGGCCGTTCAAAATTAAGTTGCACCATTTGTAGACTATAATGTTTGAGAGGCCTGAGTATCTAATTTCACTCTATGACTATATGTGCATATATTTGTATATACAGTGACCATTACAAGTGGAAAACATATGAGAGTTTGCATCAGAAATAGTTCCAGGTAATTTCCAATGTAGGTTGCCTATATTTCTTACTAAAAATGAATACAAATAATTAAGCAGTCAAATTTACAAAAGAAGGCTTCCCTTTTGCAGCACAAATATAGCTTCCAGGGAAATAATAGATAGTATCTGGGAGTGTCGGGTTGGGGGTCCTAAGTAAGATATGTCTAAAGATCAATGAGTTGGCCACACAGACCAAATCAAAGGGAAATAAAATAGGATCCTTTTACAGTTGTTAAATTAACTTTGCAGTTGTAAAACCCATCTTTTCACTGTGTGCAGTGGAAGTGGTTTTCTGTAACTTGAACAGGGCAATTTCTGTTACCAATGATGGTGTGCCTGTTTTAATTAGGCTGTGTCAATGCTATTGATAAGATGTGAAAGTAAGCACTCAACTCCAGTAGTTTCTGAGTTGTTGGCTTATTACTATATGTGACCTCATGGTGACCAAATGTCATAATATTTTTTGGAAACAAACTTTTCTTACATGCATAATCCTATTTAGTAATATAGTAAGATAAATCTTTTTTTTAAGTTTAGGAAATTCTTCTGAATTGATTTATGGTCTTCAACATCCTGAATACTAAGCTGTCATCTTTTGGAACTAGCATCGTGACATTATAAAGATGCTTCGAGAAGAAAGCCGGGCTCAAATTTTAGTTCATGTATTATTTATACTGAAATTTGTTGCCAGTGCCTTCTCAGCTGAGAACCTAGACATGTCAATAACACCATTTTTTTCCTCAGAAATCAAACTTGTCACAATTTCATCTCCCAGAAAATAGCCATGAGTACTGGAATAAGTAAATACCCCCATGAGGAGAAGCTGTCACCAATGCACAGGATTTACATGTGACAGCAGCCCTCGGATGCCTCTTAAAGCCTTGAAGAATTCAACTGAAGTCCCAGATCCTGTAAACATAATCTCATCTCTGCCATGGCTGATCAAACACAGGAGATGAATAGAAATGCTGCTAAGAGTGACATGTTGAGTGTAGGGAAAAACGATGGATGACAGCCTGGTACCAAAGAAGCATTCAAAACCCTACAATGCATAATTAACTTACAGTAATGAAAAATTATAGTACCATTCCAAGTGGTTCTGAAGAAAATGAAATCCTTAGATACATGTTTAGATAGCTAAACGTGGATTCATATTCTCAAAATAACGAAGTGCTAATGATAGAAAATCAAAGAGAGTCTGAAATAATGAAGACATACAACATCAATAATCTAGGAGATGGCTCATGGTACATGCACAGATTCTCTTTAAACCGATCTATAAATTCATGAAAATTTCACCAAGATCTTATGAAATCTACTTGTAAACATAGCAAGTTTATGCTAAAATTCATGTTAAGGTGAAAGACCAAGGAGGCCTAAGGCCATTGGGGGGGGGGGGGCAGAGAGAGTGGAATGACTAGTCAGTGTTGCAAGGCAGTGTACGCCACAGTGCTTTAGAAACTGTAGAGTTGGTAGAGAAGCACAAGTTAATGAAAAGGAGTGAAAAACCACAGAAAAATATGTTCAATTCATTTCTTTACAAAGGTTCAAATGCAGCTCAGTGAAGGATAGGTAGTCTTTTAAAAAATCAAAATGGAGAAATTGACCATTATTGAACCTCCTTTCAAAAAGCTAAAATCTCATATTGAACCTCACATCTCACAAATGCTAATTTAAAGTAAATAATGACTTAAGAATAAAATGTAAAACTGAGCTAAAAATTTTGGGGGTGGAAACATAGCAGAACATATTCAAAATCTAATTCCAAACAGTTTTTTTTAACTGTTTCTCCACAAAATTAAAAAAAAAATGTGCTGTGAAAATATGTTGTGAAAGACTGAAAAGACAAACTACACACTGGAAAAATAGGTACAAACTACATATCCACCAAAGTACTGGTTTCCAAAATGCATAAGGACTCTCAAAAATTTATTCAGAAGCCAGCTTAAAAGTAGCCAAAACACATGGACAGATATTTCACTGGAAAGGATACATAAACAAATAAGAAAATATGCTCAATATGGTTAGCCATTAGTGAAATACAGACTAAACACATTACTCTACTGCTCACCTAGACAGGAAATATTGATTCTCTAAGTGATTATCAAAGGAAGTATGTCCCATATACCGCCAGAAGATATACAGAATGACACAGTGACTTTGATAAAGAACATGTCAGTTTATTATAAAAATAAATGCAAGCTTACCATGTGACTTGGTGGTTAGTATTGAGCTTTTATCCCAACAGAAAGAGATAATTGTTTTATACAATGTGAATGTTTTATACAATGTGAATTATACAATAGCTCTAAATAGGAAACAATACTAATCCCTGTAGCTAATAAACAGCTGATCTGTGGTGAATCTATATCATGGGGGCTGCACTCAAAAAACTATGAAGGGGCAAAGCATTACTATATGCAATAGCTTGAACAGAACTGGGGAGAATTGTGGGTGATGGTCCAGATAGTAGCCTCAAAAGCTGATGTGATTCCATGTAGATAGCATTCTTGGCATGACAGAGCTAAGGGGCGACTAGAGGAGGAAAAGAAGAAATGAGTCCTGGTGGCTCTGAGTAAGGTTCCTGTGTAGAGGAATTTTAATTCAGAACATGGCGGCTCTGGAAGGAGATCACATCCAATGACATTCTGGGTCTGTATGATCTGGCTGCAAAACAGACACACCTTTAATCCCAGGAGACAGAGGCAAGCAAGCAGATCTCTAAGTTCAAGGCCAGCCTGTTATAGAGCAAATCTGAGGTAAAGAAACGCTTAGGTCCAGGTGGTATAGGCTTTTAATCCCAGCACTCAGGAGGCAGAAGCATTCAGATCTCTGAGTTCTAATGAATCCAGTTGAGTCAGTGTGGTGAGAGGCAGTGAATGGAGTTGGGTTTGTGGCAGTTCAGTTCACAGAATTCAGAGGTAGCTCTACCAGGAGAGTTACACAGAGAGGTTGAAGGGAGAACAAGCTAGACACAGATGAAGACAGAATGAGCCAGAGAACGAGAAGGAACCAAAAGATTAATTAGAACAGAGTTTCTTCAAGGCCAAGCAGAGCAATTCAGTCAGAAGCCAAGAGAGAAGCCACATTGAATCAGTCAACTAGCAGAGGCATTTGAGCCAGAATGGCTGAGTTAAACCAGCCAGCCCAGAGTACAGAAAGATCTAGAAAGGGTGAGCTGACTGAGCAGTATGTCTCAGAGGCTGCCAACCTTCTAGGCCTAGATTAGATTGTACAGAGGCTAGAAGCTTCCAGGACTAGGCCTAGGTTAGCAGAAGGAGGCAGTAAGCTTTGGAGATGACAACTATATCAGACAAATTAAAGTTACATTAACAATTAGTGGCTTATATTAATGTTTTTGCAATTAGGCAGGATGGTGTCATGTGGAGAAACTGAGTGAAAAGTATAGGAAACCTTCCATTTATAATTTAGGACTCCATTTATCTCAGACTAGGAAGAAAGAAAAGATAAAATTCTCATATCTGGGCCTTCTTAGAGAGGAATTAGTAGGTTCTCAAATACCTGCCGAGATCATCAAGTAGGTGTCACACACGGAGCCTCTGACACATTTTTATAACATGCCTGACTTTGTGTAAAGATAGATATTGAGAGCACTACAGTAGGAGAGCTCAGCCCCTGAAACTAAGGCCCAAGGTAAATGTGTCTACTTCGCTGAGCTTCCTCTTAGCCATTTTGATTATCTCAAGTAGTCAGCAACAGCAAGCTGACTAACACACCGAGCAAAGTGAACCAAGAAGAGAAAAGAACTCTTCCCCTGGCTGGATTCCCATGGCTTTTTAAAAAAGTGTACTCTAAAGAGCTCTCTTATTTTTTATCAGCACATAGATATGTTTATTCACTCATTCACTCATTCAAATGTGAATATGAATTTTCATTTATATAAATTATCCAATGAATAGAAAACTCATTCATTGGACACCCATAGATATTAGAAATATGCATATCTTTCAGGTAATTACATGTATGAACCATGGAAATCAGAAGCTTCTCATACTCTGCCTGAGACAGATATTTTTAACAAAGAAAATAAAATAAAAACCTAAGCTGTAGCAACAATGAGAAAAGTGTCACATTCTAGAAAGACCAAAGGCTTGCAAGACTTGAAAGACAACTTTACAAGGATAACCAGCTGCCTTGTATCTACACTAAGGTCACATGATTTAATGTTTGTGGCCCAGCAGACCAAATTTATCACTCCCATAAGTTGAAACTTATGTTCAGTAACTAATTTTCAGTGTTGCTTTCTTATATAGAATTGGCTCACACAATGAAATAAACAGAAAAATGGAGCTGAAGAAAGTAACTCTGTGGTTTAGAGGCCTTATTACTCTTCCAAAGGACACAACTTCAGTTCCTGATACCCACATCAGGCATCTCACAATCACGTGTTAACTTCAGTGCCACAGGAATCTGAAGCCTCTGACCTCCACAGGGATCTGTACTCACACACACACACACACACACACACACACACACACACACACACACACACAAAGCATACACACATGCACATATGCAGATACATGCATGTGCACATATATGCACATGCATGCACTCACACACATGCGTTCACACATATATACACACATGCTTGCACATATACTCATGCACACACAAACACACACTTAACAATAGAATAAATCTTTAAATAAGAAACAGGAATATGACACCAACAATTTAATCACTGTAAAACTACAACACAGGGCCACTTAGCACTATTTTACAGAGGCCAAAGAGCAGATCCGCATCTGAGTGACTTTCAAATCCTGTTCTTTCTGTAACACTGAACTACTAGAGGCAATGAAATGCAATACAATTTTACTTCGGGTCTACTTGTAGCAAGCAGGGGCACAGAACCTTGTGTCTTTTGGAATGCTGTCCAGCAAGGCTCGCAGATGGCGTCCAGTCCTTCGGGAAAACATCCAGAAAGACCCTCTGATAGGCCCCGACTCATCCTGTGCAGCCCAAGCCACCTGAAAACATGCTAAATTGCTGAAAGTGCCGTGACCCGCATACCTCACTCTAAATAGTCTCTCCTCTGATGCTCTGTCAGTTCCTGCACATCTACTGCACTTTCCTCAACTTCAAGACAAATTCAACCATTTTCTGCATTTAGTTTTCCCTTTATCAAATGCTTTTCTGCTTCAGAGTGACTAAATTAGAAAGGACCACATTTCCTTGATATCATATACAAACTGTCATGTGCCACTGTATTAGAACATTCACAGATGGGTGATTAGTGCAGTCACCATGGAATTAAATATTCGTAAATGTTCAATAGTCAAAACCAGGCACAGTATCTATTAATAGAAATTCATTCACTTTTCAAAGATCTCGGAGGCATTGGCTACCAGCACTCTCCTACTATATGTCCATTTCTGCTAAAGGGTTTTGCTTTAAGATAACATGGTTCAAAATGAGCACTCATTAGTATCTAAGCTCTACATCTTCCCATTTAACAACAGGGCTGCTTCATGCATTTACTCTCCCTTTCAACCTTTCTGTTCTAACTATAAATCACAGGCA
Source organism: Acomys minous (assembly GCF_964271855.1). Lineage (NCBI taxonomy): Eukaryota > Metazoa > Chordata > Mammalia > Rodentia > Muridae > Acomys > Acomys minous. The sequence goes on along the minus strand of NC_140489.1, from coordinate 42,244,060 downwards.
AAGACTTCCTCTCATCATCAGAAGACAGAGAACACCCAACTAGACATGCCGCCTTAGAGCAGACTAATCTTTCCACTGAGAATAACTACAAAGCTTGATAACAAATGGGGGGTGGGAGGGAGACATTTAAATTCATCAGACAGACACAAAGATAGCAGAATCTGAGAACTCACAGAACAAAGAAAGCATCATCCAGGTGAGGCTCAAATTCATTTTATGTTTCCCTTATATAATAATACATGCACTAACTTATTAACAATACAGGCAGAGAGAAAAAAATCCCAGCAGTGCAGGAAAGCCAACAAGACAACCCATACTTGGGATCCTAAGATCAGGAAGAGGACCACAGAGATGTGAGTCTCTAGGCACCTTTTCACCAGTCATTTGCCAGCTCTTAAGCACAACAGACCAAAGGATGTGAAATGCTCAGAGCTTGTGGAAATTTTACTCACTTAGAAAACAGTGTGCAACCCAAAACCTACAAAGCTGGAGGGGCATTAGTAAACCACGTCTCAACCAAGAGTCCAGCACCAAGAGCAAATGGTGATGTTTAAGAACTTCTAAAACATTTGATGTATCTTTAGCTACCTCAGTCTCAGATTACATCAGACTGAATGACTTCTGCTCTTACTGACTTCCAGAAAGCAAAGAAAAAAATCTGTCTGAAAGAATTTAACATTAGCTGTAGACACTACCATTTTCTTTTATATCCAGCAGTTAATAAAAAGTTAATAGGCAAACAAAGAATAGGATCAAGAAAAAACAAAAACAAAACAGGCAAACTAAGCATACCCTTGGGTGATATACATACTGTATTTCTCAGACATCACATTTCAGTAGAGAGGCTGTATATGAACCTGTAGATGTTGCCCTATCATAACTTTTCTATTCATTCATTTGTTTGTTTAATCACTTTACAACCTGATCACAGCCCCCTCCCTTCTCTCCTTCCAGTCCTGCCCTTATGCCCCCCTTCTCTAAGAAGGTACCAACCCACCCTGGCACATCAAGTTGCATCAGAGCTAAGAGCATCTTCTCCTACCAAGGCCAGACAATGCAGCCCTGCTAGGGGAAAGGGATACAATGCCAGGCAACAGAGTCAGAGATAGGCCTTACTCCCATTGTTAGGAGACCCACTATACATCTGCTAAATGTGTGTAGGGACCTAAGTCCAGCCTGTACACATGGTGGTTCAGTCTCTGTGAGTCCCCATGGGCCCAGGTTAGTTGACTCTGTAGGTCTTGTGGTGTCCTTGACCCCTGAAGCTCCGTCTATCCATCTGCCCATTCTTCCACAAAACTCTCCATGTCTGTTGTTTGGCTGTGGGTCTTTCCATCTGTTTCCATCAGCTGCTGGATAATTTGCCACATATATCATCATCACATATCTTAAAGCAACATGTTTACTTTTTTAACTTTGTAAACACAAAGTTTTTTTTTTTCTGATCCTTATGATTCCAAATGGGCAGTGCTGAGTTTTTAAGTTAAAACTTTCTAACCACTAATTAAATTAAGTATAATCATGTGCGTGTGTCTTGGAATTAATTAGAACACATGTATTTTCCCCAAGTATACAATAAGTGGGATAAGTAATTGGTGTTTGTTTTGATGAATATTAATTATACATGCATCAGAACTTCTCACTGCTCTTGTCTTTTAGAAATGTATATCCTTCATATCTCTTTTTAACATGTAGTTTCCTCACTTTTTGAATCTACTTTCATTTTTATGTATCCTCTATAACACAAATATATTTTTACTTATATAGTATACATATAAAATGTAAAATACATTATTTACTCTTCAACTATAGAATTAGTTTTTTTTTTTTACTTCAATCTATTTTCTGGCTCTGATTTGTTCATTTGTATTTCTCTCCTGGCACTTTAAATTTTTCTAATGTGGAGTAGGGTAAAATAATTTATAATGTATGAAGTCCTTTCATATTAAATTCTTTGTATCACTATATTTAATTTTGATAATGTAGTCTGAATCAAAGATGTCTAAATGAGATGTATATTTTTATTTTTTGATTGCTCTGTCATGTATTTTTTAAAGGAGAAATATTATGTAAATCAAGTTGGGGTGAGTAAAAGGAGGAGTTGTTAACCATAGAGATTATATTTTACATATAACCATATTTCTCTCAAAGACAAGCATTTTGTCTTTATAGTTAAGAGATGTTTGTTGTTATGCTGTGTTTTTTGTTGTTGTTGTTGTTCTGTTCTGTTTTGATAAACATGACTATTTGGCTCCTACTCCTAACACCTTGTTTGTTAGCCTTCTCAGCTTCATACATTTCCTTCTCCCTCTTTCCCACTAGACTTTCATGGAAAGCATCTGTCTTCCAATACCTCCATTTTCCGGGAAATCTAGCCTACAAAGACCATCTCAGCGCATGCTCGGCTATGCCACCCAGATCTGACTGCTTGCCTGACCCACGGGGACCCAAATTATCCTTAAGATTTCAATTCAACAATCTTACTCCTGCCAGTGAATGGGGCAAGCAGTTGTCTACCTCCTCCATGGCTAGCAAAGGGCTCTTCTTCCCCTCTGTGTGATGGCCTCACAGACTCCGCTTTGTTAGTGTAGATGCCTTTCCCACAGGCTAATAATGCAATCTCTAGTATACTCTGAGAATCTCATTGTTTATTCTTGTCAATCAGTATATTTGGGGCAGGGGTGTGAGCAGACTCAGGTCACCATGATTATCCTAGAGGAAACCCTGGGGTCAACCTGGACTTTTTAAGATAAATTTCTCTTACCAGCAAATACTCATAATATGCTTCCTCTTTTGACATTTCCATCTTAAGCCTATTTGAACCTGTAGTCTATTTTCCTGTTTATATTTTTTCTTTCTAACCTCAAGAATTCTTTTGGGGGGGGGCGTTTGGTTTTTCAAGACAGAGTTACAGAGTTTCTTTGTGAAGCCTTGGCTGTCAGGGATTCAGCACTCACTTATGGACCAGGATGGTCTCAAACTCACAGAGATCCGCTGCCTCTGCCTCTCAGGGTGCTGGGATCACAGGTGTTCACCACCATACCTGACCTCAAGAATTCGTTATATGCTGTAAATGCTAATATATAACTGGTTATACATGTTTTCAATGTTTCCTCCCATATTACAGATTACATTTTCATTTTTTCGTGATTTCTTCTGCTGAAAATAAATTGATTTTAGCAGTTAAACTTGTTAATCTTTCTGCTGTCATTTAGACAAATCATCGCATTCTGTTGCCATGAACAGCATAGAGGTCACCAATTTTACCACGTCCTTGACAATGTTTATCCTTTCCATTATTCGCTTGCTTGTTTTGTTCTGCTTTCTTTTTATTTGATCCTAATAGACAAGAAGTAATATATTATTGTAGTTTTTATTTGAGCTTCCCTCATAATTGAAATGTTGGAGACTTGTATGCTTCCATTTAGGAAATGTCTTTTTCAGGTCTTTTACCTATTCAGTTTTTTTAAACTGAGTTGTCTGTGGGTTTTGCTTTGGGATTCACAGACTCCTTACACATTTTGTATCTCAGTCTTTCACATGGAATACAGTTTTCAAATATCCTCTCCAGCTCTGTGGGTCCCTTATCTCTCTATTGTGTCTGTGGACACACTTTCACATTTGATGCAGAGCTACTCTCTTTTATTTTTGTTTTATTGCATATACTTTTGTATTCTATCCAAGAAATCACTAACCACAAAGTTAAGTGTTCCTACATTTAAAGCCTAGTTTAACTGCACATGCTTAGACTTATTTATGCTTATGCTTATTTCTGTGATATCTATGTTCCCTGCTGTTTTATATGCCCACTGTTATGTCAGAATCATATCTCAGTATATAGCTCAGAGCTTTGAAATATATCTTGAAATTAGGAAGCACTTATCCTCCAGGTTTGCTATAGATATTCAAGATTGCTTTGGCTGTGTGTGGGCCTTTATGCATTTTTAGATTTTTTTTTATCCCATCTCTTTAAAAAATACTGCTGTATATATTATTCGAGTTTTATATTAGTATGGTGCCAAGAAAAATCTAACTGTATTTTCTCCACGATGTGTAATCATCCATCCCAATAACACTTTTGACTCCTCTCTCCTTTCCTGCAGATCCATCCATCTCTGTGGTATAGAAAACTTCACATCAGTTTGGAGTTATCTTTAGGATCACCTTGGGCCACTGTCTTAACTATGTCACTTTTCCTCACTCAAAGGATGCAACTGTCTCCACCACCCTAATGAATCTCCTTCATCAAGCTCACTTGTAACCTGGATTCAAAGTCCTAATAGAATGCGCTTCATTATATTTTATTCATCTGTTTAAAAACTTCAGGAGAGTTACTCGTGCTCTGCCTTGGCTTCCACTCAGTCAAATAACTGTGCATTTTACCTAATTTCCCAGCCACCTTTGACCATCCTCTTTGGGCTTTCTCATCTGCTTGTCATCTAACTGCAGGAGTAGTTCAAAGCTTGGTCCTTCTCCCTCTGGCTGGGACGTAATTCTGAGTTATTACACCTAGGAACGCCATGTGTTTCACATACTAATGGTTTCTAAACTTATACATTTTGTGAGCTCCTGACCTATAGCCACAGATAGAATAAATACTTTCTGAATGTCTGAGCACCATTCTCGGTGCTACCTGCCTAGGTGGAATACTTAGTCTGAAAGGAATGTTAAATGTGAAATTTACCTATCATGCTTCAAGTGATGACATGTCTGTGAAGAAAACTAAAGCTAAGCAAGTAAAAACAATCTTCGAGATGGCAGAAGCTGCAACCCTAAATAGGGTAGATGTCTGGGAACATGGCAGAAAGCCAGCCACTTCAAAATGATGCCAGGCAACTGTAGCCTGCATACCACCTGTATGTGCATGGCCAGAGAGTAAAGAATGATTTTTATATTTATAAAAGATATAAATCAAAAAGAAGATAATGCCTTGCAGTGTTGTGAAAACACAGAATTTAATTAATGTGCCTGGACATAATGTTTCCTGGAACATGATGATGTTCATCTGTGGCATGTTGTCTGTGGCTCGGCCAATGCGTCGTTGGCAAAGCTGAATGATCACATGGCCCACAAAGCTCTAGCTGATTCTTTACAGAATAAGTTTGCTGATCTTTGACCTCAACAAATATTCCCCACTGTTGGCTTTTTTGCTTGTTTTTTGTTTTTATTTTTAATTAATTCTTTTTTACATATACATTTATATTATTATACACACACATAACTATGTATATGTGTGTGTGTGTGTGTCTTCAACCCCATCAGAGACTTAAGAAGGAATAAAATTAATTACTTGAGTAATCAAGAAATGAAGGTTAGCAGCTTCCAAAGTGAAAAATGTTGCAGAGACAGTTTGCTGCCTGAGCAGTCACCCAAAACTCTCTATAACATTGGAACATCATCTTCAGCCTTCTGACCCAGTATATCTGACAGACATATTTGTGAGGCAGGAACTATTGAGGACTTGCTTACCCTGTCTTGGCAGAGTTTTGCCATTGACTCTGCCTGCATCCAACCTTGCCCATTTTTAGGCAGAATTCTGTCAGTGGCTGAAATGAGGACATTTTGCCCAGTAGCTTGTTTGCCACATTTGAAGTCAACTCCATAGGAAGGTTGATGTTCATCATCCTCTTTGATGTAGGCTGGGTGTTGCCATGAGTTAACCTGTCTTATTGTCCCTACTGTTATAAGCAGAAACCAAATCCTTTTCAGAATCAGCTGTAAGATAAAAGTTGCCCATAACTGAACAAAGTATTTGCTCCATTAGTAGACTACAACATTTCTCTTTTGTGTACATCTGCTAGGAGAAACAACAAATCCACATGATCAAGTCCATAGCAACGACACTCCAGGCAGTGGGAAAGTTTCGCCGTGGTCCATCCTTCACCTGTATGTATATGTCTCCTTTAGTATTTCATCTTTATTGATTTTAGTTTTACATGACACCTGTAATTTTGTGTATGAATCAGCACAAATTTGCACAATCCTAAGGGAGAAAAATGTTTGGTTACTATGTTAAGTGGTAATTCCTCAAGTATAATGACTTTCTCTCTTGTGGAGTTCCAATTTTAATATGAAACAGACGTATTGAAGCTCATGTGCCAAACTCTGTGTGGGGAAGTATTTTTTTTCCATAATGTAATATATAATAATCTTACAAAGACTTTAAGGAAAAGATGTGATACTATTTCAAAGGCTTTTCTTAACTTTTTCTTTAAAATCTGTGTAGAGAAGCCTAAGTCTTAGTGAATCAGAAAATATCCTGCTATAAAAGAATTACCGTGTCCTTACTAACTCTCTCATAAACAAGTGCTCTAAGCTGGCTTCTAAAGTAAGATCCTCAAGTTAGAAAATAGAGCTTGAACATCATTGTTCCAATTTAAAAATACAATGATGGGGAAGAAAACCTAGACTACTGAAGTTTTTTTTTGCATTTTGCTCACTTTTTAAATCTCTGCTACAGTTAAATATTTGCAATAAACCTCATAAAGACAAATAAAGGTTTGTAGGGAGAGTTCATTACAAGCACTTCTTCAAATATATAAAATGAGGAATATGAGTTCTAGAATTCTAGCAAATGTAGATGTCAGACCTGAACTTTTTTAATGTCTGTTTTTGTTGTGTGGTTTGCATAAGTAACAGGCTTGGGGATGGGGCCACTACGGATATGCCATTGCTGCTTCCTTGTAGAGTACTGTATGCCTGTTGGCTTGCCCATGATCCATTGGGCTCTGCAATCAGCTCATTAAAATAAACTTTTACAAAGAACTTAATTTCTTGAGGGAATTCAAGAAAATAATATTTGCACATATTTATAAATGTGCCATGCTAATTATACAAGTATTAGCAGCTTTTTCTAAGCACAACACTAACAAGAGTATAGGAATATTTTCTCAATATTGGAAAAAATGCTGATATTAATATAATATTCATTCCAAATTAGTCAGATAAGCTTACTAACATTCCAGGCTTCATTGTTCCCTGTTGTAATTAGGCCAATTCAGTTCAATAAAATACAGATCTTTTATGCATTAATGAAATCAGAAATAAGAATTATTATAATCATAACTATTACTTGGCTTCAGAATACTTGTAAAGTAATAATCAGAGATCATGTAACTAAAATACATTCATAAGGATTAATATTCTTCCATGTATCCCAAAACACACTGCATTCTGAATAGTTTTTTTCCCCTCATTATCAACGTGAGTGAAGACCACTCACTACTCTAAGTGTTAATAAGGAAAACAGTTAACAGAAAAGTCCTGCTACCACAAATGTTAACAACGCAGAAACCGTTCAAGATTTGCTTGAGGAAATGAAAAATATTATTAATGCCGTTGTCTTTTCAAACTCACCCCCTCGCTTACAGGTTTCACAACAGCAAAGAGGCGGGCTTTATGTCTCATGCCTTCATCCCCAGCACTGAATGTACTGTTTGGAACCCACTAGGTATGAAGTAAGTGAGTGAGTGGGTGACAGAAGGCCTGGAGCACACCCTGTAGAGTTGGAACACTCTAGAAATAAGAATAAAATTGATCTGGCCACTTATTAGCTCTGACATCCTGCGTAATTTATTTTCCACAGCCTCTGTTTTTTATCTTTAGAATGGGGACTGTAGCACCACACAGAGCATTTGTCATCGTGCCTGAAGGGATAGAATATATAACGCCACGAAGAATTACATCAGCATTCTCTGAAGCAGAGTTCTCTTGCTCTTTTTTTTTTAACACCTCATATTTATTTTTTATTATTTTGAGATTTAATAAAGTTACATTACTCCCATTCCTTTTCTCCCTCCAGGGCTTCCCAAATGTTCCTTCCTACTCTCCTCCAGATTCATGGCCTCTTTTTTCACTAATTGTTATTACATGCATATATATGTATACATATACATTCTTTAATTGAAAATAGAGTCTTCTCTCATGTAATACATCTAGAGCACAGTTTTCCTGCCCTCTGCTCCTCACAGCCCACCCCTAGCTTTCCTCTTCCCCAGATCCAATCCGCCTCCTTCAGAAAACAGCAAGCCTCCAGATGACAACAACCAATCATGGCTTGAAGGCAGAAGACCTCACACCGAGGCTGAACAAGGCAACCCAACAAGAGGAAAAGAGGCCCAAGGGCAGGCAAAAGAGTCAAGGACACAACTACTCCCACAGTTAGGAGAAACACACACACACACACACACACACACACACACACACACACACACAGAGCCCACCATTGACTCTCTCGCTACATTCTTCCAGATACTGCTCCACTGAAGGCCGGTACTTTTGGCATAAACCTAAAATCAATACTGGCAGGTCCAAGGATGGAGCTTAATTTAGTCATTCCCCCTGGACAGTGAGTGCTACATGGCAGGAGCTGTCTCGTAGTCACCATTGTCATCCCAAAGACTGAATAAAGTGTTGAATGTTGACAGATGCTTAATGGACATTTACTATTGTCCTACCAGAATAGGAAAATGGATCTCCAAAGTAAAAACCAATACTTGTTAAGAATTTGTGCGCTGTCTAAACTTCCTGTCAAGTTTTGACTTTAAGAGAATTTCCTAAGCTATTAAGAGAATTTTCTACTTTTCTCTTCAGCCATATATAAGTATGTTACAAGTTAACCAGCCACAGTCCAGTTAAATTTTTCTTAACAATTCAAGTGCTAATGGTGTGTTGCCACTCATACTATTAAGAACATAGAGCTCAAGTTGCCGCTTTGGCTTGCTTCCTTACTGTATAGCAGGGGACACTCTACTGTGTTGAGAATGGCTGAACAAATGAAGTAATTCTAATCATACTACACCCTGTTATTTATCAAATAACATGCTAAAGTTGCATGGCCATTGACTTAAGACTTAAAAAGGGGCCCTGAGGTAAAATAATGACTAGATTAGATGGGTAAGGTCTCTTTATGCAATATCACTTTAAACAGTCATTAGACAAAGAGATACTAACCAGAGCAGCTGGGTGCAGCTGAGTGGCTGGGCTGGACGGTTTCCCTCTCCACAGTGACTCTCCACAGTGTTTCTCCTGGAGGTTTTCCTGGGGAAGTGCTTTTCCTATTAATTTCCTGTTTGTTGTCAAGATGGAGTTTTCTACAAGTGTTAGAATACTAAACTATCAATTTAAATCCTGCTTTTCTTTTCTGGGTACCAAGAGAAAACTACAATTATTTCTCATTAGATCTCCGCAATAAGTGTGCTTATTTTTTTAATCTTACCAGTCATTGAAAATAATCATTAAAGAATGTGCAATCTCACTCTAAGTTTGACTGATCATCTGAAAATCACAGCGGGAAATTTGCATGCTAGAACCTGAGTCTTTGCTGCTGATGGAGTCGCTTAACTATTGTATCCTATCCAAGGGGTCTGGTTTTACTCCCAGAGTGGAGCCCTTAGATATGTCTTCACATTGGTTTCCAGGTGCAACCTCTGGCCTGTATTAGATATAAACAAAATCCCCAACTACATCTCCCAAGCAAACCCTCCCCCAGCAGCTAGACATATTTTCAAATGGCCTCTGTTACAGAGCTTAGCTCTGAGATTATGTTGAGCAATTCTATCCAAACATATAAGTACCCCAGGATAGTGGTGAGTGCTAAGGCAGAAAAAGCTTACTCAGAAGAATTTTTTAAGTGAAAACAGGAACAATTAAGGTATGATAAGGTATACTGGTCTACCAGAGTCTCATGCTTAGTATGGCAATGTACGTGAAGCTGCTTCGCCTGAAATGAAACAACGCCCTCTGGAGGGAGGAGAGTCTTCTAAGACTGAGGACAATTAGAAAGTTACAAGTTCCACCAGGTAACTACCCAAGGTTTTAAAAGCAATTAAATAGCTACCCAAAAAAAGACTGTCTCTGGTGGAGCTGCCTGCAAGGTGGGCTTTTTGATTATAAAGTTGCGTACATGCTCCATTTGTGCTGGCTATTCTTATGTCAACTTGACACAAGTTAAGAGTTATATGAAAAAAGAGGGAACCTCAATTGAAAAAAAAACCCTCTATAAGATCCATCTGTAGGGCATTTTCTTAGTGATAGATGTGGGAGAGCCCAGGCCATTGTGGGTGATAGTCCTGTGTTCTATAGGAAAACAGGCTGAGCCAAGCCATGGGAAGCAAGCCAGTAAGAAGCCCCCCTCCATGGTCTCAGTGTCAGTTCCTGCCTCTAGGTTCCTGCCCTGTTTGAGTTTCTATCCTAAATTCCTTCGATGATGAACAGTGTGGTGGAAGTGTAAGTCAAATAAACCCTTTCCTCCCCAACTTGCTTTTTAGTCACGGTGTTTTATCGCAACAATAGAAACGCCAATGAAGACAGGTATGTAACTCTAACTCTTGCTGCTATAAGTAACACAGATAAACTCATGGGTTTAATTAGACAGACTCTTTTACAGCCTAGCTTCTGCTGTATTGAATGGCAACAATTATAGTATGTGAGTGCTGGAAGAAGGATAAAATCAAATGTGCTATTAATTGGTCTATTAATTTCACAATGATTGAAAGATCAATACATAGTGTCAAGATTGCTATTCTTAAAAAGAACATATACAAAGTCATATTGTTTATAGTTGATTTGATACTTAAAAAAACCATAAAATAACATAGCCTATGAAATGGGAAAAGTCTATGATTCAGAAAGCCCCATTTCTGCTGTTTAAATTAATATAACAATCAGAAATATACAATAACAGGGAAATTTATATATATCCACATCCACAGAGATGAACACGAAGGCTTATGCAATGAGGGCTTAAATTCTACAATCAAAATATACTCAGATGTCACAAAATGAAAAGGTAACATGAAACATGATCTACCAACTGGATAGTGATAATTCTACATTTGAACACATGAAATGGGTTACAGTAAAACACAGGAGTACTAACAGCATTACGTAAAGTTACCTTAAGTTTATATGTTCAGGAAGTACGTGACACCTGAAGTACATGCTGCAAATTTCATGTACTACCTCACTATGTATATACAAGCTCCAAATCTAAAACACAGCCAAAGGCCAAAGACCTCCCAATTTCAGGCATTTCAAATACAGGATGCTCAGCCTATGCATATTTACAACACACACACACACACACACACACACACACACACACACACACACAGATTCTCATGAAGCCATATGGAGTAAATGTACCAGAATGTAGTTTTATAAATAGTGAGATTATGAGGGATTTAATGTACTTTCTCCCTTTTCTGGTTCTGATTTCCAATTTTACATAAAAGTCATCTGTTTCCATTAAATTAACACTTTTAGAAATAAAATGGTTATATAATCACGAGACTTTTGCCCAAAAAGACACATTTCAGGAACACCACATGTCAACTTTTACAAAGGGACTGTGCCACTCTTGCAACAAACTCATCGTTGTGAGATGTGATAACAGTGGCCTCTGGTTACAAATATACCCCTGACACTTCCCCACAGCCCTGCTCTGTGACCTCATAACTCATAATTCTGAAGTCCTTGATTAATGTTCTCAAAGCCAGAAGATCCACATAATTTCAGCATATTATATGCAAATATGTACTAATGCATTTAGGCAGATTCAGGTACCAATACATTGTTGTATCAATCTATGTAGTTAATTGGATTTAGAGTAAAAAATTTAACTAATATGAAGAGTTAGTTGAAGTGCTTCTGTGACACAGTAGAATGCCAGGTAATATATGTCTAGATAATATTGGATAACTGATGACTAAGATCTTAGCTTTTTCTCCTTTTTACTGTTTCCCATCTTTAGAGCAATTGTTTGGCTGTCAACACATAGATCATTGGAGTTTGAGTTTAAAAGGTTACAAAGTTTCTATTTCTAACAATCTATGTTGTACACATTCTATTATGGCTATTTCTAATTCCACCACACAGCCTTGTTAGCCTGAATTAGACTGGTCTTCCCCAGTTGACTCTTGTCTAGTGCCCTGTACTATACCTCAAGCACCAACACAACTTACAATCATATGTTTTTCTCCATAGTTTTTTTTGTCTTTTCTATTTCCATTAATTCTAAGGAAAAGAACAGCAACAATTGTGTTTACTTGTATTTATCATTCTACATCTATGATTACAAAGGCCAACAATGTTTTTATGCAAACTTCAGCGGGCACTCTACTTATACAATCTGCTGCTCCGCTGATCCTCCTCAGTTAATACCTCCTGTCATCTGAGATGCCATGGCAGGAACTAGGGAATTGAAAATATCCTTGAGGAAGCCAAGAAATGAGGGATGATGGTAATGTGAGAAAATAGGAGGTTAACTAAAGGGCTCCAAAAAAGTCCAGACTTATGAAATCAAAGTTGAGAGGAAGCCAGCAACTTTCTCAGCCATATGGTCTTCTTCTTCATGCTAAATCATACCAGGAAGGGTTCCAGGGCATCAGTGGGCAACATGCAGCTAGCAGGGCAATTATCTTGTACTGTGATTACTTTTTAAAGGTAGTCCCTGCATCTTTCCCGACCTTCTCTCCGCCGTCTGCTACATCAGACCAAGATGCCAATGGCTATTTAGCATGACACGTAAAGGTGCTAAATGTAGTTTTTTAAAGAATGAATAAAACTATTCTTCAAATCCACCGGTGCCAAAACAGGCATTTTTATTGATTATAATAAAATCCAAGAAGAGACAGGAAGGTCGCTAGAGATAGGGAAGTCACAAAACCCTTGAAGAAAAATAATAAAATGATAAAGAACAACACAGTTGGGCTAGAAAGATGACTCAGTAGTTAAGAGCACTGGTTCAGATCCCAGCACCCACATGTGGCTTTCAGCCATCTATAACTCCAGCTCCAGTGGATCTGATGCTCTCTTGTGACTTTTGCTGCCACTGCATGCACACAGATCACATACATACACACGGGGGAACACATATACACATAAATAAAATAAGTGATTTATTTAAAAAGAACAGCATGATCAAACCATGACAAACATAGTAAGAGAGACTCCAGAAAATGATGCATATTTAAAATAAAGCAATTATAAAATCTGATGATCTGCATAATTCTACCTTTAACTAAAAACTTCGCAAGTTCTATGTATCATGATTTCACTCAAAACAGGTGCCAATGCAGAGAATTTGCCCTAGTTGGATTCAAGCCTGAAAACAGACCCATCAAAGCAGCTCAGAATAAGATAACATGTTGGATAAAGACACAAACTCATAGTATGATATGGTCTGCATGCACATGGTCTTGTGACTTAACTTTTCCCCACAGTCTAGGATATGTTTATATATTCATTCTCAATGCATACATATATAAAAATATTTGTTTACCTAAATTATGATAGAGTTGATGTTTCATTTTCATTCATATTTAAAGACAATGGTACTCTCACTAAATGATGCCAGCCATACAGCCATCTTTGGACCTTATGACTGGAGAAGAAAAGAAATGAATGATCATCACTGAGTGAAACAATTCGCCTACCCTCTGTAGGCATGAGCCTACATGGTCCAGCCAACAAAAGCAGGTACATGGCTGCATTTCCTCCAGAGACATGAGGCCAGAAGGATGGGACCAAATGCTTGTGGGCTAGATGAAGCCAAGGGACTAAGTCATCAGGGCCCCATGTGGACAGCTCCACCTGTGTCTTTCTCTGTCACAGCTATCAAATGATTCCTTGTGACCTTCCTCAGAAGCAAATGGCCAAGTGATGAGAAAATGAAGCAGGAACCAGCTTGTCCTTGTTGCACTAAAGTCTGTCAACATGGTAGAGTTAAAATAAAGGCTCTATTTAGTATTAATCCTAGGGAGATATTTAAGTCATCAGGACTTAACCTAGTAACAATATGTTTCTTCCTTAACATTAGCACAGAAAAGCAACATTGCCTATTACAGAACATCTACAAAGCTTCAATGATGACATTAGCTAACAGTAGTATAAACACGGCATTGAAGAATTCTCAAACTGTACAAAATTCACACTTTGAGTGTTCCAAATTATCATTACAGAAGGCATTAACATTCTCATTTGCTTATAATAATTCAATTGTGTGTTTACTAAGACCAGTCTGGATTACTGTTTTTTCTAGCATTTTTATTAATGTGCATTAATTATATAAAATAATGATTTTCATTCTGACATTTTAATATGTGACTATAATGTACTGTGTTCATATTCACCTCTAATGTGCCCTGGAGGGCTATCTCATTTAACTTCTGCTTCATGGAAGGAGCTGCATATAAAATTTACCTTCTGAGATAAGATATTAAAGCTGGTTAGAAAAGAGAAACAGCAATCACAACTACAAATAGTCACTCTCTATAACTTTAGGAGGCAACAAATGAGAACCACACATGGAGGTAATGGTCATGATGTCTTTTACTGTGTCTAGGTCAAAAATTTTAAAGTTAGACTTTCCAGATACCAGAAGCTGAGGAATGCTATTTGTTTGTTTGTCTGTCTGTTTGTTTGTTTTAAGTGACAGAATAGACATAGTATCTCTTGCCTAATAAGCAGGTAACATAGGCCTACAGGAGAAATACTTCGGGGCTGGCCTGACTTAGCTTCCTCAGAAAATGTATGAATTCACTGTATTTTTAAGGAGATATTTATTTTATCATCTTGAAAAAGCTAATTCATCTCACTTGTGAAACTATATGTATGAAAACATTAACAAAAAGAAGCTGAGAACAGGGTTGGAGAGATGACTCAGTGGTTATGCTTAGCTAGCAAGTGTGAGCAGCAGAGACAGATTCCCAGAACACACATAAAATACTGGGTGGGCAAAGAAGCTGGCCTGTAATTCCCACAGAGGAAGGAGGAGACAGGAGTCATTCGAGAGAGCTCTAAACTTGACTGAAGGAGGCTGCCTCACTAAGTAAGGCTGAAGAGTAATCAAGGTTGATTCTTGACATAACGCTTAGTCTTTCATATGTATGTGTACCCATGTGTACACACACACACACCAATGGCAAGATGCTGAAAATAACTGTTGAGTTAGTTTAGGGGTTTTTTCTGTAAGTTTTGTACAGAATTTCTCAAATGTTTATTCCTGAATTGGATATGGCAAATAACAGAACTCAAATGTTGCAGGCTCAATGATGTACTGATGTACTCTCAGAGTCAGTGTTAGGAAGCTACTCAGGTATCTCTCTCCCTCTCTCCCTGAGTCACTATCTATCATCTACTATCCATCCATCCATCCATTCATCCATCCATCCATCCATCCATCCATTCATCCATCCATCCATCCATTCATCCATCCATCCATCCATCCATCCATTCATCCATCCATGCATCCATCCATCCATCCATCATCTATCTTTATCTCTCTCCATCTCTCCCTCTCTTCCTCTCTCTCTTTCTCCCTCTCCCTCCTTCTCTCTTCTTTCCTCTCCCTCCTTCCCTCTCTCTATCTCTGATTCTTTCTCTCTCTCTCTCTGACTCTCCTCTCCCTCTCCCTCTACCCTTCACCCCTTCTCCCTTTCCTTCTTTCATTAGCTTGTAAAACCATAAACTTAAATTAATCAAAAGAATGGGATCTGAGTCCCTGGGTGGAAATGACTTTCTGAACTTCCAAGAACGATAAGATTTACTATCTAGCTGAAGGCTTTCTAACAAAGGGGGCCGGGGACACACCACTGCTGCTTCCTTAAATGGACCTGTCAATCTCTGTGCTAGGGAAGCTATTTGTTCCAGAAATCTTAAAATTTAACACAGTGCCTACTAATCCTGTGAGGCAGCACAATGGCTCCTTTTCTGCTGTCCAGTCCTCCTCACCTGTGAGAGTGCCGTGTGTCATTCTGTGATGCACAGTCTTTCTTCTCCTCTATGCCTTATGCCACATCTAGAACCATTCATTAGCAATCACAAAGACTGGGGAGTGGAGAGGCAAGAGCAGTGTGTGATTCCTGAGGTTGCCATGGGTGTGCATTCTACTTGTGCCTACCGAAATCAGTGGTTCTCAACCTGGGGCCATGACTCCTTTTGGGTCAAATTGCCTTTTCACAAGGCTGATCTATGACTATCAGAAAATACAGATGTTTACATTACCATTCATAACAGCAGTAAAATTACGGTTATAAAGTAACAGCAAAAATAATTTTGTAGTTGGGGTGGCCACAACATGAGGAACTGTGTTAAAGTGTTGGAGCACTAGGAACGTTGAGAATCACTGATCTAAAACCTCTACTTGTAGTAATGAATTTTCTTCTGAAGCAGAGAGATCTGTTCTTCAAATAAGTTTAGTTCTTCAAACTACCTTCTACCCCTCTTTCCAAGTCTTGTCTTAGCCAGGTAAAATATTTCTATTTCCCTTGACTGTCTCTCATATGGCAAATGTGGAACCCCAGCCAGTATGACTCCACCTTGTTGTTAGATTTCATCTTAGGCCTGTCCTCAAGGTCACCTTAGTTACTATAAAAACCACAAACTGTTCCAAGAAAAGCACCACCCTAGGCCCTAGTCAATCAGGGGACAGCAGGAAAATAACTAATGCCCTCAGATGTTAAGCCTTTTGTGTTCCAGCTCCACCAATCCCCTAGTGTCAACCCATCCTTGTTGAATGTCAGCCAATCCTGTAACTGCCAAACTGCAACTCCCATTCTTTGCTGCGATTACAATAAAAGCCCTGTCTAATGGTGGTTTGGGACTCTCCTACTGATCTGCTGCTTCCGTCGATGAGGTTTGAGAGCTCTCAGGCTCATGTTTAAATAAAGACCCCTTGCTTCTGAACATAGCTTCAGACTCCTGGTGGTCTTTGGGGATCTAGAGATCTGGGCATTACAGCAATATGATCAGAATTGAAAACTGCCTTGTTGAACTTTAAGTCTGCTGCCCTAGACACTATTTCCTTGAAATGTCTATTAAAAGTTATCACAATAGCTGATCTATGGTCTGATTAATATGAACTGTATTGGGGTGCTTTTACCCCTTTTAAGCAAAAGATAAAAATACATCTGCTGAATCTTCAGACTGAGCCAGGTTGCTTTTATTATATCCCTATAATATGTTTATATGATATGTTCAGCATAGCCACTAGTCAGGGCTCTTTTTTGAAGGAGTGCATAGTACAGTATTTTCCTCCAAGTATAAGGGGACCATCCCATTCTCATCATGAAGCAGAGATAATGTTCTCTCAAAAGTCATAGCAATGAAAATAAGTAGAAAAAGTACAGGAGACTGAGGAAACATAAAACAATCTCATCTGGACTCAATAAAGATGAGACCTCTATCACTGAAATCACAACAGCCCCTGTCACCTGCCCATCCCATGAGAGCATCCTGCAACCGACAGTAAGAGAGCTTCCCAATGTACCAAGAGATCTAGCTCTGTGCTGCTGAAAATGCCGTCCATAGATACATCTATTAAACCAGCTAGATCTCGTTCTGTACCTTACCTCTGAAGCTACACTCTATGCTGATGCTAGGCTCAACCCTGTAACCTTTCATTCCTTGCAGGTGGCTTTCATCTACATCAGCCTTTGTCTAGGCAGCCATTAAGACCCCTTTAAATTCCTTGGACTCCGCTTAGGTTTCTTTAATCCTTTGTAGCCAGTCTCTGGTCTACATATATACATATAGTGAGACATAATGACTGTGTAATACACAATGTGTGAACTGAGAATTCATACTGGTAATTAAAATTAGTGTTATGGCTAAAAGATAATAAGAATTATAAACAAAAATCATAAAGGTTTAGGTTCTAACCTGTAAAATAGGCTCTAGGGGTACATGGTCTATAAAACATTATAAAAGTTGTGCATTTTTGTGTCCCCGCCCCCAAACTGAAACTACAGTCCCAACCCATTTATTTCATTTGAATTATTTTTCTGAAAAAGTATTTCAAATGTCAGGATAAATTCTATGAGCTTTAATCACCGTCCCTTCTATGTGCCCCCCATAATCGTCTTTCGTTTTAAATCCTCTCTCAATCCACCCATTTCTCTCAGTCTTTTAAGTACTGAATGTTAGCCAGGGGCAAAGAGCAGAAGACGGATTTTGTTATTAAATTAAATAAATACAGAGCACCTGTAGTGATCGATAGTCAATAAAATGCTGTCTAGTAGATAAAATTGATCTAGTCTCTGACCCATAGGGTGAGGGTAACCTCACCTTAAACAGGCCTTCATAATACAAAAAATGTTCTACTCAACATGAGTATACATTTAACCCATGATCTCACTAAACAGAAGCAGTTTAAGACTGAGTTAAATCACTGTGATCAATTTGCTTGTGTGTTAATGTTAAATTTTTAAGAAATATATAAAACTAAATATGTGGAGAAGCTAGACGGAAATCATAATAATTGGAGCGAGGTTTTGTCTCTAATTAGCTGTAATGCATCATTAAATTCCATTGTACATAGAACTGTAAAAATAGCTGTTTCAGAACTAACACAGAAAGAGACATTAAAAAAGACACCAAGCTTCATTTGTTTTCCTTGTTTTGGTATGTGCTTGTGTAAATTTCCTAATAACATCTATTAACAAAAATACTTTAAAGAAAACATAAGTGAACCATGCAGTAATAAACATATGTTAAGACAACATACTTCACTTACCAAGGAATATAGGAACCAAACATTTGAATCAAAGAGAATAGTTATTAAAAATTCTAGTACCTTTTACTATGGATGTACCCTGAGTACATCCACTGATACACTTAGTGCTATACACCTTTTGTTTTATCACTCCATAACTGTATTTTAAGAATTTCAATTGATTCCACTGTAAGTGCTGGTAGCACAGATTAACATATGACATCCTAAATCTATTTAAGAGACCATCAGATAGAAAAGCCAAGTAGGTTATCTGCTGCTGTGCTAAGAACATTCTACCTAGGAGCACAGAGAAGGTAAGGCAGCTGGCACAGTACCGCTTACGGGACAAGATGATGACTTGGATCCAGTGACGGCAGTGGAGGTGATGGGAACTGGAGGCAGAAAAGGGCTTAATGGGGGCTCAAATGTGTGGGATTCTGTCCTAAGAACCTGGAAAGTGTAGTTTCCATTATGTGAATTGAGGAATGTCAGTAGAATATGTTTCTAAAAGATAACCAGAAGCCTAATTTTTGGATAGATTCATTGGACCAATAAGCGGAGAACAGTATCTAGTGGAGGGAATAGATCTGAGATGAGTTGGGACACTGATGTGTTGTCAGCATATGTTTTTAAAGTCATCACTTAGACTGGTATCACTGCAATGAATAAAGACAAAAAGGTAGAAGGCCATGAGGACCGAACTTGAGTACCAGCTCTAATGCATATTACCTCATTCAAATTACTTTAGAAAATGTTCAACCCATGTCCACGGTTTACAGAATTACACAGTAGAGCCAGGCAATACCATCTTTGCTAAAATTGGGCATTTCTGCTTCTACCTAAACATGGCTTATTAATGACTTCAGTTTCATTCTGTTATGCGTGAAAGTAAGCTTTGTTTAACTTTTACTAGTAATACAATTACTTTGATGTATTTTTTAAGTTATCATTTAACAACAATATCTCTGCTTTCCTCCACCCAAATCCACCAATACATCCTTCCCTGCTTTTCTTCCAATCCATGGCCTCTTTTTTCACTAGTTGTTACTGCATGGATATATGTGTATACATATATATTCATAAATATAACCTGCTCAGTCCATATGATGTTATTTGTATGTATGTGTGTTTTCAGGGTTGATGGTTTGGCACCAGACGACCAACTGTTGTGCTTTTCTCAGTGGAAGAGCACGTCTCCAGCTCACAGCTTCCCTCAGTTGCCTGTAGTTCTTTGTGTAGAGTTGAGGCCTTATAGGCTTTTCCCCATCCAGTTTATCATATTCACTGGTTTCATCCTTTTTAGTTTACAATTGGACAGTCATGTTGGCAATCTGAATGTTCCCTCTCTAAGGACTAGCTCTCCTGGCACCAGAAGGTGCCATGTAAGCTTCCAAAGGAGGGAGGCAACCAGCAGTCCTGCCAGCTATGATGTCTATGAACCACACCAACAGTCAGCGGAACAATGACCCTAAGGGTACATTAGTGGCATGGATATCTTGATGGTAACCAACAGCTCTCTAATTGGACTTAAAACTCAGTCAACTACAGTAAGACCATGCCTGGTACTAGAAATGTAGCTAACACTCAGTGCTGGTGAAGTCATGGTTATGAGAAGAGAATATACAACTTCTAATTTGCCAAATCACTATAATACCTTGTGACATATTTTTAAATGTCTAAACAACCTTAGTTATGCTGTTGGCTTACTTAGCTGTCGAAGCATTCTAATATTACCAATATATAAATATTTCACAAATTATAAAAATTGATTTTGCACTTTTGCTGTGATGCTTCATTTCTACTCAAGTGTTTTGGTTTTTCCTTAACTTATTTTTTTTTTAATGTCTATACGTGGGTCACTTTCTGTGTGTCTCTCTCTGTGTGTCTCTGTCTCTCTCTTTCCCTCTCTGTCTCTCTCTCTCTGTCTCTCTCTCTCTGTCTCTCTCTCTCTGTCTCTCTCTGTCTCTCTCTCTGTCTCTCTCTCTCTCTCTCTCTCTCTCTCTCTCTCTCTCTCTCTCTCTCTCTCTCTCTCTCTCGTGTGTGTGTCAATTGGTGGAAAGTCCACAGAGGCAAGAAGAGAATATCAAATCCCTCTAGAGCAATGGTTCTCAACCTGTGGGTCATGAGTCCTCTGGGAGCAGGGGCTGTCAAACAATCTTCTCACAGGAATCACCAAGGACCATTGGAGAATGCAAATATTTACATTATAATTCATAACAATGGCAAAATTACAGTCATGCAGTAGCAATGAAAGTATATTTATGGTTGTGTATTAAAGACTTGCAGCATTAGGAAGGCTGAGAACCGCTGCCCTAGAGCTATAGGCGGTTGTGATTCACCACTATGGAGCTGGGGACTAACCTGGGGTTCTCCACAAAAGCAGCAAGTGCACTTATCCTTGGAACCACATTTCCAGCTGCCTTTTGTCAACATCTTAATGCACTGCCATTGTGTTTTAGGGTTATGTGTTATATATACTATTTACTAGCTAACTAGATGCCCAGGAGCAGGCCTGTGAGTCTTCTGCTCTGTTGTTAGAGTCTTTGCTTAAATCAAGGAATTGGATACAAATCTTTGTTTTCTTCTTGTTTGGGTAGCATATGGTATGTAGTTAAGAAGTATTTTTAAAACTTAGTTTGACAGAGGATGTAATAACTGAGAATCCCCACACCCCCTCTGTAGGCTCAGAATCTGGCGCATGTCTTCTTTATGTCGGGTACACAGTCGCCCTAGCTAACATGCATCCGATCTGAGTGGAAATTTCCCTAATAGGCTGGAAGGAATCAACAGCCATGGCACATTTCACACATGCACAGCAAAGCTTTTATATTTGTCACATCAGCTTAAATCTACTCTTCCTAGTGCTCAGAAACAACTCTAACTGATTCAGCTCTTGCCCAACCTCCTTGCGTCTGATCCCTCTCCTCTTCTCCCATCCTGTCCTCTGATAGCCACCATTCTACACTGAAGGGTCTGTTTTAAGTTCTCTGAATGAGAGAGACCATGAGGTACTTGTCCTTCTAGGTCTAATTCCATTTAACATAATGTTTTCTGCCCCACCTGCTTCAATATACGTGAAAGGATTTCATTTTTTTCTTTAAATGTTTATCTTTACTATTGTGAATAGTGCAACAGTAAACACAGGAGTGTGGACAGCCCTTTTGTACAGTAGTCCATTTTCATTTCACAGCTACCCAGAAGTGGGACAGATCGATCCTGTGGTAGACTGACTTTAGCCTTTTTGAGGGAACACCCTGTGCTCAATAGAAGTTGTACTAATTTCCATCCCAACAGTGCATGAGTTTCCTTTCTTCAACACCCTTAACAGCATTTGCGCCTTTGCCTTTTTGTCCCTGTGACAAAAGTTCCTTGCAAGTTTTCCCACCAACCATGTATCCCTCCCCTTCCACTTCCCAGTCATTTTTCACACCTCCCCTCGATCATTGGTCCTCACATACCTGCTCTGGCTTGAAACTCATCTGCTATGTTTGAAACTCCACTATTGAAACGTCTACTTTGATCATTTGTACTTTTCCGACTGTTTTGAAAGGTACTTATAAGTTCTTTCACTAAAACACACACACACACATCAAAAACACATACCACTTAGAAATGGCAAGGAAGGTATCTTGCCATTTTACTTTAAGGTGTCAGAAGTAAGTGCTCTACAGAGAACAGGCCTCACTGATGCTTGCTTATCAAGGTAAATAAGTCAGTATTGGCTTTCACTTACCGTTTGCTGCCTCTACTTGCCATCCCTTACATTTTGTATAAATCAGGTGGTATACAAAAGTGAGGAGACTTTAATTTGCTTTTCTTGGAGAGTTTTGGGTCCTTTCTTTGCCCAAATAAAATGGGTGGGATTTTTTTAAACTAGTTCTCATTAAAAAAAAAACAAGAAATGAAACATGGAGATAACTAGAAAGGAGGTATGTCTCTACTACATGTCTAAAAAAATCAAGGGAAGATTAATAATAACAAATGACTTTATAATATATGTGAAAGAGAGGAGTTTAAGAGGAAGACACAATAGAAGATATAAAATTTTCCACTTATAACAATAGAGTTCATTCTATTTTTCCTTTTAAAAATATACCTTTTAAATACCCCCTCACTGTGTGTGTGTGTGTGTGTGTGTGTGTGTGTGTGTGTGTGTGTGTGCCTGTTGTGTAGGTACCCACTGAGACCAGTAGAGGGTGTCTGATCCCTTGGAACAGGCGTTACAGGATGCTGTGAGCTGCCAGACATCGGTGCTAGGAACATAATTGCAGTCGTTAGCAAGGGCAGCAAGCTCTCTCAGCTGCTGAGCTATCTCGCAAGCCCCCTGTAATTTTTAAATGGACAGCAAGTCAAAGGAATAATTAAGAATAAGGTCTCATAGGAGAGCGCTCAGAGAGTTTAACAGAAAATTACTAAGTGGTAATGAGGGTATCGTGGGAAATGGAGTAATGAGCTGTTTTCAGAAGCTGGAATTTCTCAATTGAATATCATGACTGGTACTAATTGACTGTTAATGGTTGGATGCTCTGCACCTTCTAAGCTCTCAATAAATGTGATTGATTGAAATGTCACTTATAAAAACTATAGTAACATTTATAAAGCAATCACACAAGTGAAATGGAAGTGGGAAATGTAATGCATCTAAATGTCCTGCTTAAGCAGATTAATATAATAATAATAATAATAATAATAATAATAATAATAATAATAATAATAAAAAACAAACAACTATACCTTCTCCGTGTCGATGCCTTTTGACATTGACCATGTTGAGACAATATAATCCATTACTCGTTCACTAAGGCCTTTTGGGACTTGATATAATTTCAGGAAATCTCGAACGTTATTCAGCATCTCATGGTAACGGTTGGTGTTGGCATACATTTGCTGGAAAATTGTGGTAACATTTCCAAAAATAGTTGCATAAAGAAGAGCTGAAATAAAAGAAACGATAGAAATAAAACAGATATCACAATAAAAAATTAAGTTGACTAAATCAATAAATAATGTTTCATAAGTATCTTGATTAGCTTCCAGAGGTTAACACACATGAAGGAACCCCTAACTACACTTCTTTGGCACCTGGTATGCTCTCTAGAAATGTTACCACAGAGCAACAGTCACGAACTCAGTGAACATTGGGATGCCAAACAACATTAAGCTCCGTGAAAGTGACACAAATATTTCATAACGAATCATATGACACTATAAATTTGCTAAGATTTCTAGCCCTATTTTATTTGATTACTATTATTATTGTGTGAGTGCCATAGCGTGTGTGTGTGTGTGTGTGTGTGTGTGTGTGTGTGTATGTGTGTAGAGGTCAGAGAACAACTTTTGAGTCATTTGTTCTCTAATTTCGTCTTTCCATTGGCTCTTGGATCACTAGGCTTATGTAACAAGCACCTACCCACTGTGCCATCTTGCCAGCCCCTATGATTTCTGGCCTTTTCCCTGCTCCAGCCTCACCCTCTCAAGGGAAAGCAAATCAGGTCACAATTTGCAGGGCTCGATGATCTCACTTAGAAATGCCTGCTCTTCTCACAGCTTTACTCCTTCAAGCTTTTCGAGTACTTCTTTAGTTATAAATATTTTTGACAGAACATCAGAAGTACAGGGGGTGGAGACAGATTAAAGTGCTCTATTTTTAGAACTTTGAGTAGATAAGTAAGAATGAAACTAAAAGCTGAAATAAAACTGTCAGAGAGCTTGGAGTCATTAAGCATGTGTCAGTACAAAAAGAAGTAGAAATGTTTTGAACCCATCATTTTAAGAGCGAAGCCAGCGTGTAACCATTGTGAGTTATCTTCAGAGGACTGTGAGTGAAAGTGAGTGCTGCCTACTGCTGGACCTAGAGTGCACCAGCTCTCTTCTCTCTGGGCTCTGTCCATCTGCTCATAAGGATCCACTGTGGGGAAACTGTAAAAGTCATGGGGAGACCTGGTGGCACTCAGAGGAAGGATAGCAGGCTACCAAGAAGAGACTTGGTAACCTATGAGCATATACAGGGGGAGGAGATCCCCCTGAGTCACAGTCATAGGGGAAGGGGGTAAGGAAAAAATGGGAGGGAGGGAGGAATGGGAGGATACAAGGGATAGGATCACAATTTAGATGTAATATGAATAAATTAATAAAATATATTTTTAAAAAGTCATTGAGTTCCAACTCCAACTGAATGTGCATCCACCGTCCCATCCTACATGACCTTTTCCCCATCACTTTCTCATTAGCAGGAAGCACAGCAGAAATGGAGGTGGCATTGTACTCTGATTTTCAGTAAACACCATGTAGCAACTGTAGGAATTCTAGAAGCTTCTCAGCAAAGATCACTTCTATCTGTCATTTTCCATTCATTTGAAAAAAAATTGCTTCTTGGGAGAAAAATATGAGCTATTTCCTTTGCAGTTTTACAGCCAAATTCCATTTGATACAAATGATGTAAAACCCAGCTAGTAAAGCAGCTTAGGATCTTGTCTATACTGGGAGGGGGTGGGGTGGGGTGGAATTATTTGTTTCTCTGAAAGCAGGTGTTCTCCTCTGATTGTAATATGTTGTAATTCCACAAAAGAAAGCTGTTACTTTATAAAAAAATCTCTGTAGGTTTTTTTTCTGTTGTTTTTTAGGGATTTGAATATCAGAGCAAGATGATTTTTTCAAAATAGATGGTATATAATTAAAATTGGGTAGAAATATTTCTAAACTGGGTCTCTAAAACTTTTAATAGTCTTATTTAAGAAGCAATGCCCCTTCACTCCCACTATAAGTAATCACAGACATGACATCCCCATTACATCACTGTTGTGCATAAGAAAAGAGCAACAATATGAACAAAATACCAGAGAATAACCACCTAAAATATGCAAATATATGTTTTCAGAAAAGAAACAACCAGAAAGAAATAAAAAAAATATTGACTAACTACATTACTGAGACAATGCACTAATTGTGTTCTGTAATAGTTCCTAGTTTTGAAAAATTGTCAATCAATATCACAGGACGCCTTATTATTTATGTTTAATTAGATTTTTTCTCTAATATGCCTGAAATACTGTTTGCCAAGCGTCTTATTGCTGCTTTCCTCACAGAGGCCTAGTAAAGTGCTAGCAAATAATGTCTCCCACAGAAACATGAAGTTGAATAGCTTTTCACATCTTTGCAAGAGCTGAGGAAACCAAGTAAGAGACAATTGTAATGGGTCTTAGCATAGTAAGAGAGGAAGCATTGAAGAATGCAGAAAGAAACAGTGTTCTCAGGCTATGGCCCTAACTTAAGAAATACACTCAGAGACTCCTCCTGCTCAGGGGAGGAGGCAATTAAGCTCATGCCTTAAATTTTTGATGGATCAGTGTGGAGAAATGCTGTATCTATTGCAAAGGAAGAAGAGAGGTAGGCGCAAGACTGCAGCGGAATTCTGTTCACCTGGTAAAGCCCAACATTGTGTCTATCCGAATTCAAGTTTCTACACCAAAGCCAATGCCCACTTCTGGACCTGTCCTGCCTCCATACAGAGAGCTGAGTCCCCCGTGGGACACATCTCTATTCTGGACCTTACCTCTGTGTTGCAAGGTGAGGCTGCACCACCCACAGGCTGCAGTAGCATGGGTTGTGTCCCCAGGCTGCATTGAGCTGAGCCCAGGAGAGTTTGGACTTTGGATACAGCAGTCTGGAAGCATTGACAGGCCATGGGAGCTTATGACCCTCGAGTATGAGGTCCGGGGAAAAAACAAGCCTCCTGAGGCTTCCAACCACACCTCAGTAATTGGGGTTGACATGTCTGGGCATCCTCCACCCCTAGAGAGATTTTGAGAAACATCTACCTGACAGCATGCTAACCAGGGATTTGTAAGAAACAGGGGCCTCAGGCACCCCACAATATTAAAACAATGGCAGTGCTCCCATGTGGACTTGTGGTAAATCTGAATGTAAGTTCTCAACCACTACTGAAATGGCTGCAGCCACAAAACAGCTGCTTAGAATTCCCAAGACAGGCAAAAACAAAGCCACATCTTCAACTGACAATGATGGACAAAATGCAGTGCCGATTACTGACCATATAGTAGTGAATAATCACACAGCCAGGGAATTTCTGTAAAGTCTTTAAGGAAATTGAGCAAATTTCAAGGAACCACACAGAAACAACTCAGTGTTTCATCAGAGAAATCTAAGAGGACTGCAGTAACTTAAACACAATCGTAAGTAGTCTTCAAACTGAAATGAATAAAATTTTTAGAAATGAAAAAAGAAGGAAAGAAAAAGAATGAAGAACAAAGAAAGTTCACAGCAACTTTGGGACAGCGTTAGAAGAACAAGTACTTGGGGTGTGGTACTCAAGAGTCTGCAGATTGTTACAGATTTAAAACAAAGACACTCAACAAGACAATAATAGAAAACTACCCAATCCTAAAATTAAAAAGAATCTAAGGTAGTGGTCCAGAAGGTCAATGTCACCATAAATGGTTCCAAGGGTCACCATGCTTGATTCAACTCAATGAAATCTATCTCAAATTATAACATAATCAACTCCTGGATGTTAAATTAAAAGAGAAGGTTCTTGAGATAGCAAGAAATAACACTGGTGCACACATATAATGCACATAGACACATACGTACACATGCACACACATACATACATGAAGACACATGCTACAGTTACCTGATTTCAGTAGGATGAACTTGTCATGCATGCTAAACAATGTTTCTCAACCCCTCCACAGGGGTCAAAGATCAGATATTTACATTATGAATCATAACAACAAAATCACAGTTATTAAGTAGCAACATGATAATTTTATAATTGGGGTCACCAAACATGGGGAACTGTATTAAAGGGTCACAGCATTGAGATGGTTAAGAACCACTGTGCTAGAGGAAAAGAAAAATTTATCATTACATGACATATCCTCACAAATGAAACAAACAAACAAAAAGAGACAAAATTATTTAAATGGGTGGAAAAGGTGCTAACCAGCTAGAAAGTACTGGTCATCTAAAACTCTTTAATAAGAGAAACTACACAAACTCGGAACACCCTCACACGGAAAACACGGTGCACAAACCATGCATGTCCAACATAAAGACAAAAAGCAGAGCAATCAGAATTAAGACTACACTAGCATGTTGAAGTAGGCAATATAGAAAGACGTATAACAGGACATCAAAGCTCACAAGATGCTGGTGGATGACTATAACACTTTTCCCTCTCCTCACTCTTCCTTATCTTCTTGTTTCTTGGTCTATTTTATGAGTGTTTAAGCCACTCTCATTTCAAAATGCCTGACTTTAATGAAATAATGTTCTTGCCTTAAGTCCCACTGGAACCACAAAGCAAAACCCAGCAACAACTGACAGACCAGTAATAATAATCTAGGAATCAAAACACCCTCTTATGGAAAAAAAAAATCACTGATGCACTGAAAAGAAGACTACAAGAGAAGAGGAAAAGCACTAGAAAAACTAGGAACCAGGCTCCAAAACAGCAGAAGCAAGATATTTCTTAATAATCCTGTGAAATGTAAATTAATTAATTCCCCAAGAAAAATACGTGACGGTATGGAACAAATGATCTGCTTGCCACAAATGGCCATGTGCTTCATCTTTTCCACCTCGCTAAGCGTCTTCCCTTTGTACGGTAAACTTTTCTCCTCACTCAGGCCCCTGCTTAAAACTGAGTTCCTCCACAGTTGAGTGAAGAGTGGGGTATGACTTTCACCTGAACTCTGGTGCCTCATATTTGACCATGTCCCTGGGGGGGGGGTGTGGGGGGGGGCAGGGAGACCTGGTGGCACTCAGAGGAAGGATAGCAGGTTACCAAGAAGAGACTTGATATCCTATGAGCATATACAGGGGGAGGAAATCCCCCTCAGGAACAGTCATAGGGGAGGGGAATAAGGGGAAAATGGGAGGGAGGGAAGAATGGGAGGATACAAGGGATGGGATAACCATTGAGATGTAACAAGAATAAATTAATAAAAATTTTTTTAAAAAATGAGTTCCTCTCAGGGGTCTCCCCTGACCACATGGACTGAACGTTCTCTTCCACCAGGAGTCTTCAGCTCTCTGATGGAACTCAACTATCTCTGCTCTAATTTATATTTGTGCCCTCACTTGTTTGTTACTCATCCTTCACCCTGGGGAGGCAAATTCTACAAAGTGCAAGTGGCCTTTTCCTTTATGCTTACTACTATAATTTTCCTCAAAGAACATCCAGTTTCTGGGACATAGTAGGTGTTCAATATTTTTCTAATAAATTCTATGCCATGAAACCCCAAGAAATACAAGAAGACCAACAGAACCAACTAACCAGGCCTCAGAGGAACTTGTAGAGACTGAAGCACCAATACAAAAACCAAGGACCATGCATGGACTGGACCTAGGCCCCATACACAGAAGTAGCAGATGGGCAGCTCAGGCTCCGTGTGAGTCCCTAGTAAGGAGAGCAGGGACTGTCTCTGACATGGACTCTGTTGCCTGCTTTTTTATCACTCCCCATTGGCCCCTCACCAGGCCACAGGGGAAGAGGACATGCTCAGTCCTGATGCATCTTGATGAGCTGAGTGGGGAGGGTGTGACTCCTTTTTCTGAGGAATAGGAGAGGGGAGATGGAGGAAGAGGGAGGGAGGGTTATACCTCGAGGAGAGGAGGGTGGGGGCTATGATCAGGATGTAAAGTGAATAAACAAATAAATTCATTTTAAAATTCTTTTTTAAACTTAAAAAAAGCAAGAAATGCTATTCCAAAACATTTTTCATATAAAACCCCATTATTAGTGATAAAACAGTATATGTAAAATACATATTACTAAGACGGGTATTGTAATGAAATGTTTAAAAAGAAAAATTCTATATGTGCTGATCACATTAAGATGAAAAGTACATTGGAAAGCCCCATCACTACCCAGCAAACATGAACACTCATTGCAGAGCTGGCCAACTGTGTAGACACATGTCGTACTGTTTTACTGTCTGAGCAGACATACTCAATCACACACAAATAATGACAAGGAGTGTGTGTGTGTGTGTGACAATTTCAGAACTGAGTTTTTATCTAATT
Source organism: Acomys minous (assembly GCF_964271855.1). Lineage (NCBI taxonomy): Eukaryota > Metazoa > Chordata > Mammalia > Rodentia > Muridae > Acomys > Acomys minous. The sequence goes on along the minus strand of NC_140489.1, from coordinate 42,214,518 downwards.
TTTGTAGTCTTTTAGACATAACACAACTGCTAATTTTGTAAGCTTCTGTCTCTGTAATCTTGGCATACACATTAGAAACTGTCATATGTAAAGTCTTTTCCTTTATCCATTACAAAAAGATTACTGTAAAGAATTTTTGTCACACCAAGATAGGAAAGACGTTTTCTTCAAGGCTGCAAAATACAAATAGCCCAAACATTAAGAATATAACATTTATATAATTCCTGAGTGTGTCATAGGTCTTCTTGCTATGGGTAATTTATTGTATATATATTGTGTAATAATATAAATGTATATGTAAAATGTTTTAATTAATACAAAATTTTAATTAAAAAAAGAAAGAAAATTATGGATGATTACGGATGGTAATAAATACTTGCATACCCCTGTCATCAAGAGGCAGAGTCTCTTTCCCCTTAAATCTTGGCATACCCCAGTGGCATATGTTGGCTGTGACTGTACAATATTATCTAGGCTTATGCCTCACGAAACTAGGAAATTCCAGTTCTTCGTTATATGAACATCTCTGAAAATTTAGTTTCCATTTCATGAGGAAGCCAAAATGTTGTAGGTACATGTTTATGGAGAGGAATAAAGAGTATTGGCCAATGGCCTTGACATTAGACTAAGTAATTTTAAATACTGATATAAACATGCATTTATGAAAGCACATACAATATTCATATTCAATTTCCAGTTATCTTTTCAGTATACTCAAGCTGAGATTGTATGTACAGCACACAATGTGACAGCGTCAGCTTAACAGTTACTTGGTTGAACTAACTAAAGGGAGGCCTTCCCGTCCTGTTCACATCATTCCAGCCAATACCAAATGAAGTGGAAATAAGCCCTGTCTCCCAAGCCCTCCGAAAGCCACAGATTTATGGCATAACACATCACAGTTCTTTTTTAAAAGCCACTATGTTTGATTAGCTATGCAACTATAATAATGTAAATTATAATAAAGCATAGTAGTTCTCAGTTGGAGCGTACCTGGGGCAGGAGAGTAGAGAGCCTACACGCCAGGGTTTGTTCGGGAATAAAGCTTTTCAACAGTAAGTATGCTTTTATGCTAAAACCCAAAAGCACCTATTCTCATAAAGCCATAAGTGAATGCTTAATGTTTTTTTAAAAAACAGAGATAGAGTGAATGGATCTGAGAGGAGTGAAGGAGTTGGGAGCGAACATGATGAAAATAAAGTGTATGAAATTCTCAAAGAATCCATGCAGATATTTTGAAAAGATTGAATAATGCTACTAGAAGTAATCATAAACATCAGCATTCACTTGAGAACCATAAGACATTATGTTTTCAGGGCTAACTGTTGGGCACTGAGCAGCCAATGGGTGTACTCTTCCCTGGGGAAGTCCTCCTCTCCCGCTCCCACCTCTGATTGGCTGTCATCATTAGCTCTATGTGTAAGGTTGGGAACATCAGGGATTCCCTTCTAGTTTGGAACATCCATTGGTTTTGTCCTTGTTCCTCTCACATTTGGGCAGCCAAGCTGGTGGGATTCTATGGGTGTAACCTCTGTCATTTCTACAACACACAATGCCACATCAAACTCCCTTATCCCCTGCCCTGCCTCTTACAATCCTTCCATGTCCTCCTCCACATTGTTTCCTGAGTCTTAGGTGCAGGAGTGTTTTGTAGATGCTTCATATCTATTGGGTATACATAGACATATATGCATGCAACAATTAATGAGAAACCAGGCCACGAATTTCAAGTAAAGTAGAGAGTATATGGGAGGATTTGAAAAGAGAAAGAGGAAGGTGAAAATCTTGTAATTATATTACATTCTCAAAATAAAACCCACATATTTGGGATATCTCAAAAAAAAAAGATTATCAGCTTCAAGTAGCATATACAATTTCCTATACTTAAATACTAATCTTAGTTATCCCACACCAATTTTTTGAAAGAAAGGTTATATTTAAAAAGTAATAGTATAGTTTTTTTTAATCCACAAATAAACTTAAAACCATTGAAAGCATTTGAGTGATCAGTAGTTTGTTTCTCATAATTGAATACTTTGGGGAGCAAACACACATCTACACTCAGGTAATTAACTGCAGAAGCCTCCACTAGGGAATTGCTGGTGGCAGAGGACATAATAATGCCAGGGAAGGTGCGGAACAAAATATGTTCCGCAGTTACTCCATTTTGTTTTTTCTTGGGTCAAGCTGAACTCACTGTGTTCTTATCAACAATTTTTTTTCTTTGTGGACTCTTTTGTACCTATTCACAACAAAAATCAATTGTGATTTTTTTTCTAATTATCTTCTGTGTATGAGTCTTAGATGTGACCGTTGACCTTAAGCAGAGCTATCTAAAATACTGATGCAGAAATGCAATTTTGGAGATTTGCAGGGTCACACGAATGGCTTAACCATCATTTTTGCTTCCTATTAAATTCCTTCCCTAAAGCCCACTTTTATTGATGATATTTCTGAGGTGAATGAATGAGCCCTATCAATGTGCGGTTGGCTATCTGTGTAGCTTGTTAGAGAAATTGTAGCGACCCTAGTTGTTCTAAAGAGAACAGCCTCATTTTCTCAGAAATCTCTCGTGCCAGAGTGCCTCTCCTCAAAAGGTTCTTGTTTCCCTCGGATCATCTTTTCCATGAGCCATTTACATAGGGTCCTTCCAGGCGTTCACATATGAGCTGAGCATGGTCTTTTTCTTTTTTAATATAATATATTTTATTAATTTATTCATATTACATCTCAATTGTTATCCCATCCCTTGTATCCTCCCATTCCTCCCTCCCTCCCTCATTCCCCTTACTTCCCTCCCCTATGACTGTGACTGAGGTGGACCTCCTCCCCCTGTATATGCTCATAGAGTATCAAGTCTCTTCTTGGTAGCCTGCTATCCCTTCCTCTGAGTGCCACCAGGTCTCCTGCTCCAGGGGACGTGGTCAAATATGGGGCACCAGAGTTCGTGTCTAGTCTTCACTTAGTCCACGCTCCATTCCAACCACCATCTGCACTGTGCCACTTACTTATTGTATAATTATTTGTGTTACATACTGATTATAGAAAACTAAAATACCACCCCTCTCCTGGAATTTTGAGAGAGGAATCAATGAGGTGATACAAGCTGGTTGAAAACTCTTTGAATGAAAGTCAACTTGGAAGAGAAACTGAGGCATCATCACTTATCAAAGGTTAGCAAATCATTGGAGGGATTTCGCTACCCTAGAACTTATCTTGTGGTTATCATAACAACCAACCTCGCCAAAGTAGCGCTAGTAACCGACATTCACCTCTATGTCATCCAGACGCTTTTGAAGTTTAAGAAGAAAACCGTAAGCCTACATTTATCATTTACGAATGTTATAATCAAAGACTGAAGGAGGACAGAGTCAGAAAGAAGTGGGGGGCAAAAAAACAAAGCTTTAATTAAAAACCAGAATTCTATGAAAGTAAAATGAAGTACCAAGATCGCTTATCTCTCATCTCTGTTTTTTTTTTCTTTTATATCAAGTAAACCCATTTTCTTATTCTCTCTAATCCATGACAATATGGATATACTTTTAAAAAATTAACATGCCTCATTTGCTTGTACAGTTATAGTCTTTATAGTGTTGATAAAAAAAAACTAGCTGAAAATTATATTGGTTTCATCAGTTCAGATCCATTGGTCTGAGTTATACATACAAATAATCCTTTGATGTAGCAATTGTCAGGCTGCCAAAGAAAACTGGGAATTAAAATTGCATGTCATTAGACTAGTGGTGGTGGTGGTGATTTCAATCGATAAAGAGTTTGCTTTCTAAGTACATAGACCTGAGTTTGTACCCCCAAATTTTACAGAAAAAATGCTAGGTATGGTGGCGTGAGAGTATAACCCCATCACTGGGGCAGGGGAGGATATACAGAAGGATACTTGGAGCTCATTGGCCAGTCCTTTCTAACAAGTGAGCTTTCACCCAGTGAGGTTCCCAGTCTCCAAAGAGGCAGGTGAAGTCACTGCGAACTGTACTGGTGGCTGTGGCTGTCTTCTGGCCTCCACAATTGCGTACACACATGTGTGCACACCTGCACACACTCACATGCACCTTCATGAATATACACACAGACAGATGCAGTCAAAAATAAATATAAAAATAAAAATGTATGATACCTTCAGAAATGTCTAGCTCTTTCTTAGGGCCAGACTCTTACCCCTCACCCTGAGGTCTTCTCACAGTATCTGCTCCCCTGCTTAGCAGATCACATCCTTGCTTTTATTAATTGATATGTGTTGGTCAAATGCCCTTTTTATCTATACTTCTCATATGCATTGCTGAATGCATTGGCGAGAGGGGCCTAAAGCTGTACTTACAACAGTGACTACAAGATGTTGGCAAACTCGTGGCCACTGTGAAAATTTGGGCAGTTGTTATGGAGGCGATAGGACTTTTAAAATTTTACAGTCTTGGGAACTTTTTTTTTTTATGCATTGACTTTTATACTAAGCATGCCCCATGTTTACAATTACATGCTAGGTAGAGACCATAGATAGAGAAGAGTCAGGTGGGAAGCAGGTATTAGAAGCATAAGAAACCAGGTGGTCCGAACAGTGATGCCACCCTCTGCTGTGTCTACCGTGAGCTTTACGCACGGCATCTCCAGGGAGCCACACCATTCTCTCCAGGTCTTCATTTTATGCTCATGGTAAATATAGGGGGCAGGGGGCAGAGATTAAAACCGAATCTAACCCAAGCCAAAGCTTGATCAGAGCTTCAGTTTCAACAGGTACTCAACCCAGCATTCATATCCAACTTTATGTTTGGGACTGCACACAATTCTTCACACCACAGAACAGTAACAGTGTCAGCTGTACCCTTGACAGGGCTCAGGGTTGTCACCCATGAGTAGCAGGTCTCAGTGGAGAGCACCCAAAAACTAGAATGTACATGGGCCAGAGTCAGTGTCTGCCCCTTAATGTCACACGTCAGGAAACTGTGTGAGGACCTCACTGAGCTGGGATGTGACACAAGCAAGATTCTGTGTCTGTTATGGTTACTGTTTCCAAACACCAATCATTTACTGATCCAGGAAAGAAATTTGGCTGGCAAAGAGCTTTGTAAACAACAGGGAAATTAGAGCTCACCCCACTTATGCCAAGATTGACAACTTATTCATTAAGGTACATATCAACACTAATCAGGATTGATTTTTATTTTCGATAAATTAAAAATTAAAGAAAATTAGCTTTGTATGCTTGTGGTATAATGCAATTTCTAATTAGTGAATCTTGGACTACAAACTGCCCAGGGAACATGAATGATACAGCTCTAACATTTATAATGTCCCACGGCTGCCTTCATATTCTGAATTATTAAGTCATCACTGTATCCAGAAACTTTCCATCATATGCCAGCTTCAGTGCTCCATGTGGGTTGTAAAGACAGTCCCTCCGTGTGTCAGGCACAAAGCAAGGCCATTGATCTCAAGAACAGGTAAACACATGTTGACCAGTGGCTTTCATTCCCTTTATTAAAGCATTGGGGGGGGGGGTGGCAAAGGACAAGCCCATGTCCAGAGAGCCATCAGACTATCATCATCTTTTTCTGCCTCTCTTCTGGTTTAAAAGCCACAAACTCCACAAGTTTTCAAAGTGGGATAAATGTTGTTTGGGTGAGGGAAGTGAAGGCCAACATGTTGGCGCTTCGAGGACAGATGGGTTGTTCTAAAATTCCATTTGGTGAACATTTCCTCGGTGTATGAAGCCTACAGTTTTTACATGGTGGAACAGACAGGTCACAGCTTCTACATATGAACCTTTGTACCCACCTAGATCAAGGGCACAACTAAGTCCTCAGGCCCACTTCCACTACTCTTGCTGTTAATTCTCCTTTTAAAACGTCTGTTTGAGGGGGAGGTAATCCCCCTCAGGCACAGTCATAGGGGAGGGGAATAAGTGGAAAATGGGAGGGAGGGAAGAATGGGAGGATACAAGGGATGGGATAACCATTGAGATGTAACAAGAATAAATTAATAAAAAATTTTTAAAAAATGTCTGTTTGAGAAGAACACAATGACAGGAGGATCTGGACCCACTGGGGTCCTGCTCAAACTACTGCACCAACCAAGGACAATACATACAGTAAACATTGAACCCCTACTCAGATCTAGCCAATAGACAGGACATTCTCCACCATTGTGTGGAGAGCAGGGACTGACTCTGACATGAACCATGAACTCTGGTGCTCATATTTGACTACTTCCCCTTGGTGGGGAGGACTGGTGGCACTCAGAGAAAGGATAAATAGGTTTCCAGGATGAGACTTGATAGGCTGTGAGCATATGGTGAGGGAGGAGGTCCCCTTCTGTCACAGACCTAGGGTAGGGGAATAGGATGAAAGAGGGAAGGAGGGAGGAACAGGAGGATATAAGTGAGGGGATAACAATTTAGATGTAATCTAATAAATTAATAAAATAAAATAAATAAAAATAAAACCTCTGTTTGAGCCCCTTATGCTCACGGCCTCCTTCCCATTAGTGTGCAGGAACCCATGGCCTCATGATTCCCACAGTGGCTTCCTAGCCACTCACTCTCCAGGGAGTTGTGAAAACAGTCTGTATATAACCAAAGGAAAGGGCCAAAGAAGTCTTATCTGCTTCTTTTTTTCCCTTTTTAGCATACTCTCATAGGCTATGAAATAAAGGTATCTTGCTGAAGAGAAAACACACACACACACACACACACACACACGCACACACACACACACACACACACACACACACACACACACACACTATACAATGGAAGAAGTTTCTATTTAGCAGCCTCACTACTTTGTATTTTCCTCTGAGATGCATTATGACTTCCCTACACTGACTCAGCTCCTAAAAACAAGAAACTATGCCCTTTCCTTATTTTACAATGAAGTCATAGTTTTGCCCAATGTATAAATAAATAGAAATTAATTTATCCTGCCTATATTTAAAAGAGGAATAAGGCATTTCCTCTCCATGTATAGATAGCAAAGCATAACTGTATCTCTCCAGTTGCTGGACACAGTGCACAAATTATATTACTGCATATTAAGATATCATAGACCACCTAACAAATAGTCCAGAAGAGAAGCACTGTGATTCATGAGTCAACTTATCCTCTAAGTTCATCAGCAGGCTCCACATCATCCATCTCCTTCTTAATACCCAAGGATAGCTTCAATAGTCATCGTGGAAGTAGATTATTAACAAAAGCAATCAATACAACAAAGGTACATTATCTTGAGAAAAAATAACAACTGGTGTGAACATAGACACTAAATGTACATAATGAAATTTCTTTAACTATGGTTTGAGAGATGTTGTAAATATAGTTAGGCCTTTTCACATTGGCCAATAGGTAGGATTAATGCATTGACACACACCGTCATTGTATGCTTTCTATGTGTAAACACAATGCTAAGCATTATGGGGAGTACATGGCTATGCAGTTTGACACACATACTTGTATTCTTTAAACTAGTACTTGAAGCAATTTGGTTATAAAATGGTATGATTATGAATTCCCTCATAGAACTCAAAATGTTCGAAACAATGTAGCAGAAACACAATGGAAAAAAAAACAGCACAATAAAAAGACTGACGATTACATAACAGCAAATTTGGCAAGTGTTCTGAAAGGGCTAATGAGGTCAGAGCTAAATGAGTGGCCCTTATTTCCCACTGAAATGGATCCACATTAAAATACGGGCTCAGCCTCATCACTGCTGACTTTCAGTTGTCCCTGACGACGCCCCCTCCTCTATAACAGGGCTATCTCTTCTGCTTCTGCAGCACACCGCTTCTCCTCCTGCTGTCTTCTCCTCCCTTCTCTGAGGTGCCCTCAGCATTAATCACTCCAGCTGGCAGCTTTCGGGGAGCAAAGGCGGCGGCTTCATGTCTGTCCATCCTGTGTAGATGGAATTAAGGAGCTGTCCAGGATAAGCCAGCATTTCTTCCTATGGGCCTCTCTATCTCAGGGAGCAAAATCTGTAGCCTTCATCTCATTGCCGGCATTGGAATGCACTCTGTGACACAGCTACCTGTTCTCAGGACCCCGAGTAACATCTGACCTCTTGAGGCTTCCCTGTTTTCAGTGCAAGGGCATCAACATCATAAGTGCCTCCGTGGTCACATGATTTAGGATGCTGTGTCTCCCTCACAAACTGCCTGATGTGATTCCTCAAGGGAATCAAGACATCTTCTTCCAGCCTAGAATACAGTACTCTTCCCCAGTCCCTTCTCATAATGATCTGAGGGAGTATACAACGTAAGCGTGAGGCTCTAGAATCTGAAGGCACTGTGTTCTTTCTCTGCTAGGCCTGTGTGCAGATCGCTTAAGCTGACACTGTGTGTAAAACGACAGTAAATTCTGCAAAAAGGAAAGTAAAAGTATGCTTAAATAAGTCAAAATTAGTTGGTCAAGGTATAAGGAATTTAATTTGGTGGAACAGCCAACATCTGCAAGCTGTAATCTACTGGAACACTATAATAATGCCCTGTGATGGTGACAGATGTTTCTCTTTAAAATTAAAAAAAACACACACACAAGGATTCTGAATTAAATAAGTGTCATTAACATCGCATATTAATTCTATTTCTTGGAGAGTCCTAATTTACATTAGCATATCACAATGAATATTAGCATATCAAAAGCACTAAGAAGCCTTTTGGTAGACCCTGTTTTTTCCCTACTTGTGTGTTTTGAAAACCTTTTTTTGGTTATTAGAAATCTACAAACATTGCAGATCTCTATGGAAAACTACTTCACAATCAAAGCAGCATGCGGGAGGCAGCAGGTGCATACGCTAGGCACATGAGAGGCTGGCATCACTGTTAGAGTCCTGATACCAATCAGCCAAGGACTCCAACACAGTTGTATCTCATCACTACCTTCTCCTTCACTATTCATTTTCCATCTGTAATGTCTTCCTTTGTGCTGACCTACGCCTTCCCAATCCTTTCTGACAATCACTTCAGTGTGCGTCTAGATTTTCGGCACCAAGTAACATTTTTATTATAAGCAGGATAATATTTTCCATGATGTGTGTATTTTCTAGGACAGGCATGCACACCGAGTGACATCAACTTATCCATGGTGGTGGAGGCTCTTCCTGAATAATAATATCCCACGCCATGTTTCAGCAAAATTTATTCTTATAAAGAGTTAATACTCAAAGAACTGGTGTGTGTGTGTGTGTGTGAGAGAGAGAGAGAGAGAGAGAGAGAGAGAGAGAGAGAGAGAGAGAGAGACAGACAGACAGACAGACAGACAGACAGACAGACAGACAGAGAAAGACAGACAGACAGAGAAAGACAGAGACAGAGACAGACAGAGAGAGAGACAGAGAGACAAAAAGAGAGAGAGAGAGAGAATATTACCATCAAATTAGAAAAACAAACACATGTAACAAGAAAACCCACCACCCAGAAGCTGAAAAAGTGGTACAAATGGCTGGAATTGTAGTCCTTAGTAACTGAGTGTTCTGCCTATACAAAGTTTTGGCCTTCTGCCTAGTCCTCAAGAGATGGACAACAAGCACAAAGCAATTTAATTAGTTCTATTGGCTTTAATCAGCAAAGCCAATGAAAATTTTTTAGGTTAATAGTTAAAGGTTTCAAAGACTGTGAGTTTTGACTTGATAAAACTGTCTCCACTTTTCTATCCTATGAAACTCTGCATATCCCATGAAACCCTGTCAGACATACTCCTGAATCGTCTCTCTTACCAGCTACCACATTAGTAGGTTTTGTTCTTTTCTAATGCTTGGTGCCAAATGTTCACCTTTCCAATAAATTATCACTGCCAAGATTTGACAAGTATGGAATAAAGTCATATCAAGTTCATCCTACAGGACGCACCATTGTGGCAGGAGTGTCAACTATAATAAGCGTGCGATGGAAAGGCTCTTCTGCAAAGGCTCTTGTCAGGTAGTACATAGCCTGGCAGTAGGTGAAGAGTGAACATTTACATGAAGAACTTGAGTAACTGGGGCTGACAGCTGCCATTAACACCATGAAGAAGACAGATGCTACTCACATTTACCAGCTTCCATCGTCTCTTCTTCCAACCCTTACAGCCATTATCCTGGGTTAGGTACTCACATTTCTTAGCTGAATTGCAATTCTCTCCTAAGGACATCCTTGCCAGTGATCACAGGCCAACTGGAAGAATTGAGTGGGACTACAACTTTCTCCCACCTGAGCAGAAATATGCAAATGTGATGGCTTATCAGTGACCATGCATGGATGTGTTTCATATCTGTATGGCAGACGGGCAGATCACACAGACTTCCAAAACAGTGGTGCTCTAAGTGGGAATTCAAAAACTCCAGTCTTCCATTACCTGTGACCCTGCATTCTCTGTATCACCAAAGAAAGGAGGGTTAGATGGTCATGCAGACCATGCACAAAATCACTGAGGGATGAAAACATCTCAGTTGCATCAACCTCCAGTGAAGCCAGACTGGTTAAAACATGAATCTATCCACGACGGTCTCTTTCAGTTCTCCGGTGGTTCCTTGATATCAGTGGCCTAGACGCTTCCTGAATTCACCCTCCACAGTCCCTGATACTCGATTTCTGCACACTAGGCTGCTTTTTACATTAGGTATCTTCTGAAAGAATCACAGTGCAGTCACCTCTAACTACATCTGGAAAGTATTCCTTACAAACTATTCCCTATGCATCTGCAACAGCCCCCTACCTGGCTATTTAGCTACAGCCTTGCTTCAAGAAGCACATTCTCAATTCAGCAGCTGGTACATGACTTTACACCAAGTCAATGTACGCAACTGGGCTTCTGAGTTCTTAGTGTATTCTAATATATGGAATATAAATCCAAACTGCAGAATCCAGGCCATCTTCTATCCACCTTGTGCACTGGACTCTCAGATGCCATATTCCTCTAGGCACCTCCCTCCTTCAGCAGCTACTGCCTGTCTGTTCATGATGTTTACAATACTTATGCCACACGCTTCCCTGCTTTATCTTCCTGTACAACACTGCATCTTTTCCTGATGTTGCGTTGTGAATCTGTTTGTCCTCCAGAACCTCTCTCCGGAATGAAACCTCATAAGATCTGTTATCTGTCAGCCTTAACATTCTCAGACATTAGCTCAAACAACAGTGAATGAATGAACAATAGTTGAGTTTGTGGGTGCTGGCCCTCTGTGTCTACAGTGCACTTTCTCTGGTGACATTTTTGCAGGTTACTCTGTCTCATAATTTCAGTTGAAATTTATTCAAGTGTCCACGTTCTTCCCAAGATCCCCAGCACATGACCCAAGCAACATCGCCTCCTTCAACTCATAGCCTCCGTCTCTCATACCATGTCTGACATGTGGGGGACACTTACCCACTTCATATAGGTATGTAAGTGCTCAAAGGCAATAGGCCAAATAAGAAGTAATAAGCAAGGGAGATGCAAACCTGACGTTATGGCTTTTAGGTCCGTGGCTATGTGTACAATTGGGAGGGAATTCCTCACATGTGCTTGTTCTAACAAGTCAAGTCAATAAAACATCCGGCTCTGTACAGAAACCTGTGATTCTGCAGATTCTTTTCCTATACTGATTCCAACATTGTTGCCATTTTGGTTAAGTAAAACAGACAATTGCTTGGGGCATATTACCAAAAGGTTAGCCTTCGTAGATTCCTTCGGCACGTTCTCCACAGGAATGCTTTGGCAAACGTTCTCATGCACTTCCCAGGACAGGACGCTTTATTGACTTAACTCATTAGAACAAGTGCATATGAACAATTCCCTCCCAAATTGATGTCAATTCTACACAAAGGATCAGCCTTTGCTATCTGAAAGCAAGCTGGAATAAATTGTTTGATTGGAAATATATCCCGAGAGCACATATATGCCAAAAGAATGGCAGAGAGGCAAGTGAAGAATTTTACCTCTAAATTGAGCCGTGTGTGTGTGTGTGTGTGTGTGTGTGTGTGTGTGTGTGTGTGTGTAAATATAGCTGTTTGAATCCATTTGCACGCATGCTCTTCCCTGCAGAAGGCCCCTTCTCCCAGCTTTCCTCAGTTAAGAGTGCACCTGTTTTGGCTGTAGCTAGTTGTATGCTGTCAGATGTGAAATTTTCCTCTTGCAAAATCATGTTGGCAGTCCAAAAGTTTCAAATTTGGGGGTTAGCTTTGGTGTTAATTCTACAATTTTTACTTAAAAACATTAGAATTTATTCCGCTCAAAATTCTACTTTTGTAGCTCTCATACCTAAAATTAAACAAAGGGATGAGGCCTTTTTTTTTTCTTTAATAAAATAGTGATTGAACTGTATCCAGTAATAGCCAAATAGACAGTTTCGTTCATAATCAAAATTGTTACACTGTGCTAGAAGAACCTGCTGAGGAGAGGGTCTCACCAACCAGGCACCAGCACCCAGTGAGGCAAGGTGTAAGTGTTTCCTAAACTTGTTTGGTGTGGCTTTAATGTAATGGTAAATGAGTCACATGAAGTCACGACAGTCAAGTGACAGCTCAAAGTCTCCATCCGAGTGAAGTAATTTCCCTGTGTAAAACACTGGGAGTTCTCGCACTTTCGTTGAAAGACAGGAGTTGAGAAGCTGGGTTTTAGTTCGAACCAGGTCACTTCTTAGCTACGTTAAGGGTCCTGGGAAATGATGGGCTGAAGCGGTTTAAATCTTAGGTAGGAATTATTTGCATCCTGCTTCTCTACTGTACATGAGAAAAGACAGACAAGGAAGTGAACACTGAGGAAAGTCATAGAGACTTCCATGAGCTGCGAGGCGGAGCTGGGAGCTGCACAGCTGTTTGGGGGCAGGGGGAAGGCGGGATATCTGCCTGCAGAAGTCAGAAGGAGTCAAAACCAGACAAGCAACTTTCCTGGGAATCTCGGGTGGCTTCCCACGTCAGCTCATCCCGTGCTAAGACCCCGTGGCGTTCTTATTCCTGTGACATCACCCATCTGAGCTTCCCTTCTTTCAGAGGAACCTTTGCATTTTTCTGTAAGCAACTCTCTATCAGCTTACAGGAAGATTCTTTTTCTTTTTATAATTTCATACCACATTCAATCATTGACTCAAAAATTACGCAAGATCATTCGTTTGTGCCCAATGCTACAGTAGCATAGTTAATGCAGAGATGCACAAATGGGCCTCCTTCTATGTTAGCGGCTGTTGTTTTCAATGACCTCACTGCATTACATAACAACAATCAAAGCAATTTCCTTGTAAGTCATTCATCTCTTCCCTTGAAGACAGCTCTGACAAATATAAGCACCAAGAATTATGTTAAGCACGTAATTGAAGGTGTGTGTGTTGACTAAGGACTAATGAATAAATATAAATTTATTGCGTTACTTATAAACTCCCAAGAATTTACACTTTAGCTCCTGACAGAGACACTGGCAAACATATCAAATTATCAGAGGATATAGAAATAACAGGGCACTTAATAGGAAGAGGAGAGTTGGAAAGGAATGAGAAAATATAAATTTGTAACTAAGCACATTAATCTCACTAGTAAAAGAAATAATGGCAATTTAAAGTGTAGAGTACACATAAAAGGGTGCTGTTTGTATTGTTACCAGTTTATTGACATGCAATGTGTCTCTTGGTAAGTGAAAATAATAGCTTTTCTAATGTTTACCGTGGTTGTTTTAGTCATTAGACAAACAAACTTATATCATATATCTGAGGATGAAAACAATATGCAAATCTAATGCAAACGTTCCTCAGTGTCGTACACACAAGACTTCAGTAACTGAGCTGTCCAACACTTAGGTCACAGACACAACACTTCTGAAGGATGTAATTCGTGGAGAAGCACAGAAATCCCTCACTATTTCATTTTCTGAGGTTTGATGTAGAATAATATAGTGAAATATCCTGACTTTTTTTTTTAACCAGTGCCCAAATATCCCTCTCAATATTTTCCTTCAAGTTAAAAAAAAAAAAAAGGTGGCAGCATGCAGACATAGCTTGCACAGGACAGCACTTTGGGGACTTGTGAGGTTCTAAGCAACTGTCACCAGTCTCCTGCTGACAAACATCTAAGTTAAGTCTGGATAGTCCAGCTGACATCCGTGTCCTCCCAGCTGCTCAGAGTCCAGCTTTTCTACTTTGAGTTGCACACGTGGGTTTGCGTGGCAGCATTTAGGAGGGCTGCTCAGTGTCTTCTGAGGTGAAGAAGAAGATATTTTTTACTAGAAATAAACAAATGCACTTGTAGAAGCACAGGGCCCAGGTTAAAGCTAGCCACCTGTACTTTCACCCAGGAAGAAATATGGGTTGTTGGAGATTTTACATACTTGTTTTTGCAAACAGAAAAATATAAAAATATTGTGTATTGATGAATACATAATACACATTCACTCAAACATAAGCCCTTCTAATGTTCACCCCTTAGTGCCTTGAGCATAAATGTGTGTCTAGCTTTTAAACAGCTGTTGAGAATAAGATGGGCGGCAGGAACCAATCGACTCTAAGCAAGCACCACTCTAGTTTGTGGCCACCAATGCTATTTAGTCTTCCCAAGTTTCCAACTTCAAATGCCCCTCACAAAGAATAGTACCTTGCTCATTTAGTTTTGAGAGAAATTGAAAGAGATTACTAATACAAAATAGCAGGCTGGTCTATACAAAGCACTCAGAAAAGGACACCCCATCTCTCTGCTTGAACCTAAGACTCACCCATGCTACATGCTAGGATATATTCTACCATTGATCTATCACACACACACACACACACACACACACACACACACACACACACACACAAACACACACACACACACACAAACACACAAACACACACACAAACACACACAAACACACACACACACACACACACACACACACACACACACACTGCCCAGTCTTAATGTCAAAAACCTAGAAATGGGTGGAACTATCTTGCTGATGGTAGAGGTGCTCTATTAACACCTGTAGGTGATAATATATTTCATAGTGAAATACCCATGGACAATACAGTAGCCAAACTAGTTGAAAGTGGGAAATAGTGTTCACACGTAAGTGGCATAGCTGCACAAAAGGCACAGTGTTCAGAAACTCACCAAAAGTACCGGGTATGTATAAGCTTAGTCACATTGTGAGATACAAAGAGAAGAAACAAAAGTCTACCTTTATTTCTTTTTTTTTTTTCATTTATTTATTTATTGTGGTGAGTGAGCCAAAAAAAAAAGTGCCTTATTCAAATTCCTACTCAGGCTTACAATAAATGGTGCTGCAAATGTTTCTTTCTTAGAAGACAATTCTATATGTAATCACATTTTCTTCAGAATAGACCATGGAATTTGAAAACAGATGTGTAGTGGACCAATTAAGTGTTAAGAGTTGTAAATACTGCTTCCTCTACAAACGTACCATCCTGTATCTCTATTCTATACTAATGTCTAAGACTGAGTGGGAAAAAAATCTCCAAAGAATGTGTGAGAACTTTTCAAAGAAAACCCAATGTCAATGTAAAAAAAAATTGTGTTTTCCAAAACTATAAAACCAGACCTGATTTCACAAAGTTGGTAGACTCTGAAAAGATCTGACCTCAATGTGTGTGCATGTCGCTTAGGATATTTCGGCACTTGACAGCCTGGAGGAAAATTACCAAGAACATACATTTCTATGCTACAGAAAACTACATAAAGTGTTTAGAGTGATGATAAAGCAACAGTGTGTCAATAGTCTTCACATAAAAGAAGAGAAATGTTAACTTCAGAAACTGAGTCAGAGGTGAGCAGAGAAGAGAGCAGTGGACTTATCATGACACACTTTACCTTTTCACTTGATTGTTGAATAACTAACAGTCACTATGAACTTATTACAGTGTTTGTTCACTTGAAAAAGCTTCAGAAATATCACACTATTCTTCAAAGATGGAAAATAAGCATGACCTGCGTAGGTTACACTGTATTTAGAGCATACATGCTCTATGGCTAAACCCTTCCTTAGCACAGACAGGGCAACAGTGCAGTCTTCTGTATGCACTGAATTGATCTACATTTGTCACCTTTCAGTTGGTTTGTTGACATGGTACAGAAACGTCTTTAAGCCTTCAATAAAATACGTATGCAGTAGGAATTGCTCAGCTCACATAAGGAATCGTATTTCTTTATCTAGATTTGAACTGAAGATAGCTAATAGTACTGTGATATTCAGCTGAGTCTTTGAGAGGCTAAGTGCTAAGATAATCAATATTAAAATATATACAACATCAATGGTTACCTATCCATACCTGCACAAGATGAAGCCAGTTAAAAATTCCAGCACAGAGTTGAGAGGGCTTCTTGAGGTCCCTCTCTAGTTGAAAAGCTACTAGCAGTTGATGGCTGCCGAGGGGGGGGGTCTCCTTAGGATTAATCCATGCTACAGGAGATAACCCCATATTCATGGATATTTGAGATGGACTCAATGGGTTAAAAAATTAAAAAGTAATAAAATTATGAATGGGAGACATGAAGCCGAGAAAGAGATGTGATAGTGACTTCTAGGGAAAGATGGTGAGATAGGAGAATAAGGAGAGGGATAGATATGATCAAGATACATTGAATACATATATGAAATTTTCAAAGAATAATGTATATTATACATGGTATAGACACTTAAGAGAAACTAAATGCCTATGACTTGCTTAAAGCTTTTTGTGGAAGACACCACTACTTATTTCAGACTGTCTATTTTCAAGGCTTTCACCTCTGACCAAGTGTATACAGTACCTGTTTAAATAACGTTAGCGGTGCACTATATCTCCATCACCCTTACGAAACTTTAGGAGCTGGTGAGAAAGCTGTCAGTAAAGTGATTGTCAAACAACCATGAGAGCCTGAGGCTACATATACAGCACCCACCTGAAGGTCAGGTCTGGGTGGGACATATGTGGAACACCAGCAGTGAAGGAGCAGCAACAGGAAAATAAACTAGGAGCTTGCTGGCCAGTCAGCCTACCCAATCGTTGAGCTCCGTTTTCACTTATAGAGACCAAATCTCAAAAATTAAGGTGGACAGTGATTGATTGAGAAATACACCAGTGCTGACCTCTGACCTCCTTTCACACACACATACCTGCAAGGACAAGTCCACATATGCAGAAGGCTAATTTTAAGCACATAATCATGTTTAAGTGGTCTTCCGGAATCCACTGAAAACTCTCTAATGTCTTCCTCCCGACCATCTAATGAAGAAGACCATTGGTCTGTCTCAGGAAGTAGTTCTTTCTGATGGCAACAAATGCTGTCTAACAGACCCAGTGTTAAGCTGTATGCTGTAGAGCTATGCTCTACGACATATGCCCAGCCAATTGAACAACAGCCAAAAGTCACAGCACTGTGCCACGTACTCAATATGTATGGCACGCTTAAAATGACAGTTGTAGCTAGACTGTCAACAGTGCTGAGGGCTTTATAGTAGACTGTACACTAGGGGCTCAGGCACACGTGGTTCTAAAGCATGCTGTGGAGTACCAGGACGTCCATTCTAACTCACAAAATAAATCGCTTCAGGACAAAGTTATAACTGCACACTATTGCATTAGTTCATTAGAACACATACGGATATGTTTCCTGGGTAAATTGCAGCTGAGCAGCATAATCCTTCAGAAGTGGGCACAGGTACAAACTCATAGTCACCTGGGCTTCTTGCTAGTAAAACAAGCCACTTTAACTCATATGTATTAGCTCAATTAGCATTTTGATAGCTAAGCAAAGAAGTGTTTACACTACCGTATGCATACTAAGAGAGTTCTGGATGGCAGCACTTCCTTTCTACTGTATGAGAAAATGATTTTTTTTTCTGGTATCTCTAAATATTCCATCAGTGGTTTACAAAGATAAGCTTCTACAACAAGATTTTAAGTCTCTAAGCATCAGTCCAACCCAAAATTACATTGAGGAATCACAGCGGGAGCCGTTTAATGAGTTAATTAGTACCCACTCCTCCAGTGGAGCTGAACTCATCAATCTGGGGGATAAACAGCAGATGCTCGCCTTCTGCTTTCCGAGTCTCTTTCCCGTGTCGCTGTCCTCCATTTCATTGCACGAGCCAATCAGGACAATGTTCTGAACTGTATCTAAGTAAACATAGCTAATCTCTCTCTCTCTCTCTCTTTTTTTTTTTTTTTTTTTTTTTTGAAAGCTAGTAAATGAGTTAGTTTAGCAAGGTTTTCTATGAATGCCTTTTCTCAGTGTCGGATGATTTTGATTAATTAGGGTGACTTTCCAGGGTTAGGGTTAGCTCTAAAGCTGCAGCTACTACCCTTCATGGGATATAAGAGCTGTGGGCAACACAGTGCTGTTAACACCACATTTGTAAACAGCATGTAGAATGAAAAATGAAATCAAGATGGCCTATATGAAGTTTGTAATGATAAAAAATAAACAATACTACTCTGATTTGCCATCTTCACAGCCTCGGGGTGTATACATATACTTATAAACACATAGGCTATCTTCCAAAGAGTAAAGGACAAACACAAGTACTAGAAGCATAAATCTACTGACAATGAAAATATAAAAATCTAAGTTGAGTTACTCAAATTACAGAAAATGTTTGTAGAAATTCGTGAACTCCAAAAGACATCACTTGGAGCTGCAGTCAGTCATAATCCCAGAGCCTTCTAGGTAAAGCACTGAGATGGAAGGTGGACCACTGCCTGTGATTTAGTAGCAGCTTTACAGGATGCAAACTTGTGGACCACTGCCTGTGATTTAGTAGCAACTTTACAGGATGCAAACTTGTGGACCACTGCCTGTGATTTAGTAGCAACTTTACAGGATGCAAACTTACAAAGAAGCACCAGGAATCTTGAACCCAGGGCTCTGAAAACAAATATTCTGCCTCAATAAGCACAGAGATCATCTCCCTGAAAGTGGAATGTAAATATTATAGTGATTATTGTAGTTGCAAGTTTGATTTCAATGTGCAGGATTCTGCGCTGCCAACACTTGTCTGTTTCCAAACAAACATCTCACTGTTATTGGTCATGTTTGTTTGTGTTGAACACTTCACTACTTGGAAAATGTAACACCTTCAGAGGGAAAAAAAAACATATATGGGGGGGGCGGGGAGGAGGGAGTGATCACTCTCTGGGAAACTTCAAGCTAAAATTTCAATTCAGATGTGCCAAATCATCTCTAATTACATTCATGGGTTCTTCTGGAACCTATCAACCCAATATGTAGCAACCAAACATGATGTGATTTGGCCAGCAAAGCCAATACCTTGGGGAACATAAGTGCTCTGATTTTTCTATTGAACCATATTGTCTGCACTTAAAAACCGCCAGAAAAGAGAATGCTGCCGGAGGATGTTCTCAAGAACTCAACTAGTCATGTGCTCACTTTAATGGCCATCTGCACAACGCTCTGGCTCAGCAGGGCCTCTTGTGATGTTAACCAGGAGTTCAGTGTGAGCAGATATGGAGGCAGACAACGGCTGTGACACCAGTTGAAAGTTTCAAAGGAATGTTTTTCGTTTGCTATATAAAATTCTTCATGCTGTCAAACTTGATTTGAAGCTTGGAAGGAATTGGTCATGAGCTCTTTGGCTGCGAAATGACTTCATCAATCATGATTTTAGGAGTAAATGTGGCTTCTGTCAACATAGTTGGATATGTGTTTCCGACAGGAGAATCAAGGATAGCACAGGATGGTTTTGGGTGAATAGGATAGAGATGTATGAGGTACTACCTTTGTGTGTGTGCGTGTGTATGTGTGCGTGCGCGTGTGTGTACGTGTGTCATGTGTGTGCGTGCGTGTGCGTGCGTGTGTGTGTGCGTGTGTGTGTGTGCGTGCGCGTGTGTGTGCGTGTGTCATGTGTGTGCGTGCGTGTGTGTGCGTGTGTGTGTGTGCGTGTGTGTATGTGTGTGTGTGTGTGTGTGTGTGTGTGTACACATGAGAAAACAAAATAAAACTAGAGAAGGAACTAAGACTAGGATAATGAAGATTTTAGTAGGTGAAGAAGGTGAATAAAGAAATTTAGACATGTAATTGGAAGTAATGGTGATGACAAGGGAAACTGGGCTTTCAAGAGTATGCAATATTTCTACACAAAATAAAATGTCAAATGAAATGCCATATTTGATTTATCTAATCCTGCATCTCTGAAAATGGAAAAGGGGGCATTTAGAGGGAAAATATTCTATTAGCCCCTTGCTCTTAATTTTTCTTAAATAAGCTGTGATGGTTATATGACATCTTACTGAAATGGGGTGTTTGTCTTACTATTATCACCACTTGAGTTTGACAAAATGCAGGTCTAATCAGTTTTATTTACCAATCTACACTTCAGAGTGACTTTAGACATATGCTACCCAGTTTGTACACTCTTTACACCAAAGTTGATTTAAGTGAAAGGAGAATTGTATTTGTTAGATATTGTGGTAATGCCACAAACTATAATGACATGCAAAGACTGCCCAGGACTTATGGCCAGACATCTCATGGCTCATGTAATCTAAAGTCTAAATGGAGAACTTCCTAAAAGTATAAGAAAAAAAAAAAACCTCACTTCTATTAATGCTTCAAAAATCAACAAAAACCACCGAGCATCAGGTAAAATAACACTAAGCATGATATAAGACTTAAAAAGAGACTCACAAAAGCCCAGTGCTTCCTTAAGACAAGAATGACAAATAATACAGTCTTAAGTCTTGGCTATCTCTAAAATTGTATTAAGTTTTCTAATAATTCTATGAGCAGGTGAAGTTTCATTAACTTGAAAATTATGACTTTAACAGGATGGAATAAAAGTAAGAAGGTGGCTCCATTGTTAAAGTGCCCGCTACATAAGCATGGGGGCGGGGCTTAGTTTGATCCCCAGCAAGCCTGTAGAAAGTAGGCAAGGTGATTGCATATCTAAAACGCCAATTGGCCTTCCAGCCTAGCCAAATCAATGCTGTGCAGGCTCAGTGAGAGACGTTCTGTTAAAAGCTAAGGTGAAGAGCAAGAGACCAAGGAAGACACCAAAGTTTTCATCTCATTACACATATATGCATGCCCATATGCACATGCATGCAAGCACACACACACACACACAAATACGTAAATCTACTACAAGTACACAACATAGATAGATAGATAGATAGATAGATAGATAGATAGATAGATAGAGTAATGTGTTCTATTACTTCTCAAACAAAAGTCTGAGGATCAGAAGTGACCCTTTGTGCCTGGACTATTTTATTTGCTTTTGTGTCCCATTGTACAAGAATATAGGAAGACTTCTTTGTAGAAAGAAACCAACCTTTAATTTGCCTTGCAATTCTAGCAGTTAAAACTGCAAATATGGAAACTTCTGCATACACTATAAGGAGGGTTTATGATGCAGGAGCTTGTGGGGGCAAGCTTACAAGGAAAAAGATAGATGTATACACACAAAAAATGAAAGGCACCTCCTCTAGCTTTGAGATTGCAGCTTTATAATAAATCCTGGTCTTACCCTGTCACTCTTGGCAGGAAAAGAGCTCAGCGTCTTTGAATCTCAGATGGACTCTCTCTGTGACATTCTAGCCACCAAACCTACAGCTGGACAGGCACTGGACAGAGGTGATGCCCTCAAGTTCCTGTCAGTACGGCAACCTGTACTTCTAGCTTTCTGTGGTGTTTAATTAAAAAGTGTGTGTGTGTGTGTGTGTGTGTGTGTGTGTGTGTGTGTGTATGTGTGTGCGTGTGTGTGTGTGCGTGTGTGTGTCTGCTTGCATATGCATACATTCCTATAAGAGACTTCCTTGCAGAAGTTTGAGGTTCCCCTCAGAGAACTGTATTAGATTCTCAGTAGGGGAATTGGAGGAAAAAGTTATTAAAAAGCCAGAGTGTGTACAGATCTCGACCTATAAAAAACGTTATTGTTTGTAGACTTCCAACTATCTGCTACTCATCTGCAAAATCCATTTAGGCCCGTGTCCCATTTCCTGGAGATCAATTTTTAATTTCAGAAAATATTCAGGATCTCAATTAAATTACATAAAAACAAAAACACCCTCATTTACCTAAAGAGAACCTAAGAACTTGGTCACAGAAACACCTCATTTGGGAGAAGCCAAAGTCACTTAGAGACAAGTCCTTAAGCACCAAATCTAACAGGCCCTAGTGAGTGAAAACACCTCATAACATTAGTATCCTGTGCCAGATCACGGACTAGGGATGGCGGGCTATGCACGAGCTCTTTTTTTTTTTTAATTTATTTAATCACTTTATAGCATGATCCAAGCCCCCTTCCTCCATGTCCTCCTAGTCCAGCCCTCATGCCCCCTACCCCATTCTCCCTTTTTCTCAGAGAAGTCGTAGGGGGGAGGGCTAAGGGGTCAACCCACCCTGGCCCCTCAAGTCACAGCAGGACTAAGCACAACCTCTCCCACTGAGGACAGACAAGGCAGCCCAGCTAAGGGAAGGGATCCAAAGGCAGGGTTATAAAGAGGAGATTTTTGTTTGCAGTTTTGGTGCCTCCTTCTAGGTGACGCAAGTTAGATATCCATGGGAATTCAAAAGTGAGCACTAGAGGGAGAGGAAAGGAAAAAAGAAACATGTTCCACTCAACATCTGTTAATGGAGAATGTGCTGTGCCAGTTACCAGCACTGCTTCAGGCAATGAGAGCATGACACCGAAAAATCCAAATGGAAACCCTCACTTAGAGAAGCAGAAAAGCACATGGGAGCCATAAGAAAATACAGAGAATTTCTAAATCCTAAAGAAACTCAGGGACAGGGTAGCAGACTGGTAGGAATAGCAGGGTGACGTGTCAGCAAGCAAAGTGAGAGCCAGCAAATAGATGGAGCTACTCAGAATCAGAGGGGAGGTCACATAGGCATGCGGAGGGCAGCCATCGCCCAGAGCATCTGACAGGGTGGGCCTGGAGACTAGGATGAGCCATGGTGCTTTGCCTCTCTGGTTCTCCTTTGCTATTACCACAAAAAAAAGTTACTCCATTAATTATATGTGCTAATGAGTCACTGTGACTGTTCTGCATGTGCATATATAGTGTTTTATTAATTCTGCCCTATGCACTCACCATTTCTCCTCCCTCCACTTCCCTCGTCCTCCCCTCCTTGTCCACTTCCCCTTCCCTAACAGTTCTTCCTCTACTTTTACATCATATTTTGCTTGTGTGTGTGTGTGTGTGTGTGTGTGTGTGTGTGTGTGTGTGTTCTCAGTTTCCAAATATAAGAAAAGATGAATGCAACGCATGCCTTTCTGTGTCCCGACGACGACTTTGCTTAAGGTGATGATGTCTAGGTCCACCCATTTCCTTCAAATGAAGAAATGTTATTCTTTTCTGTGGCTGAGTGATAACCGTGCGAGCACACGGTGCATATGTCCAGCTCCCACACATTGGTGCTTTCCACTTCTAGAAGCATCCGCACTGAATTAACGTAACTTTCTTATTCCAGAAGGTGATGCTGTATTTGTCTCTGCAGGGTTAAACTGGGCACTCAAATGGCATCTCCAGCACACAAGGAAGTGGAGGTCGGCTGCCAATGGTTTACACTGTGTTAACATTCAACAGACTCTCAATAGCCTTTGTATAACTGATCTATTAGAATCAAATGCTAATTGTAAGGCATTCTCCACTCTTACTTTCTCTGTATGAACTAGCTGCTTCCATGCAACTGCCTTCACTAAATGAATCCACCTTTGACTCTCATTAAATGCACTGAAATTAAACTCACCAAGCTCAATAAACTTTTTGGATGTTTCAAAAGATAACTCCTCTTAATTTAATTTCTAGAGCTCAGAATAAATGCATCATTCTCTCGCCCACAGCTGGGAATCTGTAGATAGCCAGACCTATAATCTCCTCTAATGATAACTCCAAAATAGATCAAAAGACCTTAAACTCATAATGCTGCACGTAACACTGGAAGGGAACTTGACATTCACCCTTTCTTTGGCTTTTAGACTCAGTTAATAAAATTATAAATAATACATAATTTCAATATGCTCAATT
Source organism: Acomys minous (assembly GCF_964271855.1). Lineage (NCBI taxonomy): Eukaryota > Metazoa > Chordata > Mammalia > Rodentia > Muridae > Acomys > Acomys minous. The sequence goes on along the minus strand of NC_140489.1, from coordinate 42,190,600 downwards.
AGCTCTAAATAAGCCTTAAAGCTTTGAATATGTGAGATGGGAAGGTCCCTTTTTTTCTATTTTTGAAATGTTTTTAGAGCATTATTCTCTACTATAAATATTCATTGGTTGTAATTTATTCAGTCTCCTAGGAAATTATAGAAAGACTGTAATAATCCTCTGGCCTGCAATTTTAACCCTTCAGCTAGTAATACAGATCTAAAAACCTATTAGTCAAAACCAACTCAATCAGAGCCTGTGAGGTGGTTCAGAAAGTAAGGATGCCTGCCACTAAGACCGACACCCTGGGTCCCATCCACAGGACGCGCAGAATATAAGGAGATGATTGGTTACTATCAATTGTCTGATCTTCATAACTGAATCATGGCATGATGGGTGCACACATACATAAATACACACACACACACACACACACACACACAGGTTTAGTTTCTACTTTTTAAAAAAAACCCACCCACTCGGCCTCATGACTAATAAAGTAAATCACTTCTTTAATAAAAATGGGGCGAAGAATTGAAATGCATCATGTATTTCATTTTAGTAGATCTTCTCACTGTAAAAATGTAATGATTTGGGTGGGAAATGTTTCCAGAAAAGGTGGGAGGCTGGCTTTCTTCCGATGGTAATATTTGGGAGTTTTTGAAAACTTTTAGGAGGTTGGCCCTAAATGGCAGAAGTAATCTGCATTCTTTTCTCCCATCTTCTCTTCTCCTCCACTGCTCCCCTCTTTTTCCTCCTTCCTCCCTCTTTACTGACCTCCTTCCCTGTCCACTATGACATAAAACAATACCCTGAACCATATGCTTCTATCACCATAACGTTCTAAGCAACAAGAAAGCTAACTAATGATATTTTTAAATGGTGAAAGTGAAGAGAATCAACAGAAATACACCTTTTCTCATAAAAAAAAAAACAAAAACAAAAACAAAACAAAAAACTAAAATAAGACACCTTGTAAATATTCACTAACATTACTAAGCAACAACCTCTTATGCAAGGGAGTCTACACTGAAATCGCCCTTTAGTGAGCTCTTGAGTAGGCCTAACTATATTTATTTATTTATTTATTTATGGTTTTTTTCAAGACAGGGTTTCTCTGTGTAGCCTCGGCTGTCCTGGACTCACTTTGTAGACCAGGCTGGCCTCAAACTCACAGACATCTGCCTGCCTCTGCCTCCCAAGTGCTGGGATTAAAAGCGTGCACCACGACTGCCTGGCTATTTAGATGTATTTTAAATTTATCCTTGTAAGTAGAAAAATTACTCCGAGGGACAAGCCATAAGCAGAAAAAAATAATAATCTTTTCAAATGCTAAGCTTTTCCAGGAGTAAAAATTATGGAAATCTCCATTGTGTCTTCAATTCAACAGGCCACAGCCATGTCCAGAATGAGCGTGTAGAAACAGTTCTCAGAATCTTTCTCTTCCTCACAGTAATCTCGTAGTCCAGAAGGAAAATGGTGGGTACTGTCAAGCAAATCCTCTTTCCAAGCCTGAGCCGTCAGTGAGCCACAAAGTGCTGTAGCTGTGCATCAGCCAGACCTGCTTCCCATTGGCACAAGCCTGGCCTGTGCATGGAACAATGCCTTGGGGGTAAAGAAGTAAAACGCCGACCTCTGCTCCATTCTTTACTTGCCATTGCCGATGACCACTGGAAATTAGGAGAAAACTTTTCATCCCTAGGCCGCCTACCTAGAAAGTATGCTTAAAGAAAAAGTATATTAGTGTGTGTGTGTGTGTGTGTGTGTGTGTGTGTGTGTGTGTGTGCGGAAAATGTGTGGGTGTGTGTGTGTATGACACAGGGTGCTGAGGGTCAAGCCTAGGGCCTTGCCCATGCCAGACAAGCATCCTGCCATTAAGGATGCTACTACCACACTTCAAGTCTTCAGATTTCTCTTGGAGGAAGCTCTCCAGAGGCCAGTGCCGCAGTCAGGGCAGCTGCATCGCCCGTCTATCAACAGAGCACACACCAGAAATTGCTACTGAAGTCGGCTCCTGCATTATTGCTATTTGTGCAGATCTTATGATCATAGTTTAACATTTTTTTTTTTTTACAAATAAAAGTCTCTATGAAGGTCTAGGAAGCACTCTGGTGAACTCTTTTCATTTCAGCAACTATATTAAGAATCTCAGTTGGTTTTTTTTTAAGATTGTATATGGGTAAGTAAAAACACCTACATGTAATGTCTATCCCCAACCAGCACCTTTCTCATGCCTAAAGAAAACAGTTACTGAAAGAGAAGAACACATTGTTCTCCAAAGACTGAGCAAGGTAACAAATGGTCACTGTAAGAGAGAGGGGCAAGATGGTACACATTGTCACCTGTTTGTTCTTGACGATGATGACCCTCTTCTCTATTAATACCATGTTTCAATGACTTATTTATGCTTTAGTGGCATCAAAACAAACTGGATATGACTACACAAAATGCATGAATCTTTTAAGTAAGTAACGTGTGTGTGTGTGTGTGTGTGTGTGTGTGTGTGTGTGTGTAACTCCCTATTAATATGCCTTTACCCATAGGCTATAAATGATGAGTAAGAAAGGTCTATTATGGAGTCCTTCAATTATTATTCTAAGCTAATTCTGTTGGTTTCTAAGCTTTTTTTTTAGATCAGATATTTGTTGGGCAAAAAAAAGTTTCTATGAGTGCAAAACATTTTTTGAGATAAACCAAGTGGAAACTGTAAGACTGGAAATTAGAGAGAGTGTTTAATGCATTGATGAAAGAAAATGCTTTTTATTTGAAAGATACTGGAATACTGAGAAATAACAAGATGGATAAAAGGGAAAGGAGCCTGAAATGTATCTTAATTCTACAATGACCTTAGAAGACACAACACAAGACAAAAGATAAATATATCAAAACAAAAGGTATCAAAACTTCTTGTACAAAATGTGACTATTATAAGAACTAAAGAGTATAGTTAGGTAGATAAGTAGCAAATGAAAACTGGAGGCACATCATTTGTTTCTGCATTGCCAAAGGCATGAAAATACTTTTTAAAAATTTCCTCATTGTTTATTTATCTATCTTTCTACCCACCACTTCCAGTGCCAACCTGGCTTAGTAATTAAAATTTCTAGTTGAGTCAGTCTCACACCAGTGAAGCATGCCAAATCAGTACTAACCACAGTAGAAGAATCTCCAAATGTTTTCATTTGGATGCTAAATTTTCTCATTTAATGAAAACTCATGAGTATAATCGGATGTGAAATCGATGAGCCAGAACGTATTTATTAAGCACCTGCTCAGTATATGACACTGTCCCAGCACGATAGATTAATGGAGAAGAAACAACACTAGATGCTTCGTTTTAGGAATCTGTGAATACATTGGGGACAGACAATAAAAATATAAAAGTCATTTATAGATTGTAAAGAGTCAAATTCTAAGATTATGTTTTCAAAGGTGAAGGATGGGTTGTCACTGGGCTTAGACTTTGCTCACTGCGATATCTAATTTATGGAGCTAAAAACCAAATGGAATGAAGAAAACAGCGTGAAGGTTCAGAAGGGAATGAGTAGATCTTATTTTAAACCTCTTATGTTGCCCTAGGAGGAAATAGAGATAGCCATTAACAGGAGATTTTGTTAAGCACAGCCACTAAGGTATCTAGAAAAACCATGGCAGGAATGCTCATGGACACAGAAACTTCATATAGCACAAGGGAAATGCAGAAAAGAAGACAGATAAAAAAGAATAAATCCTAAAACCTTAGAAACTGAAAGCACGAAATAAGATTACTAATATGGATCTAAATGTACTCGGAAACAAAACTAGCATAAATAAAAGCCTATGGTTTTAAAACAAAGATTGACAATGTAAACTTAAATATTTATGTGTGAGTTTATTATAAATAAGCTGCATGCTGCTTACCAGTAAAACAGCAGGTATCTTAATGGCCAAAGAAACCAATACGCAGGCAAGTACTAAACTAAATAAAACTAGACCTTACAACACACAAAACAAACCTTTGTCCACAAATCAGACCTCCAACTCCAAGCACTGCTAGAGATGGGTGTAAATATTGCAAGAAATATGAGAATGTTAAATTACTGATAGACATTCAAATTATTTCCAGAGATATAAAAACACCACAGAAAGAGAGAGAGAGAGAGAGAGAGAGAGAGAGAGAGAGAGAGAGAGAGAGAGAGAGAGAGGGAGGGAGGGAGGGAGGGAGGGAGAGAGAGAGAGAGAGAGAGAGAGAGAGAGAGAGAGAGAGAGAGAGAGAGAGAGGAATGGACACACATCTCACATCCATTATATCTCAATCCATTCCTGGTTTCCATTTTGGCAACAAAATCTCAGAGTAAAATGAACAAATGTTCATTACAGGAATAAAGTCCCTCAACTCAAGGAAAGAAGGGGGTAATCCAGCACAGAGTCTGCCTGAGCAGGAAAAAAAGGGGGGGACTGTTATCCTTCCCAGATAGGAGGGGAAGACAGACAGCTAAAGCAAATACATCAGCTGTATTTACTCCGTGTCTTTGACCCTCAGATTCCAGAACAATGTTGGCTATTCAGCCTAGACTTGCATCTTGCCATTATTCTATCTTATATAGGATGCTGACAGCCGCAGAGAGCTGATACAAAAGTCATCTAGAAGTATCAGGGAATGTGTCAGTGGTTCAGTGATAAGTAAATTTCTTTACTGTGACAAATAAAAAGAACAAAGAGCAAAACTGGGCTGCATCATTCATGTGGCCTGAATAAATAGCTCAGAAAAAAAAATGAATGAATGGCCACAGATGAGTAGAAGACTGGCTCTGTTTTCAGATTCATCAGAGTCATAAAGAACATGTGAGTACGGATGCTACTGTGGTTTCAAAACAAAAGTGATTAGATCATAGGTAAACAACATCATCATGCTGCAGACCAAATTGCTACTTTTTTTTTTTTGAAAATGTTGGTGATTGGAGATCATTTCTTAAATAGAAAGCAGCACACCTAAATTAAGTTCACAAAGAATCAAAACATGGGATACAATGAAAAGAGTGTGATTATTCAATACTACAGAAATTTTGGTATTTTATGAAAAGTATTCCAAGGCTGGGGACTTAGTGGTGAAGGGGTCCAGCTGGTCTTGAGGAGGACTTGGGATTGGTTCCCAGGACCCACACAGCACCTTACAACCATCCCTTTCTTTAACTCCAGTTCCATAGGATGTGCTGCCCTCTTCTGGCCTCTGTGGACACCAGGCACAATGTGGTGCATATACATACTGGAGGCAAACATTCATACACACAAAATAAAATAAGTACATCTTTCAAACAGTATCCCTACACTTTCCTGACGAAGTCGTCACAACTGTAGTCCACTCAGAAGTCAGTCATGATTTTTATGAAGAGTGAAAGTAAGTCTAAAAATTGTTCCCATGTGGGCATAAAATAAGTTCAGCCTAGCTGGCTTCTTTATATGTTAAGAATAAAACCACCCTTCCTTTCCCTCTTCATTACTATAAATGTTTCCCTTCACTAACACTCATCTGCCAGAGTCCCCACACTGAATTGAGCTGTTATGAGAGGCTTATGCAGTATTTTGACAGAAGTGCAAGCAGATGAAATGTAGAGTTGGTCTGGTTAATGAAACATTTTAGTTTTTCTCATCCAACTGAAACACTCTCATCTACAGAGGAACCACAGCATATGCTCCACCTGATTCCCCATGAGCCCCAAGCTTCTTCATAACCGTACTTACTCCTTATGTGGGGAAGCAGGTGCTTCCTGCCCCTCACTCCCAACCCCATACAGATATGTCACAGAAAGAGGATCTCCTCAAAGCCACAAACAGCATTCTTTTTAGAAATCTTTTTTAATTTTTTTTATTTTTTAATATTTTATTAATTTATTCATATTACATCTCAATTGATAGCCCATCCCTTGTGTCCTCCCATTCCTCCCTCCCTCCTGCTTCCTCCCTATTCCTCTCCCCTATGTCTGTGACTGAGGGGGACCTCCTCCCGCTGTATATGCTCATAGCATATCGAGTCTCTTCTTGGTGACCTGTTATCCTTCCTCTGAGTGCCACCAGGCCTCGTCATCAAGGGGACGTGGTCAAAAATAGGGCACCAGAGTTTGTATGAAAGTCAGACCTCCCTCTCCACTCAACAGTGGAAAATGTCCTGTCCATCAGCTAGGTCTGGGTAGGGGTTCGAAGTTTACTACCTATATTTTCCTTGGCTGGTGCCATAGTTTGAGCAGGACCCCAAGACCCAGATCTGCCCGTCATAGAAATCTTATTATTTTTCCAAGATGATTTACTGAGGGCTCAATGGCTGCTAAAGATAACCCCCCAAGATGGAGGTTAGGTGTAGCAGAGTGTGGAATTCTAAGTTGGGATGCACACCTCAAGTCATTTCCCCTACCACAAGCCAAATGGAGGGCAAGTGTCTAAAATATGGTGATGCCCACCTTCTCTAAGGCCTAGAACCCACTCTGATGACTGGCCAGCACGCGCATGCTCTCTGAGTGAGACAGAAGGAACCTTTTGATGCAAACGGAACTAACATGATAGAGGGCAAGCAAGGTTTTCCATATACCAAGCTCAACATTGAGCTCACCATCAACCTAAACACATTGCTGAACTCTGGCTTATTAGTCTTGTATATTCTACAGAGCTAACTAGAGGGACCCTTGAAAGATCGATCGGCAGGACAGCTGCTCCAAGGTCAGATGGCATTGTTCCTGTGCTAAGCTAAGGATAATGCCTCCTGCTTTGTAATGTGGTCCAAACAAGTCATCCATCTCCACTTCCCTTTCTGTGTTGCCTTCTAATCTCCTCATCAATTCATTGGATCCTCTAGAATGGAGGAGTTTTTATTTACTTTGAGCTTAAAAAGGAAACACCTGACAACATTGTCATGATTAATGCTGAAAATTATTAGCAAATACAAAAAATAACAAGGCAGATTAAAGGACCCCAGAAGATTACACTCTGGTGTACTTACGGTGACAGCCACCCTCATCCTCCACTTAACGCCACAGAATGAGGATAAGGTAAACTATTGGAGTCACCTTATTTCTCTCCCTTGCTCCAATCTCCTTTTTCCCTTCTCCTTTACTGAGGAAGGGCTTGGGAAGGGTGTGACAAAATCGATATTGATTTTCACTCAGAATTTTACACTCAACAAGATAGGAATGATGTTTACTTCAAATCTGCCAAATACAAATAGCCAAATTACTATGAATGTCACGTTTATATAATTCCTGATTGTTTCGTGGTTCTTCCTGCTGTATGTATTTTATTTTATTTGTACATAATATAAATGTACATGTAAAAAAAAAGAAACATAATTTTTTAAAGCATCTTGAACTTCCAAAGGTATGAAAATCGCTCTGCTGATTGTACTCAGTTCCTGCAACCATCCCGGGCACCTCCCCTGCTCTTCGTGAGTGCGTCCCATCTTCCTACAAAACAGCTGCCAGTGAAGAGTAAGTAAAAAGGAATGAGCCAGACTTCCAGAGTGAGATAACAATGTCTAGTTCTCAACTCTTTGATCACTGTGACTTGCTATATCAAAAGGACCCATGGCATGGAGTGCTTTTAAATAGGCTTTCAGGACCATGATAAAAGGGAAGCATACCCAGGAACAGTGATAAAAAAAAAAAAAAAACTAGGCTAAGGCTGAAGCTGGAACCAGGCCCACTCACATCCATCTAGAGCTCCGATTGCCACACATCTGTCTCTCTCTAGCACCTTCCCTCTCCTGTGTTTGGGAAACTGCCCTCCTTCACCAAAAACCCTTTCAATAGGCAATGACTATGGCTTGATTCAGCCTCATGGGGTTGTTGATTGTTGAGGTTTTCTTTTTTTTTTTTAATATTTTTTTAATTTATTTATTCATATTACATCTTGATTGTTAGCCCTTCCCCTGTTTCCTCCCATTCCTCCCTCCCTCCCACTTCCCCCCTTCTCCCCTCCCCTATGTCTGTGATTGAGGGAGACTTCTTCCCACTATGTATGCTCTAAGATTATCGAGTCTCTTCTTGGTAACTTGCTATCCTTCTTCTGAGTGCCACCAGGCCTCCCCATCCAGGGGACATGGTCAAAAAAGGGGCACCAGAGTTCACGTGAGAATCAGATCTCACTCTCCACTCAACAGTGGAGAATATCGTGTTCGTCGGCTAGGTCTTGGTAGGGGTTCGAAGTTTACTGCCTATTTTTCCTGAGGTTTTCTTTTTCACCACTCTGTATTTTAGTATCAAGAATGAGCTCATTCATTCATTGGCTGAGAGAGCCAGTTCTCAATGACTCTCCTTACAAAGTACCTAGCACCGTGCTCAATTAGAATATAGTAACCCCCAAACTTGTATGTTGCCTGTATTCAATGGCATTTACAGTCTATCTCATTGGGGAATGTGACATACACATGCTATTGTAGGTCACCACATACAGTGTGGGAGGTCTGAGATAATAACTGGGATGAAGCAGAATGGAAACAAAGAAGTTGTTAACAAAGCCCCTCTCTTCCTCTCTGACACAAAGCCCTGTTTCATTTGGATCAACAGTGTTCAAAGTTTCTGTTGAGGATAAGAATAACCTACCTTATCATAAAGAAAATAAACAAATGTCTGGAAGAGGACATGCATTCAATTCCCATCACTCACCCACCACATGCTGCCTCACAACTATCCATACCTATAATTCCAGGGACTGTGATGTCCTCTTCTGGCCTCCCTGGGCACCAGACACATACGTGTTACACACACATATGTTCAAGGAAAAACATTTATATACACAAAATAAAATAAACAAATTTAATTTTTAAAAAGGATCAGTATCTAAGCCACCCCAAAGAATTCTCAAATACCTTGTGTCTGTTGTTTGTAACAGTTCTATTCTGCAACTCTTACATGGCCATCCTGTTTCTCCCTGGATTGTTTTTGTTTTGTTTTTTTTTGCATTTTTTCTCCTTTATTAATTTATTCTTGTTACATCTCAATGGTTATCCCATCCCTTGTATCCTCCCATTCTTCCCTCCCTCCCATTTTCCCCTTATTCCCCTCCCCTATGACTGTGACTGAGGGGGATTACCTCCTCCTGTATATGTTCATAGCGTATCAAGTCTCTTCTTGGTAACCTGCTGTCCTTCCTCTGAGTGCCACCAGGCCTCCCCGTCAAGGGGACATGGTCAAAGGTGAGGCACCAGAGTATGTGAGAAAGTAATATCCCACTCTCCACTCTACTGTGGAGAGTGTTCTGTCCTGGATTGTTTTTTAAAAGACAACATCCATTGTCAAGTTATATTATTTGTAACTTTATAATTCTAAATCATCTAGGTATTTAAACTGTAAATTTCTATAAGTGCCCACTCTTTCAGCATCTTTCTAGACAGAAGGTTGAATTAAGTGTTGAATTCTGATGTCATTTTTTCTAATATAAACTATCCAGGTCGGTGTGGGATCTCAGGGATGTGAGAAAGATTAGTCAGGCATCATAGCGAAAATCTTGTTTACTTAGAATGTTTTAGTCTCTGTGGAAACATAAAGTGTGGCCGAGTCATACCCTGAGTGTTTCAGAAGTAATTACAAGCAAGTGATATAGACCTTGTCCATTACCCCCACCCTGGTTTATGAGGCCTGTCACTCTATCCAAGAAGGAAATGAAATGTCTGTTATGATTTGTCTTTATGCTGTTTGCTATTTTATTGTGCACTTTTATTCCCTCCCACCTGATGGTCTCATTGACAACTTCAGGCAAGTACTGAAAGAAAGAACAATTGCTAAAATGAGAAAATAGCAAGAGTCCTAAAATCCAAGATCAATAGTCAGCACAAGACTTCAAACATCCAGGCACACCTGTGAGCATCCAGGCATATCTGTGGGCATCCAGGCATATCTGTGGGCATCCAGGCACACCTGTGAGCATCCAGGCATACCTGTGACCACCCAGGCACACCTGTGGCCATTTGGACACACATGTGGCCATCCAGGCACACCTGCAGTTCTGTAAGGTGAGACTCATGCACCTAGACAAGGAGTCTGAACAATAAGAAAATACAAGTAGGGTCTCAAGAAGAAGTGATGTATTTTTTATGTTCCTTCCCTCACCCATTTGGGTGTTTTCTGTAAAGCCAGAAGCAGTTCTTAAGATCAGGGTCAATGACTAGAGGAGCAAGTAGATAAACACAACACAGAGCTGCCAACAGTTAGTGCCTTACAGAAAAACAAAAATCTCATGCGGCTGAGCAAGCAGCTAATTACACAGCACCAATCTAGCATGTACAAGTTCCTGAGTTTGAAACTCAGCAACACACACATACACACACACGCTGCATGCACACACATGCATGCAAAAATACACACACATGCTCATATGCACGCACGTACATGTGTGTGTGCACACACAACATCTACATTCTCTTGCAAAATAAAAATAAATGCATTTTCCTGTTGAATACAAGCATCTTTTATTTCATATGTTTTTCAAAGGAAGCAAGACTTTGGGCTGTAAATAAATTGCATGATTCTCTTTGCATTTTAAAAAATGTATTCTTCTCTCATACAAAACATCCCAACTCCAACCTTTACATTTAAAATAAAGCAAAAGATTTTTTTGAATAGCTCACCTTTCATTTCAAGCAGTTAGAATATCTCCGGGTAAGCACAGTTAGGAACCTGACCCTACAGCTGAGGAATGGTAAAGTAAAGCACAGATTTATATAAATGTGATGTTTGTCTTAGTTAAGTAAATTATTATAATGATATAAGGAAGAATGTTGAGACTATTTTTTTCAGTATTTTTTTTCTTTGACTATCAAGTCAGCAAAATATTTCAATTCATTAAGAAACATTTTACTGGATAAGTGAGATGATTCGGTCCGTTAGAGTCTCCTTGCTCTTTGATTCTGTTGCCTTAGTAAAGAGACATGTTTTGAATCCTAGCACCCAGATGCAGAGGCAAGTAGTTCTCTGTGAGATGGAGGCAACCCTGGGCTACCTAGTTCCCTACATTTTTTAAAGCACATACTACAGTGGGGGGCCAAAGATAAGGCTCAATAGTTAAAAGCATTTGCTGCTCTTACAGAGGACCCAGGTTTGATTCCCAGCACCTACAGGGGGGGCTCAAAAAAGTCTCTAGAACTCCATTTCCAGGTGTTCAGCTGTCTTCTTCTAGCCTCTGCAGACACTAGACACGCATGTAGTGCACAAGCATATGTGCAGCCAAATTACACATACACATAAGACAAAAAAAAAAAGTAAAACAAACAAAAAATAAGTAAATAAATAAATAAATAAATCACATCCAGGGTCTCTCCTTACCATGCTAAGCCATCAGAAAGAACAAGGCAGTGTATCCACGAGAGGACAAAAATTCTGCATTTCTTACACTCCCTATATCAATTGGTCAGAAAAGTCCAGTTCACCGGAAGTGGATTCCTTCCAACCCCGTGGCACCATCAGGTCTGTCTCTGCTGTCCTTTGGGAAAAGCATGACGAGCTTTGCAAATATTCCCTCCTGTCTTGGTTTCATGTTGCTACAGTAAAATATCTGAAGTAGATAATGTAAAAAGAAAAATGCTGATTCGGAGGATTTTAGTCCAGGACTGGGCACACCCATTGTTTCGGGGTTCCGATGGGTTTATTGGTGGAAGAGTGGGGAACACACCACAAAGCAAACTGCTCACCTTACAGCAGCGAGAAACAAACGGGGAAAAGAGTTCCCCAAATCTCGTCACATTGACCTAGCAACCTTCCCACTAAGATCCATCTGCCCAAGGTGCCAGTGCCAGTGTCACGAGGATCAAGCTGCTGACACACGGGCCCCTGGGGAGCCTATGGCTCTTCCCCTTATTCACTCCCCCCCCCCATACCTACAGAGCTATGGCATGCTCTGCTCAGAGGCATGAATTGTCACCCCGCTTCACTAGGTGGTACCAAGTCCTCCATGACTCCCCATTCCCTGCTTGCTCTAGCCTTTCTATTTCCGCTGCACTTAAATATACAATTGTCTATTTTTTTTTTTGCCTTTAGTCACTATACTGTACTGTCCAAGAAACTAGAATCATGAGATGCTTTAGTCACTGATATGGCTCAAGTTCCAACAATAGTGTTTAAACATCCAGACACTTAATCTTCAGTTAATATATGACTGAAACTTTGAAAAACACGTATACACAAAAGTGTTAATTTGGTTCTCTGTAATATGTGTTACACATGCACACCAACTTCATAATAGATACTAAAATGATTTTACACTTAAAACCTTATCAAATTATAATAAGGGGGAAATTAACTGCTTTGGTAAAGCAGCAATATATACCATGCTATGTTGTGTAATTAGAAACACTTCACTTACATTTGAGAAAGGAAAAATATGCTCATTTTCATAGCTACTGTGATCTATTTTGCTGAGTCTCCAAGAAAGGCAATAAAACCATGTAAAAAAAAAAAGCACTCTAGAATGGAAACAAGCAGAGTTATTTGAGAAGATTGTCGCTTAATAAGAGCCAAGTGGAATCAGCAAAACACTAGCACTAAGTTCAGGAAGGTGACAGTGTATAAATCAAGATACTGAAATTAGTAATTCTCCTATACACTACCAATAACCAATTAGAAAAGGAATGTTAAACAGAATACAAGAAAACGGACATAAAATATCTCAAAACAAATCAAACAAGAAATATTCACGACCATTATAGCAATGACCACAAATCAAATATTATCTTTATTGTGTTTTAGTCCTTGGATTTTACAGATTTTACAGATGTTTACAGATTTATTTCAGGATCCAGGTTTCCAGGTGTGCTTTCACTTACCTGACAGTAACATAGATTTAGACAAAGACAGAGATAGAGATTGAGATAGATGTGTAGATACACAGATATATACATGATATATAAGTATATAGATGAGGTATACAAACAGACAGATAGAAGATAGATGATTGATAGATAGATATAGATGGATAGATAGATAGATAGATAGATAGATAGATAGATAGATAGACAGACAGATAGAAGACAGACAGATAGAAGTTTTCATGGGCTCTAAAAGTAATCCTCCATGCTCAAGTACTACATGGTGAAAGGTAAGACTAATGATTTTTGTGTCACTGTAAATGTGGAAGCTAAGGCACATTTTTAATACTGAAAAGCATACAGTTAGTGAGGTGCATTTTCCATCAAGTTTCACAGATTGGCATGCCTGACCCGTAAAGGCTAAACTCCTGATAAAAATATAAGATACCACCAAAAGCAAAATAAAACTGCTGAGTTTTTTTTCCCTTAACAACTGTATCTAAGTTTTTATAATATCTGAAAATGGCTTATAAGTAATATTTAGTTAAAATTTTCTTCTTAAGTGGAGAGGTAAGATTTACCAAGGTAAATGGGACCATAGACTACATGGAACACATCCTCTGGGCTTTAAATGTAAAATGGGCCATAATGACATAAATGGACAGCAGAGCATATGTTAAAATAAATTGGAAATGCCTACAATTGGAGACCAGAAGCTGGTAACTGAGTCTAGTTTTTACATAATATAGCAATGGTTTGTCTAATTGGTAGGCACTCTCTAAATTCAGTATATATAACTACATAGAATAATTATAGTACTCTGGCAAAAATCAAATATAAAGGAGTGAGTTGGATTTTGGTACGTGATTGGAAATGTCTTTGATTTCTTTCCTTGTGTGCTTGTATGAATGGGTGTATGCACACATGTGTGTGTATGTATGTATGTATGTATGTATGTATGCATGTGTGTGTATATTCGTGTGTGACAGAACATGCATTTGTTATTACAGAAAAAGACATGAATTTTGAGGGAGATGTGGTAGTGAGGAGCCAGGAGGAGCTGGAGAAAAGGGAGGAGGGTATTATGAAGAAAGATTGAGCTCATATATGAATTTCTCAAAAAAATTTTTGAAAAAACACGAGCAATCAATTTTCAGAGTTGTGGATACCAGTCCTAATGGATATATCTACAAAAGTCTACAGGGAACATTTTGGAAGAAAGAGTGGGAAATACTGTAAGAACCAGAGCATCAGCATGTTTGCTGTGAGATTGTGTCTCCTAGTAACACCAGAAGCTACGCCCACACAGTCTCACTAGTGTGACTGCCTAAACACAAGCCAAACAGGGAGGACACCAACAAATATGCCAAACTGCATGGGGGAAAACCCAGAAGGCCTCAGCCTTACACAAAGAAGTATAGGCAAGCTAGTAAGGCTAAGAGGAGGAGAAGTGGTCCTCCCCAAGAAAGAGCACACCAATTGGTTGTCCAGTTCCAGACTATCAGCCCTGGAAGCTACATATATGAATAACATTATGTGGACTTAATGGTGTGTGTGTGTGTGTGTGTGTGTGTGTGTGTGCAATAACAATTGGTAAAAAGGGAATTTTAAAGAGAGTAGGGAAGGATGTGTGGGAGAGTTTGGAGGGAAAGGGGAATAAAGAAATGTTGTAATTAAATTACAATCACAAGATTAAAAAAACACGACTAAATTCCCCTTCTTTTATAAGATTAAGAATGCCAATAAAGAAACATATCCACAGAAATTCTAATGGAAGTAATCAAAGTGAAAAGGGAGTGCATTTTTAGTACTAGGTGAACAACATGCTATCGTATTTTCTTAAAATTGAAAACTATACCAAGGGCTAATATAAAATTAAAACTGCTAATGATATATAATGAACTCCCAGATGTTAACCATATTCTTTCTACAAAAATAGAAATAATTCATATACAATACTATGAAACTTTATGTGACTATGTGCAAATTTTGGCATCTAAAGGGATTCTTGGGAAGAATTTCCCTATAGACCGCAAAGTATTTGTCTCCAGCTCTCAGAAAAAAACTGAAAGGCAGCTGTTGATCTTTGATCTATGAGAAAGGAAAAAAACCTTGGAAATGTCAATAAACAGTCTAAAGTAACACAAGGAAGAAGTGTAGAAATTGAATGTCAATGTGCAATACTAGTGTACAGTAGGTAGTTTTTCTTGTTGCTATGACAAAATAGTTCATTGAAACACCATTAAGAGAGGAGGGGTTTATCTTGAGAGGAGTTTCACCTCATGTTCACAGGAAAGACTTCATGAAAGTAAGAGCATATGTCAAAAGTTCTTCATGTCCTGGATGCTCAGGAAACAGGGCATGCTGGAACCCTCAAAGTCCTGCTTCCAGTGGCCTTCCACAAGCAAGTTCCCATGTGCCCGAAGTTAATCAACTTTAAAAACACTGCCACCACTTGGGGAATCACAGAATCACACCTATGAGCCTGTGAAGAACATTTTACATTCAAACCATAACAGACACCCTCGTTGTGCCTCACACTCCAGACCCAAAAGGAGCATTATTGCCAAGCATGCCTCGATTTTCCCCATGAGGAGAAACAGGTGCTCAACAAACACAAGAGAAATGAAGGAGAAAGACCAGGTCATTTGCCTTCACTGACAATTTTTTTTAATGATGTATGAATATGAAGAAGAAAAGTAGCAGAAGTCCAGAAGTCAATAGTTGATTTTCCAGTACTGCCTGTATTAAATAAGTCAAGTAGAAGAAAAATATATCTGCCAGAATAAGAGCCCACACATTCCTAACACCTTTAATTCTCTTTAGAAGAATAATATTTCATATACTCATTCTAATCTGTAGATACAAGTCTAAATACTGACCTGAAATAATAATATTTTAGAATGATGACAATCTAGACATTAATGTCATGTTTCTTTCAATTTTCATTTATGTAATTTTCAGCTTGAACACAAAGATATTATGAAATTGAAAATAAATGCTTACTGGAGTTATTATGAAGCTAGTTTCTTTGTTTTTATGATCTATTTTCTTTATTTTAATCAAAAGTATCTTAAAATTATATTTAGTTTACCTGGCCACTATATTAGACATTCTGTCTCTATATATGGAAATGTAAGTAGGAATACTCAAGTGCCCCTTTCAACACGGCAGATAACTCTTGGGTAGGGATGCACTGGATATCTTATATAACAAGTATGTTTGATACGTTTGTTTTGTTAAAACCCACAAGTCAAAAGTCCTACTCCTCAATATGTTACTATTAAGAGGGAGTGTGTCCTTGCTAGGATTTCTGTTGCTTTGATAAAACATCATCATCAAAGGCAAACTGGGGAGAAAAGGATTATTTCATCTTACACAACTCTCAGGTCACACTCCATCTCTGAGAAAAGTCAAAGAGGATACCTGGAGGGCCAGAACTGAAGCAGAAGCAATAGAGGAATGCTGCTGACTGGCTTTCTCCTCATGGCTTGCTCAGCTTGCTTCCTTAGACAACTCCTTGTCTAATTCCTGTCTAATTCCTTAGACAGGAGTGTGACACCACCTGTCACTGGTATGGTCTCACCAATATCAAGAAAATTCATAACAGGCTTACCCATGGGCAGGTCTTATCAAGACACTTCCTTAACTAAGATTCCACATTCCCAAATATGTCTAGGTGTGTCTCAAGCTGACAAAAAACAACCAACACAAAGGGCTTTATCATAGGCAAAGACTTTTGATAGGCAGGGCATTTGATAGCCATGACCTTTTGAAAGGTAAGGCCTTTGGGGAGAGAGAGCCTTTAGGGAAGAGGCCTTATGGTGTGTTACCTTTAAAAGAGAGGCAATATAGGTGCTTTTTATAACTTCTATGCCATACAAATATACCAAGAAAGCACCAAAGGAGAAAACGGGCCCTCACTATAAACTCCATGAGCCTTGCACTTGGACTTATCTATAATAATGCATTAATAAAAGCTCATAGGAGATAATGTCATGCTAATGAGAATATTTATATTTCAGATGTACATCCTTTGACATTTTAACATTTAACAGGAAGGATGAAGTCTCAAACATAAGTTCTCAGACCAAGTTCTATTAAATTTTGCATTCTATAATCCTTGTGAGAAGATTCATTGTCTTGGTCATTTTTGTTTTTGCCTCCAGAATTGAAATAATGCCTGGCTCAGAATTGACATCAAATATTTGTGGAATCAGATTAATGTAACACAGGTAACAACCCACGCTCTCCCCCATTCCATTCCAATCAAGCCATGGGGGAAAAATAATTACCTATATTCCTAGTTGGCTCTGTGACTGGCTAAAACTCATCCTCTTCCACTAAGGCCAGACGAGGCTTTATACCTCATCAAACAATCTACATCTCACTGGAGTCCCTGTGTTGTTTTATTAGGAAGAACAAACCTGATGTGAGAAGTAATTAACTTCAGGGAAATCCCCTGGTTCTTGGAGCCTTTTCTTCAGAGCACTAAAACAACCAAGGTTGTTATCCCACTGAGCTATCTTTTCTGCTTTTCTGTTGGGGTGGGGATGGGGGTCCCAGCTGCCACATGAAGCCCTGAAAACCTCCAGGCTAGAAGAATTACTAATGGGATCTGAGGACTTGGACAGTGGTGTGAGAGGAGTGGGGCCGCACTCAGCAGCGGATTGACCAGGTCTGAGACACAGGTAAAATAAAGGTTGGGCCTTGGCAAACAGCATTCTCACCCCCAAGGATCCTCAGTGCAAGAAGGGATTTTGTCTTCTTTTGATGCTAAAGGAAGGGATTCGGATGAAGAAGAAAACTACGCAGACCAAGTGGTCTATGTAAGTTGTTGTCCACTCGACTGCCAAAATGAGTCCAGAAAGTCTAGAAGGAATTCATGTGGGGTGTCCAGAGGGTCATTTCCTAGGACTGCTAGAAACATTAGAGTTTGAGGTTCATTCCAATGAAATAATAATATAAACTATATAAAAAAAGCATAGCTTAAACCACTGTTTAAAACCTGCCTGAATGTCAAAAGACATTATATTAGAAAATACTGATGCTTCATTTTTTTTCCACCCAAAGAAAATAGGCCTTTCTCCAATTACAAAGCTTTACCTTGCTCTGCATAGAATATCTTCTTTTCCCTTGAAGAAATTGAATTTTGTCTGTATCTTTCTAAGGCCAGGAATCATGCTTTCTATCCCCTCTTCAAATTTATTCTCAGCAGAGGATGAAAAGCTAAGCATCATTTTATTTTGCTGCATTGTTTCAAGCACAATGCTTTTCCGAAAACATTACTGTATCCGACCAAACCATAATAATTCACTATTGATGTGATAACTC
Organism: Acomys minous; assembly: GCF_964271855.1. Classification (NCBI taxonomy): domain Eukaryota; kingdom Metazoa; phylum Chordata; class Mammalia; order Rodentia; family Muridae; genus Acomys; species Acomys minous. The sequence goes on along the minus strand of NC_140489.1, from coordinate 42,172,524 downwards.
CTAAAACCTATCCATGTACCTCCCCATTCTAGCGAGAGAGACTGACTTAAAGACTGAAAGTGTTCCACGAATTTATCTGCACCAAAATCCAGTATAATACTAAGCATAAAATCCTTTCTAATTGTACATATAAAATCCTGCTTAATACTTGCTCTGACTATTTACTGGAAATGAGATGAGAAAAGAATTTGCTCAATATGCCTGCCTGAAAATGGACCAGGCATTCTGATGAGGTACTCTTTCGTTGACCCATTTTCACAAATTCATTTAACTACTTGGACATCATCCTCTTAATTCTTAAACCCAAAGCATACCCCACATTATTCTTAATACCTGGACATTCCAATAGCTCTTTTCTTTTAACATCTAATTGCTTTTCTGATGAAATTCCTTTCAAAAGACTCAACTGGAATCCGATTACTACAAGAAGGATCATGCTAGCAGTCAAGAATTCTTTCGTAGTCTTTCTATCAATAAAGGGACACTCCCTAACCTTTCATTTTCTCTGCTTTTTCACCATGCAGGGTCAGTGTGCCTATGCACAGCTAACAGGATGACCTCAGCATTGCTGGACCAATATTCTAATCTCACAAGATGTGTGATTTAGAATAAGTTACCTACTCTTTTCCTCCTGGTGACCTTGTCCAAGAAATGTTTATAGAAATGTAAAACTGTTTATTGAGCTAAATAGGAAAGTGTTTGTGAATGTTCTTAGTAAACTTTAAGTGTTACCTATACAAGCAATGATTTTCCACCTTGGCTCCATGTCACATTGAAAAGCAGCCACTGTTACATAGACAAAGAAGGCATTGTTGAGGTTGGTTTCACAAATAGAAATCTTCCTTTCCTTGTCTAAAGATCCTCTTTTATTTATTTATTTATTTATTTATTTATTCATTCATTCATTCATTCATTCATTCTAATTTAATTTTTTTACTTTTTGAGAATTTCATCCATAAGTACAATATTTACATAATTTCCATACCTCTCTTATCCTTCTCCAACTCCTTCCATGTCTCCCACTCTTTTTCAAATTCATGATATAAACAGAAATTATATAAGAAAAGATATATTTGAATCCACAATTCTTCAAAACTACTGTGTGGCAAATATTAAGCACACTACAAAGCAAACCAAATAACTATTACCTGAAAAAAACAAGAATAAATAAAAACTCTATAACCCTAATGTAGAAGAACATAAATATCAATAAAAATAAATAGGACTCAGAGGAAGGACAGCAGGTTACCAAGAAAAGACTTGATACCCTATGAACATATACAGGGGGAGGTAATCCCCCTCAGGAACAGTCATAGGGGAGGGGAATAAGGGGAAAATGGGAGGGAGGGAAGAAGGGGAGGATACAAGGGATGGAATAAACATTGAGATGTAACAAGAATAAATTAATAAAGGAGGAAAAAAATGAAAAATAAATAAATAAATAGGACACACAAAGCATAGAGGATATCAATAGGCAATCTAAAACACTTACAAGTGGCCATTGAATATAATAGTTACATTCAACCCTGCTAATTATTGAATAATTAGAAACTATTTTCAAAGGTAATATTGTTTTCAAAATATTAAAGAAAAAGCAATATTCAAAACATTTAGTAAAATATGAAGTTAAATTTGTCACTATATAGTCAAGTAAAAATGAGAAAATATTTCTACAGTTGCATTTTAGGTCTTTATCCCCATCTTAGTATGTGAACACTTACCAAAGATTTGTGAAAAAATGTACTTATTCTAATATTCCTTAAAACATTAATACTGAAGGGAACTGAAAAGTACGTATGATAGTGTTAAAGTCTGGTAAAGCTTCAAAACAGTGCTTAAAAAATCCAATCAAAATCAGAACAACTCGAACACTATTTGGCATCTCAGCATGGGTTGGGCAAGACACTCAGGTCTCCTAAAGAGCTACAGGCAATTAATAACTGCTGAGTAGGGGAGAGTTGGACGGCTCCTGGGATGAGTTCCCTGATGCGGCATCCAATTCCAAGCAGTCAGCCATAGATTATAGATACATATACATATAAGCAATACTGAGCAAGCTTAGCAGGTTATATTATGTATGTATGTATGTATGTATGTATGTATGTATGTACGTACATATGTACGTATGAGGTATAAGTGTGTATGCAACAATAATAATTTAAAAAGAAGATGCCATGACTTGGAGGCAATGAAGAGTGGCATGGGAAAAATTGGAGGGAAGAGAGGAAGTGTGTATGTAATATTTACATGTAAAATTCTCAAAAAAAGAAAACACAAGGAACTCACAAGTTCACACACAAACAACTGAAAACTATAATACATAGTCAAAAGATCTCAATGCTTTGTTGGACTTTTTGTTTTTGTAGAGAAAAAGAAATCAAGGGCATGGAGTTGGGTGGCTAAGGGAGAATTTGGGAGGAGATGGGGCGTGCATTATTGGAACATATTGTGTAAAAACAATGTTCCAATAAAAAATTAAAACTAAATAAAATGTTTTTTAATTCGAGAAAGGGGTGAATAATATAGTTTTCCCATCATCTCGTATATTTAACCTGGGAGGCTGGGACTTAAATTGCATTCTACAACATGGAGAATAACTCACAACTCAGCAATTCTTCCTTTTCTAACCAAACCAGAAGTGAGCGGTTCTATTAAGCTATAAGAAAATGATGTATATTTATCCCCCGCCCCCCCGGCCACAGAAACATATCCCCACTGCATTGTAACCATAACAAAACAACATATGTATTGTGTTTTCTTTAAAAACCAACCAAACAAACAATAAGTATATATGTGCTTGTGCACTGAGAAATTCCAGGAACCATATACAAATGCTCCTATGTGGTAAAGTTTCCGGTGGTTAACATTTTTCATTTGTCCTTTATGTACTGTTCCATATTTCTTTACAAGTACATATTATTTTTATACCCTGAAAACAACAATGAAGTTATTTTCATTTTATTAGAAAATAGATATAGCTACTTGTCTGAGACAGGTTATTTTAGTAATGTATAATTGTTGTGTGTCTTTTCCTGGGTGATTTATAAAGTTAGAAATGCATTCTGCAGTCCTCCAGGACAAAAAGGAAGTCAGAAAATTAAAGACCAGTCATGCTATGATGGCTAAACTGAGCATCGCAGTCTACACTGGAAGGAAACTGGTTGGGTTCTATATCCCCCTAGCCGGGTGCTTGCCTCAAGCCAAGCCTCTCTGTAATGTTCTCTTTCTCACAAAACCTGAGTAATAACATCTCTGTTCTCTTGAGTTTATTCTAAGGATAAAATGGGTCAGTATTTGTAAAGGACTTGCATCCTTTTTTTTTTCAAGTTTTTATTTTTTATTATTTTTCTTTTTTACATATATATATTATATTATTACACATATATACAATAAACTGCCTAAAGCAAGAAGAGCAATGAAGCAATCAGGAATTATATAAATGTCACCTTCATAGTGTTTTGGCTATTTGTATTGGGCAACCTTGAGGAAAACGTCTTTCCTATCTTGGTAAGTCTAAAATTCTGGATGTAAATCAGTATCTTTCATATTTCATCTCTATCAACTTAAAACATTTATCTAGACCTAAAAACATCTTAACCCCTAAACAACTAAGCTAATTGTAAAACTAAACTGTCTGGTCTTCAGCCCCATCAGAGACTTGAAAAGGAATAAAATTAATTATCTGCGTAGACAGGAAGTTCAGGTTAGCAGCTACCAAAAAGAAAAAAATGACAGTTTGCTGCCTGAAGAGTCACCCAAAACTCTCTGTAACATTGGAGCACCATAGGACTTTAATTAAGCCTGAAATTTCTCAACATTTAGAAACTAGACCACAAATACTATTCCTGGCTTGTTTAACCATTTTCTCCAGTTTTATTTCGGCCCCTACAAAGGTATTATTCATCTTAAATCATCCAGAAGAAACCTTAAGAGAACAATGATTCTTCATTTCCCTTAAGGAGGATTGGGTAAGTTTTTGGTTGTTTTCTTGGGCTACAGATATTGATTTTCATTGGGAGTTTATTATAAGTTATTATTGGTCTTATTCAGAAAGAAAACAAGGTTAGACTGAGGGACGTCTCTCTTTTCTTTTATCTTTCTTTCTTAAGTTTGGAATTAGGGGTTGAAAAGAAAGAAGGAAGGATACAGAAATATATAGGGATGATAGGACAAAAAGTAGATGATTGACTCTACTCCTCAACTTAATGCCTTAATTGTTACTCACAAGGTTATTTTTAATTCATTGGTACAGAATTTTGTATATTGATGCAAAATAAGTTTAATTTTGACACATTGGTATAGAATTCAAATTTAGGATTATTCTTCACACATTATACATATTTCTACTCTAATATGTGGTATTGTACCCATATAACTCAAGTAGAATACAAGATTTACTTCTTATACTTTGAAAGTGCTATTACAGGCTGTTTAGGATAAGTAAGTTATACAAGTTAATTGTTAGTTGATCGAATCATGATCATGTCAATTACTAGTTTATTTTTACCTCAAGAATATACATCCTAGGTTTAACAGATAGATATGATTCTATAGATAGATAAGGTAAAATAGTTAGACAAGGTCTTCAAAAACCTCAGAGACCTACAGAATATGTCATTTAAAGATGTTTTTTATTATTTTTAAGATTCTTTGACAATAAGACAGGTTAACTCCTGGCACCACCCAGCCTGCTTCAGAGAAGACGATGAACATCAAAGAACCTCCTTATGGAGATGACTTAAAATGTGGCAAACCAGCCACTGGGCAAAATGTCCTCATTTCTATAACAGACAGCATTCTGCCTAAAAATGGGCAAGCTTGGACACAGGCAAAGTCCGCGGCCAAACTCTTCTGCCAGGACAGGGTAAGCAACTCTTCAATAGTTCCTGCCTCACAAATATGTCTTTAGATATATTGAGCTAGAAGGCTGAAGGACTTACATTATTAGCTGATAATGTAGAAAAATAGTTAGCTGCTCATCATAAAATGAGCATCCTAGGAGTCAGTCAGGGATTACTACTGTTCTCATCAACTCCTGCTGTGTATTTATTACCTATGAATACTATGAGAGAAGTAGTCACCATCTCTGTCACAGAGCCAACTGTTTTAATTTACGTATAGTCTCTCCAATCCCAAGGTACAAAGAGAAGTTGGTGAGGGGATAAAATGGCGATGTTCATAGCTGAAGCCACAATGTGTCAACCTTTTTCAGAGTATTACTTTGAGGAATCAGTGAATCCTTCTGTAAAGTCTAACCAACATCTTGCATGTCTGCTCTGCTCAAGAGCATCTGGAGAGCATTCCAATTAACTCAGCCAAATGAATGGGGAAATGAACTGTGCTCAACCCTGCTTTCAGACACTAACTCCCACTGGGAAAAAATGGTAAGGCAACTGGAGGCTCCCAGTGATGAAGACGAATGAGGATGAAGGCAAGTGACACAAACAGGAGACAGAATACTGATAAATCCCAGCATCCATGTATCACCAGCCTCAAGGAAGAAAGCTGAAATTCCATTTCTGATCTCTGGAAAACTTATTCTGAATGGGATTTTTTTAAGTTTGAAAAACAGAACCTCTCATGAATAGAAAAAAAAAAAAAACAATGTACCAAGAGAGCTATATGTGAGACATGCAATGAACCCAGTATCCCAGCTGCCGTGTAATGCGGCATCTACCGAATTACATCCCTTATCTCTCCCCTAGGGCCAGGGTGAGCTCTCTGGACTTTGACTCTTATGTGTAACTCCAAAACTGCAAAATTCAATATTGTCCTTGGTCATTTTTTTGTAAAACAAAAATGTTTTGTTCATATTAAATAAAAATTACAGTGTGGCAAACAAGCTTCATTAAGTCATTAATTTTAAGATAACAAGAAGTATTCAAATTGATTGAAATTTTGAAAAAAGAATTTCACTTTCCTGCCTTTCTCTACCTACTCCTAAGAACTTAAAATGAAGAATCCAGAACTCAGGTCCAGATTTACACAATGGAAAATAAAAATTACAGAAAGAGCTAGATAACCAGATCAGTTAATCAGGGGTCATGTAGTCAGTTATAAATTATGAAGCATTCTCATTACACACAAAAAAAGGTTATGTAAGCTGCAAAAGAGCATTCTGTTTCAATGAAGCAATTAAGTGCATTAATTGCTCCATGTATCCCTTAAATGCAGCACAATTAATTAGTTGTTCCTGCCAGTGACTATGTGGCTTTGTGTGGCTCTCTACCTAGAGCTATCTCACAGTGCCTTCCAAACATTTACTTTATTTTTATCCTTATTCTAGAACTGCAAAACACATTCTGTGGTAGAGTGAGACATTAGGTGAGAAACAAACAAAAAAAATCGGTCAAATGGGGCTCAGCATGCTTCATAATTAAACAAGGTTGCAGGGACATGGGAATTTGTTTTTCGCTCCCTTGCTACCCAAAAACTACTCATTAATCTAAAGAAAAAAACCAACTATGTGCTAAAAGACTGTTAACCATTATAAATACAAAAAAGAAAAATTAAGCTTGTCCTTTCAAATACAGAAAAGTGGTGCTTGTGTTTTATGACACTGTGAGTAAAAAACCTCAAAGTCTTAAGCTCATGCGCAGGGCCTGAGAGAGCAGCAAGGCCAAGAGAAAGCTGCTTTGGCATTCACCTAGAAATGTTGTGCTGTGGAGAAGGGCTTTCATGGTGCTTTTCATCACAGTTCTGGAACATCTTGGCAAAGATAGGATTCCTTGTGACTGGAGATGACCCACTAAAGCCCCAGGCCTCTGGACATAGGAGCTATAGATGTCATTCCCACAGTAGCCGGGAACCAGTCACTGACACGGAAACAGCTGTCTACATACTTCACTGCCTGCTTTCAGTCCCAGAATGAGCCAAGCTCATGATGCCTCTCGGGGTCTTGTAGATTAGTTATGATCCACATAACTAATGGGCAGACATAGGTCCAGACTCACAGACCTAGGGACAGTGAGTGAAAATGTGTCCATTTGTTCTGTGTAAAGAGGAGCAGACACAACAGGGCTAGGTTTGGGGAACTCTGAGAAAACCAATAATAATTTTATAGATTGATATTTAAAACAGGTTTTTAGTGTGTTCTTTCATTTGATTTTATAGCAAATCCACTGAACAGACTTGTGTGATGCTGTCTATGACCAGAGGTATATCTCACTTATTCTAGGTTGTGATCATGCAAATCATATAGATAATATATACAATCTTTCATATAAATGTATTTAAATATTACTTCTAATTCAACTATATAAGGTAGTCTTCCTTTGATATTTCTCAAGTTTTCTGGAAAGAGAGGGTATTTTATTCAATGTTTAACACTGAGACTCTTCAACATATAGCAAAATAGTTACAGCTAGGGCTACATTTTTATATCTGTGCCCATAGAGACAGAGAGAAAGATATATGTCAAATCCATAAGGACACAGTGGTGTATGAGAAAGACAGTTGTGGGGAAGAGGTATTCAATAAATGATGCTAGGAAAAATGAAAGTTCACCTATAAAATTTTGAAATGGGAACCTTATCTCACACCAAACATGAAAAACAAACTCAATGGATTAAAGACTTAAATATAAGCCAGAAATAGTAGCTCACACCCATAATCCTAGCAGACAGGAGGTTTAGGGCAGGGGCCTTTCAATGAGTTAAAGGATAGCTTGGGTTACATAGTGAGCTCCAGGTCATCCTGGGCTACACTTTAAGATCCTTTCTCAGAGCAAACAAACAAGAAGATTTAAATAGAATACTCGAGACTATAAAAAGCCATGGGTGGGAAACAGAAGAAGACCTTTGAAGTTGGTCTTAGTTGTGATTTCTTGCTAGACACTAAACCCATGATCAAGAAGACCAAAAATTAGCAAGTGACATGACATCAAACTAAAACCACTTCTGCACAGCCAGCAAAATCAAGGGTGTGAAAGGACAACCCATGCAATGGAAGAATAGTTTTAAAGGAACTGTCCAGGATGGATCAATATAAAACATAGATGAGGAATTCACACAACTCAACAGCAAGTCAACATCTCAGTGTTTAAAATGGGCACACACAAAAAAAAAAACCACCTCAACAGGGCTTTCTTAAAGAAGGCATACAAAGCCAGATGGTGATGTTACACGCTTTTAATCCTGGAACTCAGGAGGCAGAGGCAGGGCGCTCTCTGGGTTTGAGGCCAGCCTGGTCTGCAGAGCAAGTTCCAGGACAGCCAGAGCTACAGAGAAACCCTAAGATGGTGAAGGGGTGTACAAATGGCTGCCCAGTATATGAAATCAGCACCAGTCACCAGAGAAACGCAAATCAAAATTACAATGAGCTGTCACCTCCTACCTAATAGTGTGACTGTCATCAAAACATGGGAACATAAATTTAGGGGGGGAAAAGGGGGACCTTCCATGCTGCTGGGAGGAATTTAAACTGATGCAGTTATTATGGAAACCACTCTCACAAAAGTAAAAATAAAACTACTATATGATCCAGAAATCTCATCTCTGTGTATTTATATATAGAAATGAAATCCACAAATTGACAAGATATATGCACTACCATGTTCATTGTAGTTTATACACAATAGTCAAGGATTGAAGCAACCTGAGTGCTCATCGAAGCTATGGAGATTGCCTTACTTAGGATTTCTATTGCTGTGACAAACATCATGACCAAAAAGAAAGGGTTTATTTCATCCTACAGTTTTCAGTCCATCACCCAAGGAAGTCAAGCCAGCAACTCAAGGCAGGAGCTGATGCAGAAGCCATGAAGGATTGTTGCTTGCTGACTTGCTCCTAGTGGCTTTCTCAGCCTGCTTTCTTATAGCACCAAGGACCACCAGCACAGAATGGCACCACCCACAGTGAACTAGACCATTCCTCATCCATCGTCAGTCAAGCAAATGCCCTATAATCTTGTCCAGAGGCCAGTGTGATGGGACCATTTCTCAACTGAGGTTCCCTCTTCCTAAATGACTCAACTTGTGCCAAGTCCACATAAAACTAGCATGCACATAGATAAAGAAAGTGAGGAGGTGGATCTAGAAAGTTTATCATCTTGACCTTGCTGTTCACAGTTACAGAGAAGAATCTAAAGGATTCCACACTAAGTGAATAAAAAGCTAAGCTCAGAAATATAATGCATATTCTCATCTACATATGAAATCAAGACAGTTAAACTCACAGAAACAGAGTAGAAGTGTGGTCACAGAAAGCCGAGGTGTAGGGGAATGAAGAGATTGACAGAAAGATACAAACTTTCAGGAGTAAAATGCATTTTGGACACACAATATACAGCACAGTAAACAGTTAATAACCATGTATTTAATACTTGAAATACAGTAAGGCAATAGATCTAAAGTAGCCTCCCCATTCATCACCCACACATACAGGGTGACTGTAATAGATATGCTAATCAGATTTGCCAATCACTCAATGCATATCATAATGTGTATAATGTGTGTTAAAATACCAAGTGATATACTTCAAATATATGTACTATCTGTCAACTATATTTCAATGAAATATGAAAGCAATTAGCAAGCTAGTGAAAATGATTTGGTTGCCTGTTGCCTGTGAACTACATTTTGTTGGCTTAACCAGAATTTAAATCTATAAATAAAGAAAAGGGAAAATACTATGTAAATGACTGTTTAAGACATATGCTAGCCTACCCCACTTCAAGACTAATTAAGGCACACACTCATTTCAAGTTGAAAATAAACCTCAAGAGGTTTAAAACAAACTAATGTATGGTATTAAACCATATGGTCTTTCTTCTGCGTGGCTATGGCTTGCATATTTAACATCCTATCTAAATGCTTCCTCCTGCTCTTTAAAAATTCTCCAAAAGTACACTGTTTTATTTTTTCCTGTTAAATGTCATAATAAATGTTTCACAACGTTAGATTTGTGTCATCCTAAAGTACATATTTGCATATATATTTATATAATAGTGGGTATAAAGTTACATAGGGGTGCGAGAATAAATACATAACCATTTTGCATTTCACGGTACAAAGAAAGGACTAAAATAGTAAGCAGTCCTCTCCTACTGACCCCATGATGTGCACCTGGCCTACGTCCCCAGTGAAGTACTCATCTCCTTTGTGCCTCGATGACAAATGAGATCCATAAGCTGTAACATGTGGCCACAATACCCTTTAAAAAAAAACATTGTCCTGTAACCTGCAGTCAGATTTCCAATTATGGGTTTCAACACTGTAAGTAAGAATACGTGTGTATTTCTGATATAATACTAACAAAATTCTCACATTAATGAAATATGATTTAGAACAATCTAGAAGAGACTTTGCAGAATCTGACATCTGGGGTCAACACACAAAGCCAGGATGATAAGATCTTTTTGTCATTAGACTTTCACAAATCTTAAAAATGATAAAGCTACAGAGTGATCAATATCTTACAGTCAACATTTCCAAGTGCTTTCAGTAGGAAATATTGCAAGTTTATAGAAAAGAAGGAAAACAGTGGAGAGAGAAAAAAGAAGGGGAAGGATACAAAGAAACAGTAAACGTGCAGCAGAGTTTACACTGCAGATTTTCGTGAAATGGGGGTCTTCATGAAGTTTCCCTTCATGTTTGCTCTGAAACATCCCCCAAACCTTCTGATGTCTTCTGTAAGAGTCACTACTTGGGATTTTCAGTTTAGAAGGCTCTGATAGACCAAAGTCAAAGTAAAATTGTTCTATGCTTCTTGTGAACTAGGTTATCAAGAAATAGAAAACTATGAAGACACCAATGCTTCGCAAAATGATTGCTAAGGCAAGAGGAGAAAGGTCTCTCTGGTCTTCATCTAGGACACCAAAACAAAAGTTCTGAGCAGCCTACAGCAATGAAAATGTATCTTCTACAGTCCTAAAGGCTGGAAGACACAGGTCAGGTCAAGGTGTTGGCAGCTAGGGTTTCAATGGGTGCCCTCTTTCTGGCTTTAACGACTGCTCCAGGTAGATAGAGATAGCCTTGTTGTCTCTTCCAATGCATTGCTTCGTTTTCTCCATGGTGTCTGCCATTAAACCTATCACCTGGCCATACCAATCAAATGCACTGCCACGGGGCTGCACCTCCATCATCCCTCCTCCTCCTCTTATAAGGACAACAGTTCCATCACATCTGAACTTTATCCCGTAGCTTCACTTAAGCTTAATTACTTCTGTAAAGGTGCCATATGTCCAGTACACCCATGGGAAGGGAGTGGGCTTTGATAAATGAATGGGGCTTGGGACAATCCTATCCCTAGCACCTGCTTCTTTGGCATAGGTCAACAATGAAGGGTGACAGAGAACACACAAGCCCTCATCTCCCCCCCCTCCCTTTCACCCGTTTCTCATAGAATAATGTTGACACTAGATTGCAGACACAATTAGCATGGCTGACATGATACCTGACAAGAGACAAATAAATATAAGATGACAATAAAAAGTCAACAAGGAAAAACAAATGATCATGCTCAAAACTAAGCAAAGGACTTGTACGCACTTTCTCTAAAGAATAATAGCCAGTGATCATGAAACAGGTGTCTAATATTTCTTTTTATTGGAGAAATACAAATCAGAATCACAACGAGGTACCACCTCGTACCCATTAGGATGGCTAATATTTTTTAAAGCACACACAGAAACCAATGTTGTTGTTGTTGTTGCTGTTGTTGTTGTTGTTTTAAATGTGAAGAAGAAGGTTGGGGAGATTATTCAGTGTGTAAAGTATTTGTCTCTCAAGCATAAGAAACTGAGTTAGAACTACAGAATTCACAAGAATTCTGGGCATTTGGACATGCAACTGTAATTCCAGTTTGGGATAGGCATAGACAGAAAGAACCCTGAGGCTTCCTGGACAGGCAGTCTAGTTTAACTGACAAGATCCATGACAGTAAGGGACGCTGTTTCAAAGAAGGAGCTGTGGTATGCTATCTTTGAAATTGCTGGGTCAGTAGACTTATCACATTCTTTAGATTTCCTTATGGAAGAGTTCCATGACAGCCTCGCTGGAGTATATGTAGATTAGATGTTCAATAAGGTAGATAAATTCCTAATTAGCTGTGTGACCTCACCAAGATGTTGACTGACAATGAAGGAGCACTTGAATCATTTCTAGAAGCAATAACAAACTGTCAGACACTGATCTGAGCATTTTCTACGAATTAGCTTACTTTGTTTGCACAATTATGATTTTATGAGTTAAGTATTACCCCAGTTTACAAAGTAACTTACAAATTAGCAAGAGCTTTTGTCCCCAAGATTACACAAAGGAACTGGTGGCCACTGACTCCTTGCAGAATATCACTTCTTATATATTGTGTCCTGTAAGAAGCTCTTCCTTCAACTGTTCAGTCATTCCCCACTTAAAATGCCTCCCAACTGTGCACCTCACTCCTCCCTAACCTCCTGACTCACGAATGGCCCTTCTTGTTCTATTTGCTTGTTTGTTCTCAGCTTACTAACTTAGAGTTATGGGAAGTCACCAGAACTAAGAGCTTCTACTTCTTTTCTACCCACACGCAGTCATGAGGAGGGTACAACTCCCTTGACTATAAAATCATCACTACGCCATTCCCAAACATGTTATAAGCCAAGGTCTCTCCATGAAACCTAAATTCTTCACTTCAAGGGGCTACTAGATTGCTGTGGCTACATGGTTAACAAGCATCTCAAACTTAACCTGACTTTTCAAAACTTAGTCCCTAATCACACTACATCAACCCCTCTAAAAAAAAGTCTAGCTTTCTGGAGAATCGTCCTCTTTCTTAGATGTATGTAGACTAAGCAAATGTTGGGGATATCTTTAATTTCTCTCTCACTTTAAAACCCCACATCTAGGGGCTGGAGAGATGACTTAGCAGTTTACAGGAACTGGGTTTTGATACCCAACACTCAGACTGCACACAACTCTGGTTCCAAGAGATGTGATACTTCCCTAGCATCTGTGGATACTTGTAAGCTTATGGTACATGTACATGCACTCACACGTGAATAAAGGAAAAAAACTATTTTTCTGGAACTGTTACCAAGCTTTGTTGGCTCTATATTCAAAACATAACTAGAGTCTAAGCATGCCTTGCCACTTCCCTTGCTCCTTTCTTGGCCTACGAAGTCATCACCTCTCATCACAACCAATTCAAAACATCACTGAACTGTCTCTGCACACCTGACCTTGTCACTCTAGAACTTACCATCAATGCAATGGTCAGACTACTCTGTTAAAACATTCCCAATCGTGTTATGTCCTCTCAGGACCTTCACGATGTCACCATTTACAGATTAGAATAGCCATAGAGCACTGTCTACCCTGGGCTCGTTATCATTTTCAGTTCCTCCTATGTCATTTGTTCACCTCTGGGTATTCAGTTTGTAACACAGACATAGCATACAATCATACTTTCCAAACTTTCTTTTCACTACTTTTCTGCTTTAATTTCTATAGACCAACTTCTGGCAATAGAAAAATTCCTTTCTCACAAGGAGTCACTTTGTTTTCATCCCCACCAAGCTAGTAAACTCACATTCTATAAAATGCTTTTGTGTGAGTGAGTCAAGCTGAAGACTTTAAAGGCAATGCTGACCCAGCAATGCTCACAGCTCCACAGGAACCCAATTGATTTTTTCCTTAGTCATTGTTTTTATTTATTAAAAATTAAAATCAGTACAACTATATGGCTGAGTCTGACATATTGGGATCTTTTATAAAATAGATTTTGTTCAGATCCATTTTAGGTGATTTTAACTAAAGTCAAAACTACTCATGAACTCATTCGACATGTGCAGCTCAGAGACAGTATTCAATTCTGACAGCATGTGTGTAAGTCCAAACTGCAACATCAACTATGACTTGTCAATAAAATTCAAACAGTATCGTTGAGTCGATCACAGATGTAGAATACTGCTAACTAAAGACTCAAATGAAGTTTAGCCCCAGTGGTCTTCAGTTAATCTGGTATTATTAAGAGTGGGTTTATTCTCATTCTTTAATTGTGGCCTGGTAGTCCAAAGAGAATTAATCAAATTCCAAGTTTAAGAAATTAAAGATATTTGATCCAGCTTCATTCATGATGCTGGTAATTTCATACCTCTCTTTAATTCTCAAATCTAACCCTGAAAAGGTTAGGCCTATAGCACAACCTATAGTGTAATTTTTACCTTGCAATATGAATTTATATAATAGACTGAGTTAGGAAAAGATGGGTTTCCAGAGACGAGCGTAAGGCATGATGCAATACCAGAGAAAAACTGGATATAACAGATAAGTGATCCATAAGAGGGGAAGGCTAAAGGACCCTGCACGTCATAACGGCAGTACCAGTCCGAGAGCTGTGTCCAGCCTGTAGACAAGAGTTCAAGCTAGATAAAATTAGAGGGACTCCAAAAAGATGTACCCAAAGAGCAAAGTTACAACCACCCAGGATGAGTGCCCTGGGATTAAAATTACACACTGGAGGAAAATTTAATGATCGACTTAAAAGAAGCACATGGGAAAAAAAGAAAATAATTTAATGAGGGTCATTAGACTAGAGACAACTCAGTGTTGTTCAGGAACATAATCAGAGTGCACCGCATGGCTTGGCTGTAGAAGGTGTTTAGATAGTGATGATAATGCAAACAGCATTCTGGTGAGATCCAAATTAAAATCAGAATACATCAAAAAGGTAAAAATTGGAAATGTGAGAGACAAGGGAAAGGAAAAATGAACTATAATTTAATTCTTCAGAGATAGATACCAACAGACAGTGTTAACACCAAAACTCTCCACTAATAACATAGATAATAAACACAACTCCACCACCCCAAAATCCAAAACTGTATGAAAGCATTCTGGGAAAAGGGAATGTGCAAGAAAATGTGCGGAATTTCTGTTCTTCAAAATAAATCTTACCATACACTTGTTCTTTAAATGTGTGCTACTTTGATTTAAAAACAAATTCCACTAGTATATATTAGTAGTGCAAACTAATGGGTTTCACTGTGACATTTTTAGATATACACATGCAATTTAGTCATATCTATTCCTTCTGTTAACCTCCCATGCCCCCCTGATCCACCACGGTAGCCCTAGCATTTCCCCTTAAATTAATTTTTCATGCATGAAAATACTCTGAATTATCAAGAATTAAGATGTAAGATCATTCTCCATGGGTGTGAGGAGAGAAGGGAACTGCCTCTGGCATGATCTCTGGTGCCTCCAATTTGATCACTTCCCCTTGGTAGGGGGGCTCAACGGCACACAGAGGAAGGGGAAACAGGCTATCTGGATGAGACCTGATAGGCTGTGATCATATGATGGGGGAGGAGGTCCCCTTCTGTCAGAGGTCTAGGGGAGGGGAATAGGGCAGAAGAGGGAGGGAAAGTAGTAGTGGGAAGATACAAATGAGAGGATAACAATTTAGATATAATCTGAATAAATTATAATAAATTTTTTTTTAAAAAATGATTTAAGATTAAAAGAAAAACTAGTCAGGAAAATCACTGGACTGCAAAAGATCTGGATTCCCTTCCTGGTTTCTTCCTGTTTCTCTCTGCTATGCTCTTTTCATATCAATCCAATCACTTACCCTATTTTCCCTGCAATGTGCCCTGCAATGATGAGTTACCAACCATCCCATCATCACAGGAAAGCTGGGCTCGTGCATCAGAAGCTGCCAAGATCTTCCCTTGGGTAAATGAATGCCCTTTTCTCTTGATTAAAGTTTCTTTTCTAAACTTCACTTTACATCCTGGTTGTAGCCCCATCTCTCCTCGCCTCCCAGACCTGCCCTCCCTCCCTTTCCCCCACCCCCTGCCTTATTACTCAGAAAAAAAAAAAAGGAGGCTCCCTTCCTTCCCATCCACTCCAGCTTATCAAGCTGTGTCAGGACTGGCCTTGTCCTCCTACCCTGGTATCCGGCAAGGCAGTCCCACCAGGGAGGAAGTGATCAAAACGCTGCAAGAGAGTCCAGGTCAGAGAGAGCCCCCGCATCCCTTACCAGAGGACCTGCATTAAGCCTGAGCTGCCCATCAGCTACATATTTGTAGGGCACCTAGGTCCAGTCCATGCAAGGCCCTTGGTTGGTGCTTCAGGCTCAGCAGGTCCCTGTGGGCTTGGTTGGTCAGCTCTGTTAGTTTTTCTTGTGAAGCTCCTGTCACCTCCAGGTCCTTTTTTTTCCTTCTCCCCATTTTTCCACAAGTCTCCCTAATTACTGTCTAATGTTTGACTGTGAGTCTCAGCATCTGTTTGGAGGTACTGTTGGGTGAGATCTCTCAAAGGACAGCTCTGCTAGGCTCCTGCCTGCAAGCATAGCAGAGTATTGTTAAGAAATCAGGGGTTGGTTCTCTCCCACGGGGTGGGCCTTGGGTTGGGCATTGAGGGACTGGACATTCCCTCAATCTCTGCCCTATATTTATCCCTGCACTTCATGTAGGCAGGGTGAATTTTGGGTTAAAGTTTTTGTGGGTGGGTTGGTGTTCCCCTCCCTCTACTAGGAGATGTGTCTAGTTAGAGGAAGTTCTCTTCAGTCTTTATGGCCCCTGCTACTAAGAGTCTCTTCTGAAGTCCCCCTCATATCCTCCCAGAGGCCTACTCTGACTCGGTTCCCCAGCTTGTCACAGAGATGCCCCACCCACAGTTTCTCTTTTCTTGTAGGCCTCTGTCCTCCCACCCCTGCTCCCACCAGGTCTGACCTCCACACTCATATCTGTGCTCCCTCTCCTCTCCTACCTTGTTCCCTCTCTTCAACCACTACCTCTGTCTGTTCTAGTTCCCCTTCTAAGTGAGATTTAAGCACTCTCCCAGATCCTCCTTGTTGCTCATCTTCTTTGGGTCTGTGGATTGTAGTATGTTTATCCTGTGCTATAAGGCTAAAATCCACTTATAAGTGAGTACATACCATCTATATCTTTCTGGGTCTGGGTTACCTCACTCGGGGTGCTCTTTTCTAGTTCCATCCAGTTGCCTGCAAATGTCATGATTTCTTTGTTTTTAATAGCTGAGTAGTATTCCATTGCGCAAATGTACCACAGTTTCTTTATTCATTCTTTGGTTGAGGGACATCTAGGTTGTGTCCAGATTTTGGCTATTATGAATAAAGCTGCTATGAACAAAGTTGAGCAAATGTCCTTGTGGTATTTAGAGCATCTTTGGGGTATATACGCAGGAGTGGTATGCCTAGGTCTTGAGGTAGCTATAATCTCAATTTACTGAGAAAGCACCAGATTGATTTAAAAGTTGTACAAGCTTGCACTCTCACCAGCAATTTATTAATGTTAGGACTCAGTTGTGTCCTAAGAAACACAAGAGTATTTTCTGTTCCCATGGTCATTGGGTCTTTCTAATGACTACCGTTTCCTTTCATTGAAGTTAACAGTCACTTTTGCATGACTGGTGTGGAAACTGAGAGTCATTTTTCAATGATCAGTATAGGTACTGCTAAGAATAAAGAAACTAGCTTTGCTTTGAGTTTCAAATTAGACATGTTAACGCCTATGGCCAAAATTGTAATAGTGAAAGCATAAATTTCTTTTTTAAGTGCCAGGCCCTTGAAACAGAAAATAATGTTGTTATTGTTCCTGTTATATTATGTATTGCTAAAATCTCAGCTCTTTTCCCAGAAAGCTTGGAAGGGCTAGAAAAATAAAATACAAGTTTAGAGGATAGAAGAAGTCTGGGAGTAACAGTAGAAACCCAAAAAAAGGTTGAGGGAAATCCTAAAGCACAGAGTTATATCTTACTTCCTATGCAGAATGCTGGGAAGCCAGGATAGTGAGAAACTGGGTATAGAGCAGCATACAGCTGTGGAGATTCCTCAGGAGGTAGAGCCCTTGCCTCACAAGAAAGGATATGTGAGTTCAGAAGCCACAAAAAAAGTCCGATGCTTGTTGGTACACTTCCGCAATCCCAGCACTCCTATGGCCAGACGGGAAGAAAGGACAGGATAATCTTTGGACACTCAAAGGCAAGACTGACTCAAACAAGGTGGAAAGTGGGAACAACCAGCAGAGACTGTCCTCTGACCTTCACAGGAGTGCCTACACTCACACAGATGAAAACATACACACACACTCACACACACAAATTATCACAGAGGCTTACAATTAGCCTAGGTGCAAAGAGTAACAGACCACAGAACTCTAAGCCCTACAGAGAACATAGACACGGCAAACCCCTCTCAAGGCCCAGAGACCACTGCAGAAAAGAAGGTAGAAAGAGTGTGAGAGCCTAGGGTGGTGGATGACAAGATAACATTACGTTCTGCACACAGCAGGGCAGTTAAACGTATGAGTTCACAGGATTTGGGACAGCATATCCAAAACCCTTGCAGGCCCAGGCCAGACAAATCCTAGCAGGGAGAGAGGGGTTTGAACACAATCTCATACCCAAGTTGTGGGTCTATTGGCAATTGTTAGCTGCTGGAAAAGGGAGAGACAGTTTTCTCTTAGATTATAGCCCTGCTGTGGGCAGAACATAATGTTATCTTGTAGTTTTTCTTTGCATTTGACTCCTACTAAAAGCCACCTTAAACCATACACCCCGACCCACTCCACCCCACCCTCATGCCCTCACACACAGCCTTGCCTCGCCTAGTGCTGCCTTTGTATGAAATGGTTCAACAATGAGGTGATAAATTTTTTAAAAACTACATCTGTAAGAGCTACCATCAGCTCACCACCTAAAGCAAAGAAAGGTGGGCCATAGGTTTGGGAGAGCTGGAAAGAGTAAATATGAGCATTGTACAAGAAAAGTAACCCAACAAATCTGAGAAGGGGGAGCCTGAGGAAGGGATGATTGAGAAGCCTGGGCTTCAGTGGCATTTACCTTGACTGCCCCAACTCCAGCTGATGCCCAGGAGTCCTGGAATGGGAGGGGCATCAGATGGGGAGATTTGAGGGTGCTATGCAGTATGGGGTCAGGGCTGAAGGAACTTAAATGCTCATTTGTAGGCAGAAGGAGGCCTCTGTTCTCAGAGAAACACTCTTAAGGAAAAATGTTGAGGAATCTCAAATACAAAGGCGGTCTTGGGACTCTGAGGAACCTCGTAGACAAATTCAAGAGCAGTCCAAAGCATGAGAACTTCCCTGGAAATAGGAATCCCCTAGCAAAGTCTCAGAGGAAGGGTCTACACACAAATTCATTTGCCAATGCCCAACCGTGGACACCAATGTGTCTTCCCTTCACAATTATGTCAGATTTGTAGTGTTTCCAAATTAGAGCTACACAGATTAAGAGTGATGGACATTCTAAAACACAAATTCATCTTTAAAGAAGGTAGAATCCAAAGGGTGGCCATTGAAGCAGTTTCTGAAAGGGCAGCTGAATCTTCGAAGAGAATCTGTGAAGCCCCCAGCCTTTCTTGAAAGACAAACTGAACATTGTTTTCATGGCATAAAGATTATATCTCCTACACACACAGCCCAGAGGTAACACCACATCCCTGGCTGCTGATGTCCTATAGAGGGTTAACTCAGTCCTCACAACAGGTAAAAATCAGCTCTGCAAATGAGGAGTGGTCACTTAGAAGTTGTTTTTAAAAATAAATCCCTAAAGCCATTCTTAAACTTGAGCATAAAGGCCTTTGAGTATGACATTTATTTTAACTACCCCTAAATATACTATATGAATTTATAAGTTTCTCAATCTGTGAAAAAAATTAATATTTTAGGCAAAACTAAAATCATCTGTCAATAGACTCTTGGTAGCACCTGTATAAAGATCCCATAAGGCTTTTATTTTCAAAGAACGAGCAATTGCCTCCCGGGTCGGTCTGTCCTGAGAAAGGCATACCTCCTTAGAGGTCAAAATAAAACTTACTGGAATCATTAAATAATCCTGTGATGAGCAAATAAACCTCTCTCCTGAGTAAATACACTCCCTTAGAAAGTGAGATTTCATAAAAGCTTCTCTCCAACTCAGTGATGTTTTCTTCTCTACCCTCTTTTTAGGCTCTCCTTTCCCAGGTACCCACTCAGCAGGTTCATGCCCTCACAGTCTGGACATCGACCATGTTCTGTAGGCAATGACTCCTGGGGCCGGCTCTCCCTCGCTCAGATCTCTGAGACCCCCCCCCCACCATGTTTCAGACAGCCCAGTGAAGGCTTGCAGCCAGATGACCCGCAGTGTCCACCTCACCCTCTGCTGATCCCTCCTCTCCTGCCTCAGAAACGTGCATTCAGCTGAATTTGTAGAAATCCACAAGTCCTTTTGGTCTCTTCTCTAGTACCTCGCACATTTACTTCACCATCAACTAGAACTTTCAAACCTAATTCGGGAACTTTCATAGCATCTGCCAAACAGATATCCCAAATAAGACTGCAACATGGGATGTGTTCTCTACCATCGTACAGATGGCGTTTAGACCGAAGCCCCCTAAACTTTCTGCCTTCGTTTCTGCCTTTTTGTCCCAGGCATTTTATGCAACCCCCAAGAATGTGGGCATATAAAATAGATATGCAAATCAAGTATTTACTGATAATGAATCATAAAAAATTAACAATTATTTGGTACAGATTTTACTATTTACTAAAAAATTAAACAACTTTGCATAGGGATGAGATGGGTTTGTTCATTTTTACATAAAGAATTTAATCATGGCTGAATATGTGATACTGCAGGACATAAATCATCTAACCTTTTCCAAGGCTGAATATATTGATTTTATAATTTACAATGCTATGGACACTACTTTTTATAAATGTATGCTATAAATGGCAGAAGTATGCTTTGGACCATTTCAAAAACTGATTGAAATTCTGTCCCTATCCCAAACCAAAATTTACTTAAATATTTTTTTTTTATGAAACTCGAGTCAGCAACTCAGACAATAATTTTCAAAATTAAATATTCTGTATAACACAATCCAAAGATATCTGGACTAATTTGATACACACTGAGGAATAAAGGCAAGAAATATTAAAAGTCTGTTTTGTATAATCAAAGCATTTTTCTGTTAAAAGTGGCAATCTTTGGATATACAGTGGAGACACTGAGCCTCATAGCCCAATAGCCTTGGATTTGAGCCAGTGCTGCAGGCAGCATCCAGTAGTGTTGCGGGGTTTGGTGGGATGTGCACCACCAAAGCACATGTGTTGTCTGTCCAGAACCATAGCTGTGATGAAATCACACAATGCAACACGAGTAAGCATTGCCAGAACTCCTCCGACCCTTTCCACGTTTGATTTTTAATTAACGTTTGATCTTCGTGCAATCACAAGCCTTTTACTGATGTCAAATTTCCATGTACCTCACATTCAGTCACAGGGTCATGACTCACAACCTCGGAAGCCAGCATAAATTCTTAATAACTGAAGATGAAAAACTTGAACCTAGGTGGCCAGACTCCAAAGCCTATTTTCTTTCACAAGCCGTGAGCCACGTGATCTGCCACCCATCCGAAGCTGGATTTCACATTGCTGTGTTCATTTTTGTTCATGTGTTTGTTGTCTATGCTCATTCTAACAATACGGTAGTGGAGACGAAGAGCTACACCAGAAATCTTACCATCCGTAAAGCTTAAAATAGTTACTATCTGGTCCTTTACCAAAAACACAAAACAAAAAACAAAAACAAAAACAAAAATCATCTGCCAACCCTGTATTTAGATGCCCTCTCTATACCTCACACCTTATCATGTCTTCCTGGCTCACCACAACAGCTTCCTCATTGGTTTCTTTGCCAATAGCTATTATCTTCTCCAACCCATCATCCAGACAGAAGGAGCAAATTCCTCCATTTATCCCAGAGCATTCAGAATAAAAGCCAAAGCCCTCCTGGAAAGGTGAGTAGTCTTTTGGTGTCTTGGTTTCCCTTCTTTATCCTCAAGCCAAAATGAAATGCATGGAGTTCCCACCAAAAGGCAACGCTATCCCCCATCTCACCCTCCCTCCATCCTTCCCTCTCTCCCTCTCTCCCTCCCTCGGTCCTCCTCTCTCTGAAGATGCCCTACTTGGCATCACATTCTAAGTTAGTTTTACTGTATCTCTCATTTGCTCACTCAACATGTGCTCAGTGCATACAGCTATCCCCTAAAAGGCGATGTTTTTAACTAAATAAGCAACAGCAAAAGGGACAAACATGGTAGATGGGCGCTTAGTTTCTTTATTAATTCCTACAAAGTCTTGGTTCCTGATATACAGAGACCTAAGCTGGAAGCGGAGGAAAAAATGAACATTGAGATAGGTAGGAAGGCCAATTGGGATGGCAAGGAGGAGAGAGAGAGAGAGAGAGAGAGAGAGAGAGAGAGAGAGAGAGAGAGAGAGAGAAGGGTTTCTCTTGTCTGACACCTCAACTGTGTTGATAATATCACTGAGGGCCTAGAAGCTTCTAGTGGCGGCCACATACCAGTGCTTCTTAATGACTGCAACAGTCCCAAATGGACGAAAGGACTCTCCCTGATTCACAATTCCTACATCCCAGTCTCAGCACCACTGCCAGGCTACTTAGCAGACCATTAAGAACGTTTCTTGTTTTCTGGAAAAACTCTTTACAGATTCTGGGGTTCTTATGAAAATGTGACTTGGCATAAAAAGAAACAGGGTATGAAAGAACATCCCTGCAAAGGACAGTTCTATTTCAATAAGGAGTGGGGGACAAGAACACACCTCACACCAGTCTTTTTTTTAACCACTGGACTATATCTGAAAGCATTAACCACAAAAGACTGCCTAGAACCATGAACTCTGAGCTCCACAAAATGTGTTGCCTCATGGGATACTCAGTTCATTAAAGAAAAGAGAGGATAAAAGCAAAATCTTTCTTACAAGCAAGAGTAGAGCGAACATAAAGAATTGGCCCACTTTCCAAAAGGGGAAAAAAAACAGGCTTAAAGCTCTCCCTATCTGGTTAAAACAAAAACCCAAGTGAAAATGGGCACACATACTCCATGCCCTGCCCCCACCACTAGAGCAGGCATGGGAGACCATGCAGGACAGCGGTTAAGGTTATACCTAAACTGACTCAGTTTCTACATGGCAGTTGGTGGAAGACTGTCTTTGATGTTAGGATAGTACAACTCAAGTTTGAGCCTTTCTATGTATCCATCTAGGCCAGGTAACCTCTTGGGTCTCCACAGGTGCATGTGAAAATGTCTTCTGTGCCCTGAGCCCAGCGCATTTCAATCTTCCCATTGCCTCATTTCTACATGGAAAAACACGTCCTCTTCCAAGTACACTTTATAAAAGCATGTTTGTTTTCTTGCCTTCGTGACATCCTCCCTGACATCTTCCCTCTCTTCTCTTTACTCTGCTTGTTGCAGAGACTACCCTTGTTCTCCAGAGAGCAATGCCCCATGATATAAATAAACCATGGGACTCTGTGACACCACTTCCTTGCTACAGAATCTTGTGCCCCACGCCCATGGACGCTATGGTGTACACCAGAAAAACTAAAAAAACTAACAAGAGTTATCTGTAGCTCACTTTCCATTCAGGTTTCTGTTTTATGAAATTGTAATAAAAAAGCAAATATTGAGGTTTTTTTGTGATGGTTGGATTAAACTAAACTGCAAGTTATATGATAATTTAGTAATAAAGTAAATTGCTTTCATGATGAATCTTTAGAAGAAGATTCATAAAAATACATTAAGACAAGAGGATAATCACATTAGGAAAAAAACCTACACTCATATCCTGTTGTTTTATAGCCATCAAAACAAATCATCAGTGTACTAAGGTGTTTTATGAATAGCTGCAAAATTAGACAGTCTGCTGATCTTTAGAAAGTGGAAAATTATTAGGATTCAATAACAAGATTATGTAAATGAAGTGGATTAGAAACCACTTCACGAAAGCATCATTAAGTATTTACTGAACAAATTAGCAAGGAGATTACCTACCTCTTGATTTAACAAAAACAAATCTGCTCTTCTCAGCAACTGCGGGAGAACTAAACTGCTATGACACTCTCTCACAAAACGCCTTTGATAGTGAATTTCATGAATTCCAACAAACGGTCAGATTCCTTCAAAAATGGAGCCCTGGGGAGGCTTGTTGTTAGGGTGAGGGCTACTCCCAGAATTATAGAGGTCACTCCAGACAAGAAGCATGCCAAAACTAGAAAAAGAAAAATCTGAAGTCATAAGAGTATGGTTGAAGACATAAAGATATAATTGAAAATGTATGTTGAGAAGAACAAAGAAATCAGTTCAGATTGAACAAACAAATTTTCCACGTTGGACAGACCTAGGATTGAAGGACTGTTTGAAAATGTCCCCAAAAGCAGATAACAGAAATATATTTGGATCCTGGGGACATAGGAAGTAGCTGAGCTATACTGGGATTAGGCCAAAGTTCCGTAACTATTTCTTCTAAATTGAAACAGCTTTCCTTAAGGAAGGACAGGGCCTGTAGGACTCAGGAAGCTGAGGAAACAAGCAAGGCCCAGGAAGTTTGTGAAACTTACTAGACTTGAGAAGCTCAGAAAGTTACATGATTCATAAGGCAGAAAACAATTTCTGGAGAAAGGAGACTCTGCAGAGAAGCTGCCTGTAAGTTGGGCATTGAGCTCCATGGTTGCAGTTTTCCTGCGTCATCCCCCATACTAGTATGAGATTTCTGATGAAAAAGCTGCCATCTTTAAGTCATCTATAAGTGTTCCTATAATTAACTCAAATAGTCTTAAACTAGACATGAGAGCAACACTTCTTTGGTCAGTCATCAGTGCCCTATTTGATATGAAAAGACACATGTTTACCTTCTCCCAAGGAAACAGTCAAGTAACAATCACGGTCATAACTTTTCTTTAATTATTTCTCTTGTACTCATGCACAAAAACAGTCATATGATTAAATTCTTGAACAGGGTCCACATGCAACTTAGCATTGGGTGACAAGAGAAAGGGAATCAGAAAAGAAAACACAACAAAGGAAAGAACACATGGGACATGGAGGAACTGTATTAGTTACCACTAAAATCTCTAAATTTTGCTGCATGGCATGAGAATTTCAGTTTTATCCCCAGGATAAAATTAACCATTGTCTATGAGTAGTAGTTGGCATCCCCAGCATCTCCATCAACTTTTTGATAAAAAAAGGTTTTTTTTCTAGTTATTGTGTTATAAGATCCAAAGTGGTGCTTGTCAAGCAGGTAACACAGACTGCCTGGATTCCCAGTACATGTAAAAGCATGAACTTCTCTGTTTTCTACCTCCCTCTTCCCCTTCTCTCCTTTTACACACACACACACACACACACACACACACACACACACACACACACACACACAAACACATGAGAGAGAGAGAGAGAGAGAGAGAGAGAGAGAGAGAGAGAGAGAGAGAGAGAGAGAGACTTAAATCCCTGGCAATGATAGACATCATATACTTAATTCTGAGACCAGCACTGATATGTTTTTGCTTATTATCCTTGGTAGCACTAAATGAAACAACAACACCAAGATCACAAACAGCTGCAACATTCATATTTGGTATCTTGTACATATGTGTTAAATAAAGCCTGGGATTATGCAAGGTATAGCACTTCATGAGTCTGAATTATTTCTATAACCTCAGTTTGTCTGTAGGGAAATATGCCATGAAATAGCCAAAAACTGCAGAACTAAGAAGAATATTAAAATATATTTCCTTGGAACAGTCTGACTATAGAAGCTAGAATCTCACAGGAATGTAAAGCCAATTGGGAGGAGGATGCTAAGTGCCAGAATAGATGAAGAAAACATCTACTCATGCAATGAAGTGAGATAGCAGAAACCCAAGGAACAAAGGTGGCCAGGCTTAAAGCTAGACAGGAACTACATATGAGTGGGTACAAGATCCAGAGCTTGCAGATATACTCAGCCACACACAGCAACGAAAGTAAGATGGAATCAACTCTGACTCAATGAAGTTTTAAAAACCCAACTGAAACTCTGTGAAACTTTCCAAAAGGGGTAAATGCAGGGGAGAGTGAGGGAGAAAGCAGTGGTGATGCGTTTACTGGCTGTCTTCCTAGACCTTCTACCAACAAGCCAACCGAGAGACTTAAGGTTGCCCATTACAGCTACAGAAGCTTCTAGAATCCCAAAGGGAAAACAAACGTAGATGAGCTGACCAGGAACTTCACAGAAGAATCAGAGTCAAAGCTAAGAGTGCACATCTCCGTAGCCTGCCATCTCCATCAAAGCCCTGGAGCACACACGGAGACAGGACAGCCTCATTATAACCATCAAGGTTCTCTTCAGCATCACTCATTTGCACAAGTAAGTGGGATAGAGCAAGGCATGATCAGGAAGGGTTCAGATGTTGAGAATATAGAAGTAGCCAGCAGGAATCAAAGACTCTGCTCATGAGAAGATGCCATTTTGAAGGAAAAGTGAAAGAGGGCAAGCTTGATTGAAATCAAGTTATTGAGATGTACTTTTAAGAACATGGGTAGAGATGGAGAATGTGGTGACTGGTGCTTGCTGAGGTAATTTTTAGAATAGGGTAGCTTTAAGGGAAAAGAAGACTCAATGAAGACCTGCTTGAGTTCAGGATGTAATGTTGTGTGGCAGTTTCCTCTGAGATTGAACTTTCCACCCCAAGGGAAGGCTCTTAAGAAACCAGATGTTCTAGGGAGATGAAACATCCCATCCTGTGGGGAAACGCATTAAGCTCAGGAAGCAAACAACTCAACATCTTCAAGAAGTCCCTGAAAGTGACAAGATTCACCAGCACCTTCTCTCTCCAAGCACATATAAGCTGTATAGACTGCTGATAATCTCAGGCTCACCAAGCTGATGGAAATAAACAGAGGCCAGCCAAATATTCTCAAAGAAAAGACTAGCAGATGCCAGAAGAGTTTCAAATTGAGCTACCTGGAAAGGGCACTGTCCAACCTGCTGAGCTGCCTCAGACTTGTATAGTGTGCTTCCGGTTTCCATGTTTTGTGAAGTGTCACCCACACTGGGGTAAGTGTCCTGGAGTCAATTATAATCCTCTAAGTAATCCCTCCTCCATATTTCTGTAAGCAACCCCAACAAAATTCATTGGTTCACCAAGTTAGACTTTGGCGGTATCCAGGCTTAGGTCTTTCATCTGTTCCCTACCTCAGGTGGGTAGGTATTTGTTCCCATCTCCCCATCAATAATATCACACAACAGTAGGTCAGAAAGTGAATGCTATAAATAGAGGGAAACAGATTGGCTTCATATGCTCAAAGACAGCCAGAGACCTTGCATGGACTGGGGGGAAGACACATGCAGGAAGAATAGAAAATATAGGTTGTGAGATAGAATATGATCTTATCAATAAAGATGGAGTAGGTAACTAATTACTGCCACAAATAGAAACTTCTCTAGTGAGAGCTAAGACATTGTAATCTGTGAGTATAAGTTATTAGGAGTGAGTTTAAAACCATGCCCATTTTAGTATAATAACCATAGTAGGCTCTCCCCTATGACCTATAATCTATTTATCCACAGGTTCTTGACCTGACCATGGTGCTAGGAATGGGTTTCCTCTTGTGTGGTGCAACTTAAATATAATCATAGTTAAGAACCCACACAATGTTCTTGCCATTATTACACTACTGGGTACATCTTTCCAGACCATATATTATTATAGGTCCTATGGTTCATAGTGTAAGACTAATGATTAGCCTACTCCTTTGGTAGCATGGACAGCACTCCCAGAACTATGAAACCTAGCCTGTAGAAATGATACTTCCACATCTGCACCACCTGGATATTCCCACATTCTGTGTGTCTTAAGTACATTGTGTCTGCAACAATGGTTCTAAATATCAATCTGTAAAAAGTAATCAATAGCATTAACAATAACTAAATAAATAATCCATTCCTGACATAGGGATTTCTGTTTATCTGTGGTGTCAAACTGGGGCACTGTTTTCTTATTTAGGGCAACTCTTTTTATATATGTGTATTTATATTTATTTTAGGAAGCTTCTACAGTAGTAGGTATGGTATAAGATACATGTATTTACCTTTTTAGGAGTTATTGGTTAGTGAAGCCCCATAGACCTCCAAATAATGCAGGTTATTGTCAATGCTATTAATTATACTTTAGAGCTGGATAATTAGATCCTATTGTTGAAGACACAACTGAGTCACAAACACACACACACACACACACACACACACACACACACTATATATATATATATGTATGTATGTATATGTATGTATAATATGTGTGTATATAGTGTGTGTGTGTATGAGAGAGAGAGAGAGAGAGAGAGAGAGAGAGAGGAGAGAGAGAGAGAGGGAGAGAGAGAGAGGGGGGGGGGGAGATATTTAATAGAACAAGTTACAGGTTATGGTCCAGCTAGTTCAACAATGTCTGTCTACAAATGAAAAGTCCAAGAATCAAGTAGTTGTTCAGCCTATGAGGCTGGATATCTGAGTTTGTCTTCAGTATATGCCAGAATCCCAAAGAAGTTGGCTCTAATGCCATTGAAGGAATGGACTTGCCACCAAGAGCAAGCAGGCAAAGAGAGAGGTTCTTTCTTCCGTGCCCTTTATATAGGCTGCAATCAGAAAGTGTGTCCCAGATTAAAGGTGGATCTTCCCACCTCAAAATACCTGAAATAAGGCGTAAGTTGCCATCTCAAGAAATCTGGATTAGACAGGGTATTCCTACTTCAAATTATTTAGTTGAGAAAAATCCCTCATGGGTGTACCTTGTCACTTGGATTTCAGTTAATTCCAGATGTAGTCAAGTTGACAAACAAGAACAGCCATCAGAGAAGGGAATGAGGTGGACCTGGGAGGGATTGGGGGTGGATATTATGAAAACACATTGTATGAAATCCTCAAAGAACAAATAAAAGTAAAATAAAATAAATTTTGACATGAATGGGGAAATGGTAAGTAATCTAGGCTTTTTGTATTCAGTGGAGGTATCTGTGCTGAGCAATGATGCTGCACATTTACTTTGAAAGGCATGCTCTAGCTTCTAGAGTCTAGACAGAGGCTCTAGGGAAAGAATGGCATTGGGAGGAAAACATAAGAGACTATTTCAAAGGTCCAAGCTATCAGCAGCATTGATTTGGCCTTACGTGGTAAGCTGCGGAAGCACAGAGAAGTACTTAAATGTAGTTTGAGGGTCAGGTCAAAAGGCTTTGTTGTGAGTGGATATAGCACACGAGAAGAACAGGAAGCAGGGATGCTTCCCAGCCTCGTGCTTGAAGAACAAAGGAATTAAGATCATGTTTCAACTTCTACATAGTTTTTATTTTACTTTGATTATGTTATGAAATGGTATTCTGGACTACTCATCCTGAAAAAGTTTGGCAAATTCTTTAAAATCTAAATATGTGCTTACTTATAATCCTGTATAATATCAGAGAATTAAGAACTTATGTCCATACAAAAATATATCTACAGATATACAAACATTTTTACCTGTAATACTTTCAAAGTAGAAACATTTAAAAGGAGTGCAAGTTGATAAATCACAAATAATTTTAATGTATAATTGGGATGGAGACACTTAGAAGTTGGCAGAATTCTCACATTGGTTCCCTGTCCTGTGGTGGGAGGGAGGGCTATTGTGGTTGGAAAGGCTAAATGGAAGCCTTTAGCATTGCCTTGGCCAAGGAGAGGCATGAATTGAATCAAAAACAGTGTCACATCCCTGGAGGAATTGCAGAAATCATTGTGATAGCACCATCAAATACTTGAAAGATGTAAGGATGATGGTTCCCACCACATCTCCCATTAACTCTCCTATCTAGCTAGTGTAGAAGACAGATGGATCTTGGAAAATGGCAGTTGACTACTGAAAACTCAATCAAGTAGTGACTCCAATGGCAGCGGCTGTGCCAGATGTGGTGTTCATCCTTACTTGAGAAGATGAACACATCTCTTGATCCATGGTATCTAGCTATTGATCTAGCAAATGTTTTTTTCTCAATACCTATCAATAAGGACCACCAGAAGCAAATTATATTTATTTGGCAAGGTCGGCAGTATACCATTATTGTTACCACAAGGATATACTAACTCTCCAGTCCTGTGTCATACCTTAGTTTGAAGAGATTTTGATAATCTGTTTTTTCCACAAAAATATCACATTGGCTCATTATGTTGACAACATTATGCTAATTGGACCATATGAGCAGGAGGTCACACATAGACACATCAGAGGATGGGAAATAAATCCAATCAAACTTCAAGGGCCTTCTACTTCAGTGAAATACTTAAGTCCACTATGTGGTGCATACAGAAACATCCCTTCCAAGGTAAAGGATAAGTTATTGTATCTTGCTCCTCCCACCACCAAGAAAGAAGTACAACATTTAGTAGGCCTATTAGAATTCTGGAGGCAGTATGTTCCTCACTTGGGTGTGCTACCCTGGCCCAAAGCTGCTAGTTTTGTGTGGGGCCCAAAACAGAAAGCTTTTCAACAGTTCTGCTCTACCACTTGGACCACATAACTCACAGACCCAATGGTTCTGGAGGTATCAGTGGCAGATAGGGATGCTGCATGGCATCTTTAGCAGGCCCCTATAGGTGACTCCTAGAAGAGACATTTGGGATTTTGGATCAAGGCTCTACCATCATCTGCAGACAACTCTTCTCCCTCTGAGAAACAGCTCTTGGCCTGCTACGGGGCCTTAGTGGAAATGGAACATTTGACAATGAACCACCACGTTATGGTGTGACCCAAGCTGCCCACTGTGGGCTGGGTTTTATCTGACCCATGAAGCTCTAAAGCAGCATGTGCTCGGCAGCAATCTACTATGAAGTGGAAGTGATATGTACATGATCGGGCCCGAGCAGCTTCTGAAGGCAGGATCAGGTCACATGAAAAAGTTGTGCAAAGGCCTACTGCTTCTACTCCTGTAACACTGTCATCTGTTGCCAAGCATGCACCTGGAACCAACCTCATGGTGTGTGCCCTACGGTGGGTTGACTGAAGAAGAGAAGACTAGGGCTTGGTTTATTGATGGTTCTGTATATTTTGCAGTCACCACACAGAAATGGAGAGCTGGGGCATTAGAGCCACTTTCTGGGACAACCCTGAAAGACACTGGTGAAGCAAAGCATTTAGTGGGCAGAAGCAGGCAGTACACACAGTCATACACATTTTCTTGGAAGGAGAAATTATCAAATGTGCAATTGTTTGCAGATTCCTGCAGCATTCTTCATCATACGTAGGTTATGCAACCAAGGTAGGTATCCAAAAACAGAGAGACAGGTAAAGAAAATATGGTATGCATATTGTACATATGCGAAAGAGATGGGAAGAGAAAGGAGTTTTATGTGAAGGAAAATACATGAAAGTGAGATATTCATTTTAATTAAATTAAGCAAGCCTCAGAGAGACAAATACTTAATGTTTTCTCTCATTTACAGCCCTTGTGTTTAATATAGATACATTAAAATCATATATGTGTATATGTCATGAAAGCAGAGGAAAATTATCTAAGAGAATACAAACTCCTAATGTGAGGGTAGCAGGGAGAAGGTTGGGAAGAATTATGTTTGCAGTACAATACACACTTGTGTTGAAGTGTCCTTACATAACATAGTATCATGGACAATAAATATACACTTTAAAACATTTTAAGAAACATAAAAAATTAAAATTCTTAGTTAAGATGTCCTTCAACAGATGAATGGCTAAACAGTGGTGGTCCACACCATAAAATACAATCCAGAAGAAAACTATTGATCAATATCATTTACATTTATCTCAAAGGTATAATTAGAGTATGAAAGGCAACTTTTAAAAGTTTTATTTTATATACTTGGCTTTTATAACATCTTAAAATCACAAGATCATAAAGATGGAGAGTAGACTGTTAGCTTTAGGAGACTAAGGAAGGTTGGAGGAGAGCATTAAATGACAATTGTTCAGGTATCAGAACAGTTATGGGTCTTTTGTTTTGTTTCATCTTGAATGCTTGTATTGGTTACTTTCCTATTGTCCTCCTAGGAGACCATGACCAAGGCACCATATGGAAGGAAATCATCTGGGCGTACAGCTCCAGAAGGGTAGGGTCCACAGTGATGGAGCAAAAGCACAGCAGCAGGAATCTGAAGGCTCACAATTTGAACCTCGGGTAGGAAGCAAGGAGAGAGAGTAGCTAGAAATGGCGTGAGTTTTAAACTCTCAAGGCCACCTCTAGGGACACACTTCCTGCAACATGGCCGTACCTCCTTAGCTCCCCACCAAGCACTAAGTGTTCCAATGCCCAAGACTACAAGGGACACTTCATTCAAGCCACCAAGTGCTGGGTCTTTCATGCTCTGCAAGCACACTACTATCAACCTACATTCACAACTCCCAATTCTGTATGTTAATTGCGATGACAGTTAGACGACTCAACACCTTTGGCAAACCATATAAATTCTGATACTGTATTCCAGGGATGAAAGAGGCAAATAGACATGAAGCAAACTGAGCCCTCCTCTGCACAACCACTGCAATTCTCTAGTCCATTTGTAATTACTTCAGAATGAAAAGGTAACCAAATTCTAGATTTGCATGAGTATTGGGCTGCACGTATTTGATAAACATTAAAAGTGGCATAGTGCTGAACTCTACATCAGACAAAACATCTCCTTTGTCACATAATTGCCTGAATATCTTTTTAATATGAGTGTCCATTTTACTAATCATGGGAGATCTCTCTGTGTGTAGAATATGTGCCCCTCCCCTCCCCGCCCCCAGAAGGCTCCTAGAATAGATAACACATTCTAATCCTCCCTCTCACTGAAACCCTAATCCACACTTAGACCCTGGGTATCCTTGTCTCTGCGGCTGTACACATGGTGACTAAAGTTGGGAGCTAAACACTTGCTAACACCGGTGCTTGCAATCACAGCTTCCCAACACTCTGAACTATGAATGCCTAGACCAGCGGTTCTCAGCTTGTGGGTCGCAACCTCCACAGGGGTCACATATCAGATATGCTGCACATCAGACACTTACTCTAGGATTCATAACAGTAGCAAAATCACAGTCATGAGGTAGCAACAAAAATAACTTTATGGTTGGGGGTCAGTACAACATGATGAATTATATTAAAGGGTTGCAGCATTAGGAAGGTTGAGAACTGCCGGCCTAGACTCTGGACTCTAAGATCTTTCTCATGAATGCCCGTATCTAAAGCTTTATAATTTGGAGCCTCAGAAACAAAAAACAAAAAACAAAAAAGAAGACGTACACCAAATTACACCAAGCACAAAGGATAATGTCTTCAAGGCTTATGAAGTATATTAATACTGACCATATCCTTAGCGTAATCCTTAAAGTTACTCTAGGTGTCTGACCTAGGCTGGGGATGAGTCATCTAGGTCAGCTTAAAGGTGGAAATGCCTGGAAACTTTCCTTCGGGACGTTTTAAAACAGCATCTAAGGTCGGTACCTCTTTCCTGTCTAGAACTCTAATGCAGTTCCGTCAGAGTATAGGGGCAGAGCACCTGATCTTCAGCTCTTCGAAAGGGCATTCTCCTTTCAAGAGCATCACCAAGTCGCTGTATCAGGCATGCACCTGTCTGTCACTGCTAAAGGCCTTCCGTTCACCAACCCTTTCATTCTCTGTCACGAATTCAAAAGACTTCAGTGTTTGTCAAAAGACTATGTTTATGAACTTTTTTTCACAAGCCTTCATTATTTAAAAAAATTACATCAAACTGTATCCTGAAGTCCACTTTAATTCAGAAATTCAGTTATTGACTAAAATATTTTCCAACTATGTCTTATATCACATCCGATCTGCTTTTTTAGGAATCCAACTGCCAACAAAACCTACAGAGCATGCTAGACACCTCCTGTCTAGATACCAGAGTTAGCTCCTTCTCGAGAGCTGCCAGGTACAACACCATGGCTGGAATCCAATCACAGCCCTCCCCCCCGCCTCCCAGGGTGAGTTTTCTATCATCCTCCCCCTACAAGCACAGTTTTCCATGTGCTAATGCATTCCAAAGAGTAAAATACATTCCCTGCACTTTTATTTTCTAGGGCTGAATCAAAAGAAAACCAATGGCAAATGATTTCGGTTAAAGCCTTTCCTAATAAAAAAGATCATTTCAGTGCAGTCAGAGTTTGGAGGCAGAGGGGAGGAAATACAAACACTAAATCATTTTTAAATAGAGAAGAAAAAAAAAAAAGAGGTACTTACAGCCAACCATCATCATGGCCACGGAGAACATCTTTTCCACGTCTGTGGTTGGAGCTATGTTTCCAAATCCTATGGTTGTAAGGCTCGTCATAGTGAAGTAGAGAGAAGACACATACAGGGAGTCCTTGCTGGGCCCTCCTTCCCAGATCCCTGCACTGGTATTGTAGCGATACGGAGTCCCAATGCTCGAAGCCAGCTGGTAGAGCCAGCTGTCTATCTGAATGGTGTTGGTGACTTCATCAATGACCTCATAGTCTCCAATGCTGTACCAGATGCAGGCCAGCCAGTGGGCAACCAGTCCAAACACACACACCAGAAGCACAAGGACCGCTGCTCCATACTCCAGGTAATGGTCCAGTTTCCTAGCAACGCGACCCAGGCGTAAGAGGCGCACCACTTTTAAGGAACTGAAGAGACTGCTGATTCCCTGTGCAAGGGGGGGAAAAAAACATTAAATGACAACAGGGAACAATATAATTTGATCACCCAATTACACACCAAACGCATATGCATAAGAAAATTCTGATTTTAAGTAAGCAAGAAAAGGCCAAAATGATAAATATTTTCCTTTAAAATGCAAATCCCATCCCACCCAGGAATAGAATGTTGTCAAAATCTACTAGCTGGAATGTTTCCATTTGCTAGGAACTGTTCCGTCTAAGAGAAGTATAATTTTCAAATGTGTTCTGCAGAGAGTATAGATAAAGAGGTGGTAAATTCGGGCCCTTTCTTTTTTCTTGCTATGAAAGTTTCCATTGATTCCTTATTTTCTAATAGGTTTAAACACTACCAACCTTCTGAACAAGGAAGCCCAGTCTCACTAGCAAAGGAACAATAACACTTCGATACACATGGGGACAAGAAGCAAAGATGCTCCTCCTTCCCAGTGTCTCCCTGTCCCAGCCTGGAGGAACAGAGCTAAACCTAGGGTTTGTCCACACTCTCCAGATTGCCAGCATCCTCTAGTAACAGTCATAGAGAAGTTCTCCAGAGGAAGAGCAGCAAGACATTCACAACTTGTTTAGCAATTTATTGAAATCAAGGAACGTCCCATACCCAGATTTTTGTAAGCATGTGATAGGTTACCTGGGGAGTAAGGGAGAGGGAGGGGGAGGGGCAGAGAAAAATTAAAGCAATGACCTGGGATGCTTTCACCTGCAAGTCAAGTGAAGGCCGTCACTTCGTCACCATGAATTCTGTTTCCAAGATGGCAGACAAAGCAACCATCCTAACCTACAATGACCAATAGAAAGACGGACCAACTGACAGGACAGAACTGATATGACACCAACAAGATTCTAATCACAGGAGGGTGAAGTTCTTGACACTAAAGGCAAAAAATAAAAAAGGCTTCAGAATGCATCTGCTCCGTTACATATTTTCTATCATGGAGATTTTGAAGAGAGAGGAAAGCCAGAACACAAGATGCAGAAGCAACTGCTCCTGAAGAAGTGAAAAGTGGCAGGCCATTCTGGCAAATTCGTCTCCACCTGGCTCTCTTTAGGCTGGCCTCGAATTCACTTGCCAGCACTCAGATGCTGTGTCATACAAACAGCCTGGAAATAAATTCCCTTTTCACTTGAACAGTTGGAGTAAAAATAAGACGTCGAACTTTAAGTACTTACAAGAAGTGGAACTAGGGCTGAGGACATGACTCAGCCGGGAGAGCGCCTGCTGCTCCAGCATGGGGAACCCGAGTTTAACCCCCAGAGAACTTGTGAAAGGGGTCAGGCATGGCTGCACATGCCCATAATCCCAGGAGGAGGGAGGCAGGAACAGGAGTCCAGTCCCCAGTGGGAGACACTGTCCCAAATTAAATAAAGTGAGAATAAGATGGACAGTCTTTGAGAAAGGAGCAAATCCTGGGGACAGAGACAGACAGACAGACAGAGACAGAGATAGAGACAGAGACAGGCAGACAGACAGACAGACAGACAGAGACATAGACAGAGAGAGAGAGAGACACACACACAGAGAGAGAAAGAGAGAGAGAGAGAGAGAGAGAGAGAGAGAGAGAGAGAGAGAGAGAGAGAGATGTATATATAAACACAAGAGAAAACGAAGGAAGGAAAGAAAGAAGGAAGGAGGGAGCAAGGAGGGAGGGAGGAAGGGATGTCCTGTAATGCACATCACTGTTGCCCACCTGGTCTCTGAGGCTCAGTTCTTTCCTCTTTCTTGGAGGGAAAGAAGGAAGGAAGGAATGAGGAATGAAAAGAAGGGAGCGGAAGGAGAATGAAAATAAGACAAATAGGCATTATACAGTGACATCAATGTTCTGTAAAGTGAGAAGCTTCCACACAGCTCCAAAACGCTTAAATATAGAGATGAACAATTGTATGCAAGCAAGAAAATAGGGGCTTATGGAGCAACTCCTGTGTGCTAGGGCTTTGGGTTGAGAGCTGGGGACATTAAGATAAATATGGTTTGCCTCTGCTTTAAAGGAGTTCATAATTGAAACGCATGAAAGCTCAGAGTTCAATGTTTAAAAGTTTTTAAATGCTGCTGTGGATGCTGTTTTCTAGGTACCTTGAATTTGTGAAGAACTGGTGGGGCTTCTTTAAATTCTGCATAGAAAAAAGTCATTTCTCCTTGAATTCTCCATTAAAAACAGAAGGAAAACCACACCACCCCATTTGAACTAATCAGTTACCACAAGCCCAAGCTAGAATGTATCAGTCAGAATCTACTTGAATTGGAGTCCCAAAGAAAGAGAGACGATTTATCCAAAACGAATCAGGCCAGCCTGAACCACAGCTGCTCTCGGGGCCACTTATTCAAAAGCACATTTTCCACAGCCTGGCCCAGCTTCACTTAAATAAAACACAAGATGCTTTTTGAACATAGGTTTGGCCACAGGTTCTATGACTACCTTTTCTCTTTTTAACTTGTTTTTAAGCAATTCCCCAACTGGCATGCTTTGCACAGTCATCTTCCAAGGCTACCCTTCCCACATTTCTGTTATGGTCTGGAATTCTTGTCAGGCATGCCTCTGGCCCTTTTAAGGTTTCGCTGGTCTTATGATGGATAGTCCCCAAGACATCTTCTCAGAACACTCAACAAAATCACCCCTGGGTTTCTTACACAGGAGGCAAACATCTGCTATACATTTCCATGTAAATACCCTGTGGATCCCAAAGGCCTGAAGGGCACAGGGGTGCTTCGCTTCTCTCAACTCAGTTCTTTACCCCTGTCCTGTAATGCACATCACTGTTGCCCGCCTGGTCTCTGAGGCTCAGTTCTTTCCTCCTTCTTACACTTCAGCTGTACAAGCCCTGGGCTGCTCAGCATTTGACATGCTTAAGAGTGACATTTATCCATTCTTCTACTGAGGGACACTTAGGCTGTTTCCAGGTTCTGGCTAATATAAGTAAGGCTGCTATGAACATGGTTGAGTATATGTCCTTGTTGTGTGCTGGAGCATCTTCTGGGTATATTCCAAGGAGTGGAATAGCTGAGTCTTGAGGAAGCCCTATTCCAAGTTTTCTGAGATAGCACCAGATAGATTTCCAAAGTGGTTGTACCAGTTTGCATTCCCACCAGCAAGGAAGGAGTGTTCCTCTCTCCCCGCATCCTCGCCAGCATGTGGTGTCGCTTGAATTTTTTATCTTAGCCATTCTGATGGGTGTAAGACAGATTCTCAGAGTTGTTTTGACTTGTATTTTCCTGATGACTAAGGAGGTTGAGCATTTCTTTAAGTGTTTCTCAAGCCATTTGATATTCCTCTGTTGAGAATTCTCTGTTTAGTTCTGAGCCCCATTTCTAAATTGGGTTATTTGATTTCGTGGTGTTTAATTTCTTGAGTTCTTTATATATTTTTGATAATAGACCTTTGTCAGATGTAGGGTTGGTGAAATACCACTCAGATATTAAAAACAAGAAATTCCAAAAATTTGTGGACAAATGCATTGAACTAGAAATTATCATAATGAGTGAGTTAACCCAGACGCAGAAAGAATCAAATGGTATATACTCACTTATATCTGGACACTAGCCCAAGGGATATGTTCCATGAAAGTCTTCACTTACCAGGAAAGTGGGACAGAGGGGAGGACATCCTATTGGGACTTTAGGTGAGAGAAGTAAGGGAGAATGGGAAAATAGAAGGATCCAGAGGGTCCTAGAAATCTACAAGAAGAACATTATGATGGGCAGATCTGGGCCCAGGGGTCCTGCTCAAACTATGGCACCAGCCAAGGACAATATGTGCAGTAAACTTCGAACTCCTACCCAGATCTAGCCAATGGACAGGACATTCTCCAAAGCTGAGTGGAGAATGGGGACTGACTTTCACACAAACGCTGGTGCCCCATATTTGACCACGTCCCCTGGATGGGGAGAACTAGTCGCACTCAGGGGAAAGATAGCAGACTACCAAGAAGAGACTTGATACCCTATGAGCATATACAGGGGGAGGAGGTCCCTCTCAGACACAGTCAAAGGGGGAGGGGAGTAGAAGGAATGTGGGGGGGGGGGAGGGAGGAATAGGAGGATAGAAGGGATGGGATAACAATTTAGATGTAATATGAATAAATTATATATATTTTATTATATATATATATATATATATATATATATATATATATATATATATATAAAATTTACCCAGATTACAAACCTATCAAAATGTTTCTCTCTCTTTTGCTCCTATGGCCATTCTTTGGTCATGGTTTCATATTCTGTTTTGTGTTAGTCATTGTTGCTGCTGCTGTATTTGTTGCACTTGTGCAATGAGAACAACCTCTTCTCACATCCTGTAAGTCCCAATCACACTGTACAAGCTACCAGCATAAAACCTTTAAGATGTACATCTGTCTAATCTTGTCCCTTTCTGACCTCAAACCATTTTCTACTGGCTTATTTATTCACGGATTAAATATGGGTTTCCTACCTTGATGGCCTGGTCTTAATCTACCCCAGCCACTCGTCTATATGAGTGTCAGGCTGCTGCAGGATCTGCTCACGCTCATCTCCTTGAGCAGAATCCCAGGATGCTCCATGCCGCGTTGCCAATGGGTTATTCCCTCTACTAAAATAGTCCTTCCCTCCTATTGTCTTGGTGGCTAGGATCTTCTGTCGCGGCAAATATTCTCTCCTGCACTGTCCTCATTGTCATACTCTCACCTTCTCTCCCCACTGAGAACTGAGTGTTATCATACGCTCTTTGCACATCTGTAGTGAAACAATTATCACAATCACACTTTATTACAAATCTGTTTGCGTGCATGACATGCCAGGAAACTAGGAACTCCTTGAGGAGTGTATTATTGTCCATTACCAATCTGGCAGATGAAACTACATTAAACAGTCAATACAGTCATGAAATGAAGAAGTAACTCTTAAAACAAACAAATGTGGGCATACTTTGGTTATAACTAACAAACTGACTGGACAGCATAATGTGCAGAAACAGCCTGAGTAAATTAGCACTGCATGAACAGAGTTCAGAAATGAATATGAAGAAAAGATCTCACTAGCTGCACTGACCAGGCCACACATTTAAATGGCACAGTGGATATAGCCACCAGAGGACCGCAGGGAAAGAACTAAAATCCATAGACTTCAGGAAATGGGGAAGGACTTGAAGAAACAGGGAGTGAGCAGAATGCAATGATATACACACATACAGGTCAGGAATAAGCTCATTCTACGCAAGCCCAATGTGAGCTGCCAGGCTCATTGCTGGACTGGCATGATGGAGGGATGCACCAAAGACATCAAATCCGTGTGCCATGTATTCCATGTGGCCAGCTGATCCTTCACTGCTGCTTCAAAAAGATAGATTGGCCAATAACACATAGCACAAATTCGGTACATGCCATGAGTGAACACATTTATTGTCCAAGACAACTCTATGTGATAAGTATCGAGAAAACATGGTCCAGAAAAGTTTAGTCATTTCAAAAAGCCCACATAG
Source organism: Acomys minous (assembly GCF_964271855.1). NCBI lineage: Eukaryota > Metazoa > Chordata > Mammalia > Rodentia > Muridae > Acomys > Acomys minous. The sequence goes on along the minus strand of NC_140489.1, from coordinate 42,132,579 downwards.
CTAGAAAAGAAAGTATCTAAGAGCAAACATGAGCAATGTGGCTTCAGAGTCCTTGCTCATTCTGAAACTCAAGATGCCAAGAATGCATGCACTAACCTGTAAGCTGTCACATAGGAGTGGCGTGCTATACAGAACAGAATAAAAAATGGCATACCTAAGCCCCCTTGGCAGGACTCAGTCATAGCAAAGGTTCACAGAGGATGTTCTATGGAGGTACATCGCCACAGGACACATGGCAAGTCCTTTCATTTTACAAAAGTAGGACTCTGGCCTCTTGCTCACAGGGGAGCAGACAGACTTCAAAGGTACGGGAAGTGAACAATGCAAGCATCACCCAAGCGCAGCCATCAAGGTTCTTAACACATCCTTCACAACAACCTCATGCTTTGTAGTCTTCATGCCTGTACCACATCATACACTATATAGTTCCAACAATACAAACCTTGCTGTAAACACCAGAACTGAACACGTCCTCTGAGGCCTCATCAGCACACACAGTTAAACACTCTCCTCTGCTGGGCTCTGATACCCACATGACCATCTTTGTCTACACCCCAGATCAATCCCCATTGTGGCTCAATTCATTCATTGTTTTAGCATTCAGAAACTGTTATCCAAAGTTAATAGACAAATAATTCAGTTGGCTCTGGGGTTTTGTGGTGGTGGTTTATTTGTTTGTTTTTGTTTTGTTTTTATAATGTATGCTTGTCAACTTTTTTTCCGAGACAGGGCTTCTCTGTATAGCTTTGGCTGTCCTGGACTCAATTTGTAGTCCAGGCTGGCCTTGAACTCACTTAGATACACCTGCCTTTGCCTCCCGAGTGCTGGGATTAAAGGCAGGTGCCACCACTGCTCAGATCAGTTGTCTCTGTTTAGAGGCTATCCTTCATCATGTTGTGTCAAGACTAATCCCATGTAATCATTACAAATAAAAACTCAGAATTATCTAAGTCAAATGTCAATTCCTGCAGAATGGATAAGGGGAACTATCTTCATTCAATGAACTGCTACCTAAAAATAAACTAGAATTATACCTAATAACAGGAATCAGTATAAAATATATCATACTAAACAAAATAATAAGACACCATAGAGTGAACAGATTTGCCTAGTCAAGTTCCATGAACTGTGCGCCGGATGTTGATGTGCATCTCTTAAAGTACATTGGAAGACCCCATGGTCGTGCCTGTGATGCTAGCATATCACGAGGCACGTGATCAGATGAACCCTCATTCATCCTAATGCTAGAGAGCAGGATTAGCCAAACTCCGAATCTAAAATAAAGCATTTTCTAACCTTACGGCTCCTTCCTATGACCTCTGCAATGGGCTACAAATTGGACTTAATTCATTGGTAACTTTAATTTCACTCTTCTGACAACATTTGATACTTTTACAGACTTGTCTTCAAAAGTTCTCTCTTACTTCATGCATACTTTTAGTAACAATTTCTTGATTCTCTATTTTCCACCAGTGTTAAGAGTTCATTCACTTTCTGCTTCATTTCCCTGCAAACTTCTCTGTCCTTTTGTGCTCTCCCCTGCACCCCGTAGCTTTCTACCTAATTCTAACCTCTGAGATCTCGAAGCACAAATTCTTGGGGCTCTTCTGGTGGAAAAAAATATCAAACACAGACAGCAAATGCACAATAGAACACAGTAGGGTTAATGGGGGACTTTCATCCATCCTGTTGGCCTTTCCCACCCTTTGCCTTGACAAACCCCCCAGGCCATAGTAAAGCATGGAACATCATAGAGCAAGAGAAAGCCGCTTGCTATTAACTCTTCCATTCTGTTGTGGATTGTCACATGATGGAGGGTTGGGAACAAGTCCTAGCAGTGATAGAGCTACCTAAAAGACACGTCGATTTCTTCTGTTGACCACCACTTACAATGGTAGGCACACAATTCAGGCAGTATTCCTTCCTGCTTTCTTCCTTTCCTTCTTGTGTAAACATAAGAAACATAATCAAAGGACTTTCCTGCCCAAGAGTCCCATGACAATCAAGAGAGAAAAAGAGCCGATATTGAGACACAGCATCCTGCCGCACGGCTTTTCACTTATATCTTGCCATGTTGCAACACGGGGTTTTTTGACAGACCATTTTTCTTAAACCGCAGCTGGGATTATTTTCCCTCTTGTTGTATCAGCTTCCCCTCTGCAAAGTGACTTGTTAGCTCCCATTAAGAGAGAGGATTCAGTTTAGAGCCCTCACATCAGAGCCAGCCTTCTGGCTTGTTTAGTGTAACAGAATGTGATATGAATGTCATGGTATCAGTTCTAAACCTAGACCACAAATCACTTGCACAGCTCTATTCATGGTCTTAGAAGCCCACCGAGTTACCGAATGAAGAAGACCAAGCAAGCTTTTGGTCAAGAAAAGACCACAGAAGCAGCCCACTGCATCATGAGCTTCAGTCAACTCAGCAGTCAGCTACTGATATATGTGTGGGTGAACTGGACCAAAACAAGACCAAAACCAAACTACTCAACCAAAGCACAGAATCATCTTTTGTAATTTTTTAAAACGTAATGCTTGAATTGCAGAAGAAAATATGAATATTTATCTGACACAAATTTGAACCAAAATCACCAAGTAGGAAAGACATGGGCCTGCAATTTGAAATAATATTTAATATACAATTGTTAGGTACATTTGTCTATTACATTAGAAAACATGCTACTATCATACTTTACATGGATTCATAACAGTCAATTCTCCATAATGTGGAAATAAAAGTTATGACTACATATACCTTCAAAGGATTTCTGAAATCCAATCTTACCTAAACGTCTCTCATTACCTTAAGTGGTACCAACACAAATAGTCCTCTCAATAAACCAAATTCAGAGGTCATCCACCAATTTATCTGCAACAACTTTCCCACTTCTCAGAGACCCATTCCCAAGGACACAATCTGAAGTGCATCATATCCATTGCAGCCTCAACAACCTTGAATTGAAAAATTCTTCCCCTGGACCGCAGCCTCTTCTCTGTTGAGTTCAGTGGCGCAATCATACCAAACCCAATAGTGGTTCAGTCCCAGCGAAGTCACAGATGTTTCCCTCAAATCCCTCAGCCCTCGAAAATCTGTATTTCTCTTATTATACATCACTGTACTGGCAGGTTTTGTGTGCCAACTTGACACATTAGAGTCATCAGAAAGGAAGTATCCTTTCTGCTGCGAGGTCCTCTATGGGGTCCAGCTGTAAGGCACTCTATTTCCGGGCTGGCAGTCCTGGGTTCTATAGGAAAGCAGGCTGAGCAATCCATAGGAAGTAAGCCATGGCCCCTGCATCAGCTCCTGCCTCCAGATTCCAGCCCTGCTTGAGTTCATGTCCTGACTTCCTCCAGGGATGGACTGTGATCTGGAGGTGAAAGGCAAATGAACACGTCCCTCCCCAATTTGCTTTTTGGTTGTAGTGTTTTGTTGCTGCCATAGAAGCCCTGACTAAGGCAAGCCATAATTCTGATAACATCAACACTAGGAATTTGTTTAGCACTTCTTACTCTCCTTATCTACTCTCTACCAAAATCTGTTTCCTCACCAATTCTCAACTTTCTTTACACCTGGTTAAGGTGTAAGGAAGACATAGAGGAGATGACCTATCATACAAATTCACTAGTCAACTTCAATGCATTTCTCAACTACTTAGCAACTTTGGTTTTTGTTTGTTTGTTTGTTTGCTTGCTTGCTTTTTGTTTTTGTATCTTCATTTATTCACTGTATTTTAAACTGTCTCTACTGCTAACCATTCCTCATTCAATTATATTTTCCCATAGAAGGTATTAAAATTTAAGAATTATTATGTCTCTCAGTAAAAATGATAATATAGCCCCTTTGGTGTCTTAAAGATGTTGTCTGATTAAGAAATCAGACACCAAGAAGTATCCTTGACATATTCTTTTAAACATTCTTTACTCCTAAACTGCCTTTAAGTTTTATTAGTTTTCACCCAAGTATCACTCAATTGTCCATTGCTTTCCAATTACACTGTCTCCACAGCACGAGCATCTCTCCTATACCTACAAGATGCCCCAATGCTTTTATCTGAAGGCATTCTGTCTGTTATGAGTATTATTAAAAGTTTTGTTGTCAAAATCACTACCAGCTTATCATCATAGCTTTTAATTATTCCAAATTTTGTTCAGCATTGCACCTACATAATCTAACACATGCTGATCACTCTAATCTCAGTCTGAACCACTTTCTTGTTCCCTGACCACCTCACTTCTGATCCTTTGACTGTACCCGCTCCCTCCAACACAAGGACTCTGCATTTGTTATTTGTTCTAGAAGGAATGTCTATGATTCTTCTGCGTTCCTGAACTCCATGGCTCTACTAATACTTTGCTCAGTCATCTTCTCCTCAGACCACCTTCCCTTTCCTATCAAGACCAAGTCACTTTGTTATATGATCTCAAAGGGAACTACACATTTTCCTCATGATATTTTTCTTTGTAGTTGTGTGTGCCCATCATATTTTGTTCATTCTTTTATCCACAGGACAGCCTTGGTGTTTTGGCGTATAGTAGGCACTCAAATATTTATCAAAAATAGTTCACTAATAAAGGATTAAAATAATAAGTATATGTCTCTCATAATAATTTTTAACACCACCAGAATTGATACTGTAATAAATAATTAAAAGATATTTAGTTTTCACATGTAGACTGCATCGGGCAACTGGATAGAAACCACAAAACAATAATAGGCTCTGTTTCATAAGTCCTGGGCCTGTATTCTAACTAGATTTTATACATGAATGACTACATAGTCCATTTCCATTTCCTTTTGTAGAGTGCAATTTCAAGACTGAGAGAAAATTGCAAACTACATTTGTTATCTGAACCTCTAACCCAGATAACAAATTCTATTGCCTCCTTTCTATTCAGAACGCTCTTCTCTGACTCATGCTACCAAGAGCTCCATAGGGAAATAATCCTAATTACTCTGAGCATTAGCAGCATCCTTCAGTAGGGGCTCTGAATTTAAATGACTTGTACATGACACCTGCTTTAGCCAATTTGTATTCTTCCTGAATCACGGTGACTTGCATAGACAGATAGGTAGGTAGATGGAAAGATAAAAGATAGATAGATAGATAGATAGATAGATAGATAGATAGATAGATAACAGGTAGAGAAAAGGATGTTTCCATTTGGCAACAATAATTTACTAATTTTTTAATGTTTCCCATTACAGATGAGACTTTCTTTTTAATAACCATTGGGTCAATGGGTAAATATAAAGCCTGACTAAAATATGCAACATACAAAGAGGCATATTGACTAAAACATTTGCTTTCTCCAAACATTATATTTACAATCAACATCCTACTTGAATAAATTTTACAGCCTTTGTAATCCAATCCAGACTCTGTAACACAGCCTGCCTTTGCCCACCTCACTCTGCAGCTCTCTCCTGCTCTCTGTCCATAGAGAACTTCTTTCCTTCTTTTCAAAAATTCCATATTCCCCTGGGAGATCACCAAGCATACTGTTTAAAACAGCTTCTCTAACCTATCGACTGTTTCTTTCGCCTGATAAATTTCTCCTCATCTTCCAGGTCTGAGCTTAAACATCATTGCTTTAGAGACTTCTCTTAGCTAGTCTCTTCTTCAAAGAATTTGGGTCTCTGGTTCTATAGCACTGATAGTTGGTCCAAGAAATGCTGGCAGAATAAAGTAGCAGTCAATGAAATTTGAAACAGAAAAGGGCTCAAAGTATTGCAATTGACTATGTAAGCAAATTAAAAGTGGAAAAGTTAAGTAATGTGCTTATTAGTTTTTATCAACTTGAGACACACTAGAATTACTGAAGAAGAGTGAACCTCAAATAAGGAATTGCCTCCATCAAGTTTGCCCATAGGCAAGTCTGTGAGGCACTTCCTTGATTGATTTAAGATAGCCCAGGCCATGCGAAAGGGACCATCCCTGGCTAGGTGGTCCTGGGTTTCATAGAAAAACAAGCTGAGCCATCCATACACAATAAATAAGTAAATGGCTCCCTACCATGGTCCCTGCTTCGGCTCCTGCTTGACTTCATGCAGTAACTTCCCTTGATGAGGGACTGTGACATGAAAGCATAAAGCAAATAAACCCTTTCATGCCTGTTTGCTTTGAGACAGTGTTTTACCACAGCAAAGAAGACGATTAAGGCAGTATATAACCCAGAGTTTTCCAGGGAAATGGAACCAATAGGAGACCTACAGATAGAAATAGACACAGTATAAAGAGAGGAAAAATTACCGATGTATAAGGTATTTCTTCTACCAAAGAGACATCTACAATTATAAAGAGATCCTTATTTGTATCTATCAGGCAAGAAAAAGGTTTAAGAAATTAGCTGATATGAATATGAGAGCTTTCCGCCCCATATGTTACCATCTGTAAACAGAACGTCCAGGAGAGCCAATGGCATAGGTCAATCCAAGTCTGAAGACTACCAGTCAGAACTGTCTCATTAGTCCCAGTCTCTGAGCAAGACAAAAACGGGATGAAACACCCAAACAAGTGATAAAACAGAACAGAGAAAAAGAAAACAAAGAGAAGGGAGGAGAAGGAGGAAGAGGAGGAAGAGGAGGAGGAGGAGGAGGAATTCCTCCTTTTTCATCTTTGTTCCATTTGGGTTCTTAACATACTGAAAGAGACCCACCCACATAGGGGAAAGTGCTTTCCTCTATCAAATACACTCGTGCAAATGATCATCTTATCCAGAAAAACAAAACAAAACAAAAACAATAGAATCCCAAAGAATAGAGAGAAGAAAAGCTTGAGGATAAACTGAGTGAATCAAATTAACAACAGGACAGCCGAGGAAAGATCTGCAAATCCTTAGAAAGCTAGAGCTTTGGAGTATAAAGCAATTTTCCCAAGATGATCCCTTTCTAATCATTTTAGCGACAATATATGTTCATGCATTTGTATGAGCTATATTTTAAACTATATCAATGTCAAAGCAAGACAAATAAATGTGGTCAGAAAGTAACTCCGTGTTTCCTTGAGCCCATTCTGATCTCAACTTATCTCCTCCCCACGCCATCACTCCCTTAATGCACTGGTCAACTTTGTAGTGTTAGACCCACTCACCTAATATTAGAATTGGCTGTGTATTGGGCCAAAGCCTTCTCAGACACTTTGATCTAAGACCATATTTTACTTTCTACATTACCACAGTTTCTTTTCCTATGCTTTAAAACAATGCCATGTGGGTATTTAAACTGCCCATCACTTGAAGCTACACGAATATCTTTTTTGTGTGTTTGTTTGTTTTGTTGTATTGTTTTTGGTTTTTGCAGACAAGGTTTCTCTGTGTACCCTTGCTGTCCTGGACCCCACAGCATTCTGCCTGCCTCTGCTTTCCTAGTACTGAGATTTCAGGCGTACACCACATCCAGCTAGATAATTGTTCTTAACCACATTTAACAACAGCATGCTTTCCTACCTGGTTCAACTTCCAATCACTCAAGTCGTTATCTATGTTATTGTCTTGTATTATCTTAATTTGTAAGACATATATATGCTGCTTACATTTTACATGCTTGTTCACTGTGTTTTTCCCTCACGAGAATATAAACCCTAACCAAGATGACCTTAACTTGACTAATCTGTCAGCAGGCTTCATCTCAGTTCCAAGTCCCTGTCTTCCCTTCCCTTAGAGCATTTACCACAGAAAATGATGTCTCATGAAAAACTCTTTCTCCAATCCTTTAGGATGGAAAATTCCTAGCTCCTCACCAGTTGTATAAATCAGGAATGACTTGGTCAGGGACTTTGGGGCATATTTCTCAAGCCATATTCATCAAAAAGACAGAGCCTGCCCTAATACCCCAAATCTCAGCCCAACTTTGATGAGCACCAATTAGCAAGCACAGGTGGCTAATCCCACTGACCAACTTTCCCTAGATTTGTCTCAGCAAACTGAGTTCGTTCTCCTCCCTCCGTGGCAGCAATCTCTCCCCAACAGTCCTGAATAAGGAATTCTTTGTTCTTACTAACGATGCCTGATACAATTTCTCTCAACTCTTTCCATGAAGACAGAATGATTTGCAAGCTCATGCACCACTAGATCCTTACCACTTAGAGTAAAAAGGTACACAGTATATAGTTTGGAGCAAATCAGTGAACAAAATGAAGGACAGGCTTTTTTCTTTGTGCACATAAAGGATGACTTTGGTAGAAAATAAATAAATAAATTCTTCTTGGGCCACCTGTGTGTATTTCTAAATGTAGCATCACATCCCTGAACCAGTGACTCTTCTCTCTACATGCCAGAAACACCATGAAATGGTATAAACCTATCATCTATGCTAATGTGGAAATTTATGTCTTCTAAAACTGATTTGGCCAATATAGACAATATTATCATTATTAACTAGACATATTCTATTAACTTTTATTTTTAGGTTTTAATGCTGAACATGAAGTACAATAGATTCTAAAATTCAAACAGATACATTGGATCTAAAAACTTATAATTACAAGAAAGAAATGTTGTCGGGTTCCTGATATCTATACCTCCTCATTAAAAGTGTCTAGGACAAAGGAATGGGAGGAGCTCACAAGCCCCACCCCCCAATGAGGAGCTATTGATAGTAAATGGTTTGTGAGGAAAAAATTAATTGGTTTTTTTTTAAGGATGTGACTGTTAGTAGGTTGACCACACTCTAGAGGATGGCCCCATAGCCATGAGTATAAGAGTAATACAAACTGAATTCCTTGGATTAAAAAAAATTTTTTAATGATTTTAAAAAGAGGTGATGTGGAAGTATGGGGTTGATCTCAGAGGAGGTGGGGGAGGTGTAAGTGACAAATATGATTAAAATATATTGTGTGCAATTCTCAAAGAATTAATAAAAATAGTATTTTAAGTGTCTAGAACAGTTCTAACAGCTATAAAATAATTTTAAAAGCTTTTAAGGAAAGCCATAGAAAACTTAATATAATTCCTTGTGCGATGTTAAGAGTATGTGAAGTGATCTAATTTTTAATTGGCACATTGATCTAAACACAAATACATATTGCCTTAGCCCAAGCATGATTGCACATCCCTGCATTCCCAGCACTCAGAAGCTTGAAAGAGGAGGAGTAATAAGTCCAGGCCAACCTCAGTTGAAAGGAAGAGAAGGGAAATCAGGAAAGTGAGAGAGAGAGAGAGAGAGAGAGAGAGAGAGAGAGAGAGAGAGGGAAAAAAGAAAAATGGAGATGAAAGAGAGGAGAAAGAGAGCAAAGGGGAGGAGTCAATAAGCTCCAAAGAACACAAAGCAGAAATGTGCTGGTAAAATCCTTATCTGTGCCTGAAGCACTGACCAATTAAACATGTCAACTCACAAGGCTGCCATAGATAGTTACCAGCAGAGCCAGTAGGCATACTGGTGAGGAATCACTGCCTGTCTGTAGCCCAGCCTCTTCTATGGGGATTGGCCTTATAGGCATCTGTGGAACTGTCTGCAGAGCTCTGGCCTTTGTGCCCCATCTTCCAGCAGCAGACAAGTCAAATATGAGAAAGCTACCTTGACTTAAAGTCATGCGATCTGAAACTGCCTTCACCCAATCATTCCATTTGACAGAGAACTGAAACTGCTTTATTCGCTACCTCTGTGGCTACAAAAAGTGACCTTATTTTCCAGGAACTTCCTTCCCCAAATTCTTGGATTTTTTGTTTGTTTGTTTTTTGTTTTTTGGTTTTTTGTTGTTGTTGTTGTTATTGCAAATGTCCAAAGCCTCATAACCAATCAGTAGAAAACACCAGCAAACAGCCCGCCCTCTTAAGATCCATTCAGTTCTTTGCCTTAAAACCCACATGTTGGAACTGTGTGTGTCTCAGTGGTGGAGCCCATGGTCAGCATGTACAAAGCCCGAAACCAGGCCCAAAATAAAAGACTCACCCTCACTTTGCTACCACTATGAACACTCAACTGTTGCATCATAGCTTTACATCTTGCCTGATTTAAAGCTCCACAGCCTGTCCTCACTTACAAACACTGACCTTGCATCGCATCTTCATTCCTCAATAGTTTCTGTCCTTGTTTTTCCTCTTAGTGACACAGCCAACCCTTCATAAGCTAATGTTCTCCCTCACTTTTGATCAGGAAGAAAGTCAACTCTGCTTTGTCTTATTGGCAAGTTGTATTAGCAGTTCGGGTGTATGCAGCTTTTGACAGCCGTGTGACAGGAGAGCCCACCAAACCTTTAGTAACAATAGCCCAGGTGTAGGTTTAAGGGTCTCACGTGGATATGTCAGAGTTGCACCATTCAAGGAACTCACTTTACACTTTGGCAGCCTCATCTGGGTCTGTATAGTTCACTGACAGTTCCTTGTTGTTCAGATACAGTTTTTGACCCTTCTTTTTAACCTAAGTTTTACTTCCAGGGAACAGATGAATTTCCTTCTTTGGTTTCTAGAAAACAAAGGAAGATAGCTGACCACCGTCAAAATCTCATGCAGAAAGGGAAATGTTTTACTCACTCCTCACAATGTCTAAGAAATAATCTTTGGTTTATTTGTTTTGTTTTGTTTTTTTCCTTTCTTTTTTTCTTTTTGAGGCAGGATCTCACTGTGCAGTTGACTGGCCTAACAACTCCCTGTGTAGAGCAAGCTTGCCTCAAAGTAGAGATCTGCTTGTCTCCTCCTCCTCCTCCTTCTCCTCTTCTGTCTCCTCTTCTTCCACCTTTGTCTCCCAGGATTTAAATTGTTCATGACCACACCCAGCTGAAACAAAACTTTTTAAAGGTAAAGACACCAATGGCAGAGATAAGCATACTCCTGTGAATTGGTGTACATTACAAGAAAGAAGTATTATCATGGAACTAAGTGAAACAATACTGATGTAGGAGGAGGATGCATAGAAATAGGATTTCTCAAGCTTGGGGATGAGTGCTGCACGAAAGGATGAGAACAGCGTCTACACAAGCATCTACACGCGAAGGTGCACTCTTCACACACAGCGTGCAAAGAGCAATGCGTTTCAGCTCTCCTTTGCCATTATTTTAGAATCATGCCCCGAAGCTCCAAGCCAGGAAGCATTCATCATGAATGAAGATCAGAAAAGACAAAAGTGTCTTCTTATGTAAGCAGAAAAAATCAAATAAAGGCATCTCATTACTTGTTATTTCCTATTCTCTCGGAGCTAATTCCCTCAGAAGACAGACAGCTTTGTCTCAGTGGAAAGCTCATGCAAAAGGATACAGGCCTGCAACATTACTCAATTTCAAGCATAAGAAGAATGTCTATCATTAAATCTGTTTATTACCCAACCAGAAATCACAAGGAATAAATAGAAGCTGAAGTATTGGACTATAGCCACCACATTCCAATTTGAAACCCAAGGCTAGCTTTGCCCTCCAACCCTTTCCTCCCCTTTGAGTTTCACGCTGACCCATCTTTTATCACTAAGATTGATGGTTTAGAAGTCATTTCTCTCTCAAATTAGAACGTTAGAGCTTTTCCATTCAGAGACTGTACCATGACCATCTTTTACTAGATGCCCTGCAATGCTTTGTATAATCAGTGGACAGTCCCACCTAAACCCTAAGTTGATAGATCAGTCACTAAATGCACATGAAAGAGTGGCAGATCCGGCCAATTGAACTGGAACATTTCTTGCATTTGAAGGTAAGCCTAGGCATAGGACAGAACTCATCAGAGATGTGAGCAGTATCCGAAAGACAAGGAATCCCTTATTATATGTGAGAGAAGGGAGAAGGGTCCCTCCTACCTTTCACCGCCATTATTAGCAAGAAATGGGTAATCCAAGTAGTGCCTCAGCAGAATAGCAACAATGTAGAAATTGAATAACAGTTAGGTTGGAATTGGAAATCCAAGATGTTCAAGCAGGAAGAGCCTCTAATTTGGGCAAGGACTAGGTCAGCCTTCCATCTGTTTAGAAGCCAGCAGAATGCTAACTCTTCGGTATTTAAAGGTCTTTATATAATTTCAATTCCTCACTGAAGTGGGTGAACCACAAATGCATTACTCATCAAAATATGAATGTAAAATACAGATCATTATTAGAACACCTATGGGTAATAAATGTAGCAGAAATGAAGCAATGTGGATGACAACAAGATTAAACTAGACTAGAAATCAATATCTAGAAAAATCTCTCAAATACTGGAAAATATAATAACATACTTGAAAATACCATCTATGCCAAAGGAAAATTTCAAAGAGAAATTAAGCCTATTTTGAACTATGTAAAAATGAAAAGACAGCATAATACCATTTGTGGAGCATAGTGAAGATGATGTTTAGGGAAAGTTAATATGTTGCAACAAAAGAAAGATTCTAATGCCAGTTTTCTAAATTGTCACCCTACCTAGAAATGCAAGAGCAAATTAAGGCACAAATAGAATTAAGGAAAAAAATTTTAATTAGAAGGGAAAAGCAGGGTACCTGAAAACAAGGAAATCAATAAGGCCCAACAGCTGATTTTTAAAAGACCAATATAATACATTTCTAACTCAGTGAACAAAAATTGTGAGGAAGAGGAGAAAGAAAGAAGAATGAGAGAGAGAGAGAGAGAGAGAGAGAGAGAGAGAGAGAGAGAGAGAGAGAGGAGACACAACTTAGATAACACCATTACAAAATTTAAAATATAAATATTCAAAATATATCTAAAAAATATTATGAACTCTATGGCAGTAACTTGATAACTTCAATGAAATGAGAAAATTTTATGAAAGATATTATCTGTTAAAACTCATATAAGAAGTAGAACATCTAAGTAGGTATATATCTATTAAAAATGATTAGTGAATAATAACCTTTAAAATGAGAACACATCATGCCTTGATGGGTTCAGCAGTAAGTTCTCTCAGACATTCAATAAAGAAACTTCTCCAATTCTGTACAACGTCCAGTAGATAAAAGCACAGAGACTACTCCAGAATACACCTGGTGTGCCATGAGACCAGCATTGCTGTAACAACAAAGCTAAAGACGTTATAAGAAAACTATAGATTAATGTCTTGCATGAACATAAATGCAAAATCCTAACCAGTATATTCAGAAATTGCATCCAACAATGTAGAATAAGATGTTATACACTGTGACTAAGTAGAATTGTGCCAAGATTCAGAAGTTGATTCAACACTCGAAAGCCAACCAACATATTAAAGAAGGGAATTTGTATAATCATATCAATGAATGTAGAAAATGCATTTGACAAAAATTAGAAAACTAAAGAAAGTTTTACATTAAATATCATACCTAATAGTGAAAAATTAGAAGTTTTTCCACTAAGATCAGGAACAAAGTTGATACACCTCCTCTCTCACTACTTTTTTGTAAATCATAATAGAAATCCCAATTAATTCAATAAGACAAGAAAAGAGAAAACATAATATGTTGTTTGAGAAGTAAGGGAAATAAAATTAATATCAAATAACTGATTACATTCCTATAAATCAACAATGCACACATGAAATTGGACATTTAAACTATTGCATTATTTGTTACTGTTGCTCTCAAATATAAAATATGCAAATATAAAAATGTGCTTATGATCTAAATGACAAAATATGCAGAACTCTTACAAAAAGGAGGGCTGGGGAGATGTCTCAGTGGCTGAAGGGCTTGGTATGAAAGCAGGAGAGCTGCCATTCAGACCCCAGCACCCACACAAGCAGTAAGCAATATGGTGGCTGACCTATAATCCCAGCACTCATGAGGCAGAGACTGAGAATCTCTGTTTGGAACAATGATTAGCTAGACTAGTCAAATCAAGGAGATCCAAGTCCAACAAAGAGATTCTTCCTCAAAACCTAAGAGAAAGGCACCAAATCAGAAAGACACCCAGTGATAACCCCTGGCTGCCACATACATACTCACACACAAGCACATGCATATGCATGTATTCCTGCACAAATATGTATGCCCACACATTTTGAACATGCATAGACACATAAGCTACATACACCCAAAAAGATACCAAAAATAAAGATATTCCATGTTTATGGATAGTAACACTCACTATAACCTACATACTAATTCCTCCTAATGTGACCTATTAATAAAACAACATTTCAATCAATTTAGCAGCAAATTTTTTGTGGTTATCAACAAAATAATTTTAAATCCATATAGAGAAGTAAAACAGAATATCCAGCGTATTATTGGGGGAAAGAACAAAGCCAGAGGATTGGCCAATGCTACCTGATTACAAGGCTGGCTATAAAGCTACAGCAATCATGAAAGTATTGGCTTGGTAAAAGAACTGACAGGAAGATGAATACAGGACACACAACCCAGAAACACATAACACATAGCCACATGCAACTACTCAGCTGATTTTTGATTGAAGGGACAAACTAGAGCCCAATAACTTTTTTCCAACAAATCATAGTAAAACAAGTAGAACAACATGTATTAATATAAAAAGCCAAAAAGAAAGCACTTGGTCATAGTCTATGTCCTTCATACACACACACACACACACACACACACACACACACACACACACACACACACACAAATTAACTCAAAATAGATCATACACTTGAATAAAAAAACAGAAAGCATAAAGCTTGTGTTGGGTAACATAGATGTCTCAGTCCATTTTCTGTTGCCAACACAATACAAACACACTGAGTATTTTATAAAGAACTTTTATTTGTCTTCATGATTCTGGTCCAAGGCTAAGGGAACATAGTTTATGAAGTGTCTTGCTAGAAATTCTAAGGCAGTTAAGAGACCTAACCAAGTAGTTGTTGATCACAGGCCTACTTTTCGGGAAACCCAAGGAGCTGTTATAGGTGGTTCAGTCCACTCAGACAGCAGAGCCGTAATCATCCCCAGAATGTTTTACCAGGCTCAGCCTTTTACAACCTCATAGTGAAGATTAAATAATGAGTTAGACAGGAGACAGTCCATCTTCAAACCACAGGAAAAGAGGAAGATTGAGATCAATTTAGTTGTAGTAATAATTGTTTTGAGAGCATATGTATGTTGGTGGTTAGGTGTGCACCTATGTGTTTAAATGTGCTTATATGTCAGTGAACAACCTTAGGTGTCAGTCTTCAGGTGCTGTCCAACTTTGGTGTGTGTGTGTGTGTATGTGTGTGTGTGTGTGTGTGTGTGTGTGTGTGTGTGTGTTTGCTTATTTGTATGTTTGTTGTTCATTTGTTTGTTTGTTTGTTGACAAGTTCTCTTATTGGCACTTAATTTATCAAGTAGTCTAGACTGACTGGTTGGTGCGCTCCAGAGGCCTGTGTCTGTCTCTGCCTCCCAAGTACTGGGATTGCAAGCACAGTAACATGCCTGGCTTTTCTCATGCACGTTACTGAGCTCAAACTCATGTCATCATGTTTGCAAGAAAAATATTTTGCTGAATGAGCAATCTTTCCAGTCAATGACAATTTTGGGGGCATAAGACCAAATGCACAGTCCATGAAAGATCAGTTAAACTTTAATACAATGTAATACAATGTGAAAGGCATTGTCAAGAGAGTAAGAAGGCATATCAGAGAGTAGGAAAAAAAGTACTTGTAAAAGACAGAGCTGATAAATAACTGTTCCCCCAAAATTTACAAGGAACTCTTAAAACTCAACAATAAGAAAGTAAACAACCTAGCTAGATGTGGTAGTACACACTTGTAATCTCAGTACTTAAGATTTGGAGACAAAAAGCCGGGTGTGGTGGCGCATGCCTTTAATCCCAGCACTCGGGAGGCAGAGGCAGGTGGATCACTGTGAGTTCGAGGCCAGCCTGGTCTACAAAGCGAGTCCAGGACAGCCAGGGCTACACAGAGAAACCCTGTCTTGAAAAATAAAAAGTTGGAGACAAGAGGATGAGGGGCTCAGAACCAGCCTCATCTACAAAGTGAGTTCAAGGTCAACCTAAGCTACCATGAGACTCTGTCTCAAAAAGTTTTCAAAAAACTAATTAATAAAAGAATAAAGGATCTTTTTATAACTGACTGAAGAAAATCATCAGACCACACATAAGCATTTGAAAAGATATTCAACATCATTATGTTATTGGAGAACTGCAAAGTAAAATGATCTTTCAACAAAGAACTGCTCAAATGGCAGAAAATCCAAACTACTAACTTTAACAAATGTTGACAAAGTTGTGAGACAACAGACTCCCAACTCATCCACTGTGGATGGGAATACAAAATGGAATCATTTTGACAGAAAATGTGGTAGTTTGTCGCAAAACTACGCATCATATGACACAGTGACCTTGCTCCTGTGGGGTGACTGACTAATTGCTAAAAGTTTATATACACATAGAAATCTGCACACAAACACTTGCAGCCGGCCTACTCATTGCCGACAAATTTGCAAAGCATTCAAGGTGTCCTTGTGTAGGTGAATAAATTTGCATCCACCTAGACAATGACACACTGCTGAGCACTAAGAATGAGCTATTGACACTGGAAAGGCCTTAGAGTAGCAGTTCTCAACCTGCGGGTCATGACCCCACCCGCTGCTTGGGGGTCACAGATCAGATATCCTGCACATCAGATATTTATATTATGATCCATGAAAGCAACAAGATTACAAGTCTTAAGTAGCAATGAAATAACTTTATGGTTGAGGCTCACCACAACATGAGAAACCGTATTAAAGGGTTGCAGCATTAGGAAGATTGAGAACCGCTGCCGTAGAGGAATCTTGAACTCATATTACTATGGGAAAGAAGATAATACGGAAAACCTGCAAACCACTGGTCCGCATTATATGACAGAAGCATATGCCATAGTGTTCAATGGCAATGCTATGGAGATGCCTAAAGATTTGATGATCGTGTGGAGTTTATAGGAAGAATGAATGAAGACGCAGAGCAAGGATGGCTTTTAGGACAGTGGAAATAAATGCCTATACTACAACAGTGTGTTTGTGTCCTCATACACCATCAAAACAGGCAAAGGATGAGTCCTCAACTAAATGCAAGCTTTGAGTGGCAGTGCTGTGAAGCCATGCAACCCGATCAGCTGTAATGAATGCACATGCTGATGTGGACTGTTGACACTGGGTGAATCTGCTTGTCTAAGGGTGAGGGACGTATGGGAAGCCTCTCTACCTCCCCTCAATTTTTCTATGACTCTACGTTGCTCTTTTTAAAAGTCTGTTTTTCAAATAATCTTAAAAGCTAAGCCCTGAAACTTCTTTTGCCCCTCACAGATAATTATGAGCATGTTATGATATAACATAAGCCTTACATATATCAGGCTATTTTTAGAATTTAGTATGTAAAGGTACAGTTATGTCATAATTTGGTTTATGACTCACAGGTTTGTTTTTTAATTTAGTGTTTTTCTGTTAGTTTTTTTTAATAGTTTATCCAGATTACATCTCACTTGTATCTTCCTGTTCCCACCCTGCCTCCCTCTGAAGATGAATGGTGCTCTGGCGTCATCCACTAGGAAATAGCAAGAAAGGCTGAGCACCACTCAGAGCTTTGACGAATTTTGCCTGCTACAAAACTCACATTGAACTGTGTTCTTCAATGCATCAGTGTTGAGAAAGGAGACCAAATGGGAGGCACTTAGTCCCTGAATGCTCCATCTCATGAATAATTAATGTCACATATTTAAGTCAGTGTCTCCCACCTTCTGCCATGCGAGACATTGCAATAAGACATTCACCAGACCACCCCACCCCCACCCCCACGACACACCCTTCACCCTGTGCTTCCAACCACAAGATCCAAAAATTTAATTTCTGCTACTTATAACTTACCAATCTATTTGAAAGAGACAAAGCGAGGCCACTAACTTAACAACCTTAAATCAGTTTACCAATCTGTGAAATCACTACCAAAGTTCTAAAACCATTTCCCAAAGAAACAGAAAAACAATCTTAAAATTGTAGACACAAAACATTCCAGTATCAATTGCAATCCTAAGGAAAATGAATAATGCTAAATGGACCACCATTCAGATTTCAAATGATTCTCCGTATCCATAGTAAGACTATCAGAATGGCCTTACGTAACATAGGGAATGTAGATTAACGGAACACAGTAAAGGGTCCATATGTAACCTGCATAGCTAAGGCCACATGATTTCTTTTTTATTCCTGAAATTATAATACATTTCTCCCTTCTCTTTCCTTCCACAAAACCCTCCCATTTATCTCTTACCACTCCCTTTCAAATTCATGGCCTTTTTTTTCACTAATTGTTATTGAATGTGTGTGTGTGTGTGTGTGTGTGTGTGTGTGTGTGTGTGTGTGTACATACACATATGTATGTATTACAAAGCTAAACAAGAAGAAATTAAATAATATAATCAATAAGTCAGCTTTTGTGAAAGGTCTCTCTCAAAAGATGGAGTCCAAATAACCAATAAACATTTGAAAAAATATTCAGCCTCATTAGACATCAGAGAAATAACAATTAACAGTGAGATTCATGTCATCCCACTTAGAATAGTAGTCATCAAAAAAAAAAAATAGCAACAAATGCTATGAGGATGTGGACACAAGGAAACCTTTTCACTCTGCTGGTGCAATGTAAACTAGTCCAGCCACCTATAGAAATCAGTATGAAGTTTCCTCCAAAAAGCAAAAATAGATCTCCTGTATAACCAAGAAACACCCAAAGGTCCTCAATTCAACATATCACAGAGAAACTTGTACATAAATATGCATTTCATCATCACTACTCACAGTAGTTAAGTTATAAACTCAACTCAGACAACCAACAACAGAAGAATGGATAAAGAGGAAGGACAGCAAGTTACCAAGAAGAGACTTGATACCCTATGAGCATATACAGGGGGAGGAAATCCCCCTCAGGAACAGTCATAGGGGAGGGGAATAAGGGGAAAATGGGAGGGAGGGAAGAATGGGAGGATACAAGGGATGGGATAACCATTGAGATGTAACAAGAATAAATTAATAAAAAAAATTTTTAAAAAGAATATGTGATGTATGCACACATGAAATTTATTTCAATAAGGAACAAAGTTGTGTCCTTTAAGGGAAAAGATGGAGGCATTGGAAATAACCATAAAATTAATTGAGCCATCTCATAAAGACAAATGTGGCATGTTTTCTCTTATTTGTGATTCCTATATTTTGTACACATATATAAAGTCAAGTATGTTCATACGATATGAAAGTAGAAACAAACTGTCTATGAAAATCAAAAGGACTAGTGGGGAAGGGAAAAAGACAAAGGGGAATTATCCAGCCACAATATACACTTGTACAAAAGATTACCTCATACAGCACAGTACATGTACAATAACTATTAGAGTGAATGGCAGAAAAAGTAATACAGAAGAAACTACATCCAATGCCTTCCTAACTCTCCCAAGGATTTCCTTAATGATCTATTTTAATTTAAAACATAATAGCAAGTCAATTGTACAGATAATGCTGTCTACCATTACTCTGTCCCAGTAAAAGATCTGAAGTGGCAAAAGGGACAGAGAGAATCTAGGCTGACGAAACTCATTCACATCTGCAAGCGTGATTACCCTCTTCTGGATTCTAAATCCCTTTTATGATAACTAGAAGTAAAATTACAATTTTAAATGTACGAGGTAACATGAAATCTGTGAGTGGCAGTTTGACAAGCATAGTTATGAACAAACAATAATTCAGATACTGTTTCAAAAACACTTTTCTAAAAATTAAAACTCGTATCAACTTCCACTTAGCCTCTACCGATTCTTCTATCTTCCCTGCAGCATCAGGGCATGGATGATCTTTTTTGTAATTTTGCTTGGCTCTGGCCCATTTCACAGGCTTACCATGTAGTCATATCACCCACCATCGTCTCATCCCTGTAGCCCTTTTGCTACTGATCCGTGTGTTGTCTGCAGACCCAATATTTCTTTATGTACTTTCCACCAGCTCCCCTAAAATCCCCCCCAAATCAAGTTCCCTAGGCCCCTCATGCTGGTTCAAATGCATACCACAAATGAGCTAAACTCTACTCTTAGGATTCATGAAAGAATGTTTTTAACCTCCATCTTATGATTTCTAGAACAACCATATTCCTTAGTTTCAGACCAAAAGCTTTCTAAAACGGGTCCTGTCTTTCCTGCCTGATAGTTTTCTTTTAAAAGCAAGTACCCAGTTCACAAATTCCTAGTAAATTGAGTTATGACCAGAGAGCATGTCGAGGGTCTTGAAAATAGAGTGATATTGAGCTGTCTTACGTCACTCTCCTCACATCAGGAATAAAGGGTTAAACTGTAATTTTCAGACTAACATTCTCTCACAGTCCCCAGTCCCCATTTGCTGGTGTGACTCCTTGGTGTGACTCCTTGGTGTGACTCCTTGGTGTGACTCCTTGCTTAAGTTCCAGTTCATCTTTACATCACTGTAGAACTCACCAAGCCCCTGCTTCACGCCACCAGTGCACATCCATGCAATGAAGAAGAACCATGAGGACATATTCTTCACCACCTCAAGATTTACACTCAAACTATATGGAGGAAACCCAACAAATGAAACAACAACAGCGTCACCGACTTGTAGAATTTCTCGCTAGTGTCCTTTCACACTCAATCCTTGTAATGGCCTTGTGAGAAACGTAAAGCAAGACAGAGACAGAGCCACCATCTTACAACAAAGCATGTCCTTGGCTAGGCAGAAGATTCCAGATCATCCAAAGACTAAAACTAAAACTAAAATAAATTTAATCGTATTCATGCACCTGCATGCCCACAGTAAAGGTGAAATATGAAGGTATTAATTAGAAGTTTTGAGATGAAGGCAAGGAAGCCTACCTGGAAAAGAAAGCTGCATGCTATCTAATGAGCGGTTAACAAAGAGCCAAGTCTTCTGGAACATAATCAGGGGGAGAAGAATGCATTAAAAAACAATGCGAGCAAGGTAACCAATGGACTTGTGGATTGTACTGACAAGGAGGCAAAAGAATAATATAAGTAAAGGGGAAAGCTAAGAACAATGTGGAACCAAACTATAGTATATTAAATTTAAAGTGAACAGAGGCTGGAAGAAGGCTCGGTGGTTAAGAGCACATGTTGCTCTCGCCAAGGATCCAGGTTCAACTCCCAGAATCCACATGGTAGCTCACAACCATCTGTAACGTCTATTTATTTTGTTATTTTATGTGCGTAAATGTTTTGCCTGCATGTTTGCAAGTACGCTACAACCTGTGCATGCCTGGTACCCATGGAGATCAAAGGGGACATCAGATATATTAAGCCTCTACCAAGAGAAAACGGGACCAGAAGCTACAATGGTTTCAAGTTTCTTCGATGGAACCACTGGAAGGTGGAATGCAGTAGTATCACACCTTCCAAACTCCTGAAGGGAAATTACATCAAGCCAAGAATGTGGCAGCTAAGCAAACTCTCAATATTTCTTGCATTGGGTACAGTACAGAGACATTTAAGCGAGGGGTGGAAATTTGATGATTAAACTTCTGATAGGTACATAGAAATGAGAAACCCGTGGGGAAACACAGAAAGGTCACAGAAGGAAAAGCAATGACAAGATGCCGGACCCCTCAGTTACTGAGAGTCTATTGGCTATAAACACTCAATGTTTATCGAACCAAAAGGATGCTCTAGCTTTATGAGAAATAACTTAATGGTAATAGAGTGGGTAGGAAAGGAGTCTGAGAGCTCAGATTCCAGGAGAAGAAGCCTACGATGAAGCCTAAAGCTGAATTGGCAAAAGAAAGATAGATAATTGTGTTCCTCAGAGGCGTAGAAACAAATTATAAAAAATAAATGAATAAATAAATAAATAAAATAAAATAAATAAATCTCCTAAGCAATTTAAGTCATTTCCTCTAAAGTTGTTCTTTTTAAAATAAGGTATTGCCAACTGTTCTTCACAGAGCCTTTCCCTATTTATACTCCCTTGAGCAACGTGTGACAGTGCTTCGCTCCACACTGCTTTGCTCGGGTCCTGGAAGGAGCAGGTGCCAAGCCATGCAAGAATCTGACTAGTACAAATGTCGGGGAGATATAGAAGGTGAATGAGAGGAGGTAGAGGTGAAACTTCAAAGCACAGTGAAGATATGGCATCCATGAAAGAGTTAACGGGAGATTTGGCGAGAAAAGTTCATAATGCGTTGCAGAAAGAGAGAACACCAGCACAAAAGCCTTCCAAATGCATATATGTATGCAATATGCCATAGCAAGTGACGGGAGGTGAGGCCATGAATTTGAAGGAGAGCAAGGTTGGGTATATGGGAAGGTTTGGAGGGAGGAAAGGGAAAGGAGAAATGTAATTAAAATGCAGCCTCAAGAGTATAATAATCAACAACAAAAATAAGTCATCCCGCAACCCCTTTTAGTGATGGGCCTCCCTCCACACTTAGTCACAGGCTGAGAGCAGCTTTGGCAACTGTGTCTACATGGTGATGCTTTATCAGATCCGAAATACAGCCACCTTCAGACAACTGTGTTTATTTGGTGTATTGTCTGGCTTTGGCAAGCTAAAACGGAAGGGGCTCAGTCTCCTGCTCTTGTTACTTTCTGCAGTGTAAGCCTTCCCGCTGTGGCCAGCTTCAAGAGACCAAGGTGATGCCTCTGAATTCTGAGCTTGAAATAAGTGGGAGCAACTGGCTTTCCACGGCAAAGCTTGGCCCAGGACACTGCTGACTACACGCTGAACAGTGAAGACAGACATGAGCAGCAGATGCCCTTGGCTACCATACTCACCAACCTGGTGTCTTTAATGCAGCTCTGACCTTTCAGGGTTATAACTGAAAATGGTATCTCGGAGCAGGTTACTCTGCCCTGCCTTTGAATGAGTGACTTTATGTTGGCACATTATGGCACAATCAAGCTTGTAATCACAGATACATCTCATTGTCCTGGGATGAATTTACTTACACTCTTTTCTGTGAATTGAGTCACACTTTTGTCTTCTTTATCAACTGGCAAAAACATACACTTAAGGTATACATATCTCTCTGTCTTATATAAACATTGTGGAATGAATCGATACAGCCAGTTAACACATATATTGCCTCTGTCCATCACCATTTTTATGGTGAGAACACTTAGTCCTTGCTATGGTTTGGATGTGAGCCATCCTCCAGCGACCCATATTTAGGGGCTTCTTCTCCAGGGTTGTACTACAGGCTTTTAGGAGATAGGGCCTAAAGGAAAGCCCTTAAGTTAACTAGGAGCACAGTCTTACAGTGGATTATAGGACCCTGCCTATACCATCTCTGTATATTTTTGGTATAAGATGTGGTTATCACATGCCACCTCATGCTCACACCAGTCTTTACCAGAGACCCAAAGAAATGCTGAAAAAGACGTCTTTATCATCTGTGTGAGCCTTCTGCTCTGCTGTTATCAGGACATTTGCTCTCCAATACACCAAAAGCAAAACCCAAAAACTTACCTCATCCACATTCTCGAAGGCATTGATGATGTCATAAGGTAAACAGGACAGTAGATCGATCACGAACCAAGTTTTCAGATAGTTCATCCTTATGAGCTTAGGGTCAGAAATGACCTCTCCCCCCGGCCCCACGAAAGTCGTGTGAAAATTTAAAACGATGTCAACCAGAAAAATAACGTCCACCACGCTGTCCAGCACCAGCCAGGCGATATTGTTCTGCTTGGTTTTGAAAGAAACGTTGTAAGGAACCATGATGGCGGTGTAGAAGGTAAGAATCAAAATCACCCAATCCCAGGTAGTTTTAAAAGCACAATAGTGTAAAATGATGTGTGGTGGCGTCTTTGGCGCTTCTTGTTTGTACTGAGGAAGGATGTCTGAGCCCAGCTGAAGGACCTAGAAGAAAGAAACCATGGACGTAAATGACTGGAAGGCCTCTGACAGCAGATATGACTGCACCCCTTCTGGGAGTCAAGCCACAACCTTAATCACATGACTCTTGGTTTTAGGCCAATCCTATTCTATCATTTCCCCTCCCTTTCCAGAACAGCCCCAAATTTTGCTCAAAGGTTCCTAAGTGAGTCCAACTATACTTCAAAAGTTGATCTGGTTACCAGTCCATTGGCCTGGCTCTCCAGTGCCCCACCTTGACCCATAGCACAGCGTCTCAGATGCCCCTGGCCATGCACTGGGCAAGCCCAACAAAACCACATGCCTTTTGCTGACTGTCTTACAGTTATTTGGGTGTCTGACCATCATTCATTATTCACACATAATTAGCACCTTAGAAAACATGCTTTTGCTTCTGATGGCCTCCCTGGACCCCAGGGACTCACTGCTGACTTGCTAGCTGTTCTGTACCTGCTCAGCAAGGGCGCTGCTGGCTAACAGAACAGTGGGGGGGGGGGGCAGAGCCAGATTTTCCCTCCTCTCTCTAAAACCAGGACCTAAGGTGAGCACTGCATTTCTTCTCAGGTACAAGCTTTCTTTAGATGACAAAACACTAAATAGCAGGGTTACCTCTCTGTACCTTTTTTTACCAAATGGAATATTATCAGTGCAAGCTTATGTGAGTCTTAACTTACTCTGTTAGGTCTAATTAAAGTAAAAGAAGGAGAAAAACAGATGACCCAAAAAAGCAGAAGTGCAACCACAACACAGGACCTAAAATTGCCTTCTGGAATCTAGAAAATGTGAAAAAAGTTGTGGAAGCACATCCAAAATTTCCACCTCATGCATTAATGCCATTAAAAGGATAACATGAATCCCAAAGTGGCAATGGAGTTTTCTTAGCTAACACTTCCAGTGTATCTTGACAACCTATGCAATCATTATTTGGAGGAGTCTAATTGAGAAACACATCAAAAATGTGAATACATAAATAAACAAAGGAAAGCATTAGCATATAGCTCTGTGGGTTAGCTTCCATCACACACACACACACACACACACACACACACACACACACACACACACATGCACATGCTTTTGAAGCGTGGGAGAGAATCCTAAACTTTTTTTTTTCAAATATCAAGCTTACATAACTGAAAACTAAGCATATAATATCTTGCTATTTTCAATTTAAAAATGTTACTAGTATTTTCCTTAGTTGTATATTATACTTATGGTTCTTTAACTTGGGGCTATTAAAGCTATTTTAAGGATATTTTACGTACTTAACTACATTCTCAGTGCCCCAGGTATATTTTACCCTAGGATCTTAAGTTACTTACTAACAATTTATCCTAGCAGGGAAAGTAAGCACCATGTTGAGACAGAGTGCTAGAGAAAAAAGAACCACACATAATCATGGCTTCTCTCTTACCTTCCAACCACCGTCAGCTCCCATTCCATTGGGGGAGGGGAGATGGAAAATGCTTCCTTTTGTCATCCATATCTACACTTTCTATAGTTAGATCTCAGGGGGTAATTCACTGTGTTTTAAATCTGGTTAGCATTAGAATCTCCTGATGAGTTTTAGTAAAGTGTAGCATATTCACACCTAGATCCCCACCCCCCCAAGGATGATGACACTGGCCTTAGGTGGGTTTTTAGAAAAGTCTTTATTTTACCATTTCCATTTAATGAAAAGGTATGGTTTCCTTTTCCATTTCAAACCTCACTAGTCAGACAAGATTAGCCAAGTGCTCCAGGAATCCCAGAGGAGCAGGAAGGGGAAGGATAGGGAGGGAGAGAGGCTAGTGGAGGAGTGAGAGGAGGGTAGGATTCCAGAAAATGATGCAGAATTGCTGAGATTTTTGACCTTTGTCATAGACATCCAGGTCTCCTGCCTGAGCTCTGCTTTACGCTCCTCTGTGAGGAGGTGGGTGACAGCTCTGTCCCTCAGTGCTATTCCACTTAGCATGGTGTGAGAATAAAATTACATTTTCTGAATTTGATTATGTATCAATTAACCACACTCTTGCTATCTGAAGATCTAAGAGCAACTGGTTTTTATTCAGTCGGTCTCATTGACAGGCAGAGCAGGTATTTGTCTCTAGCCAATGTAAGCTGGAGGCCATCAGTAGGATGTTGGCATGTAGACAGTTTAGTAACTGCTTTCGTGGGGACACAATCTGTCAAACTCGGATCCACTCCAAATTTAGATCAAGTGGAATGGAGATTGAATTTATGTGTCTTGGAAAAGTGAAATTCCAGAGGAAACTGTTCTGAGCAAATTATCTTAGTATTTCAGTATAATAGACAAGGCAGCATTCCTGTGTCTACTTGGTGTATCATTTGGGTCTATTTTTGGGAATCCAAGGGCATGCCCCCTGCATAGCCATGGAAGGGGACTCAGTTGAAAAGCTGGCTGCCCTTGCCTTCTCTAAAACAGCAAACCTCAGACCTGATTGAAAGCAGTTTTGTGTTGGATGTGGTTTAAGAATCCCAAGTCACTGATTTTTTAAAAAAAATTTTTTAAAGTCAAAAACAAAAGAAAAGGAAAAGTCAGATGAGAAGGCGAACAAGAGTGAAAACCCCTCAGAAATAAAAGTGAAATGATGAAACGAAATGCTAAAGCTTATGTTTGGGAAAAACACTTCTGGACTCAGGGGGAGACGGCCCTCCCTCCTCCAGGCCCTTCCCTCAAGTATGGTCTAGCCAGTGGACAAGACAGTCTTCACAGTTGAGTGGAGAGCGGGGTCTGACTTTCACACAAACTCTGGTGCCCCATATTTGACCACGTCCCCTGGATGGGGAGGCCTGGTGGCACTCAGAGGAAGGATAGCAGGCTACCAAGAAGAGACTTGATACCCTATGAGCATATACAGGGGGAGGAGGTCCTCCTCAGTCACAGTCATAGGGGAGGGGAGTAAGGGGAAAATGGGAGGGAGGGAGGAATGTGAGGATACAAAGGATGGGATAACAACTGAGATGTAATATGAATAAATTAATAAAATACATTTTTAGAAAAAAGAAGAAAGGGGAGGGGGACTGTAACAGACCTCTTTGTCAGTTATAAGCTAAGAAAAACCCCAAACTCTAAATGCAGGGAATATACTTTAGTTCCCAGCCCTCTGCAAACCAGAATTGGTATTTGTAAAAAAAAATTGAGAAGTACCTGAGCTTGCCTTTTCCTGGCAATCTAAATCAATGAACATGTGGGTTTAATGGTGTCACTCTCTTC
Organism: Acomys minous; assembly: GCF_964271855.1. Classification (NCBI taxonomy): domain Eukaryota; kingdom Metazoa; phylum Chordata; class Mammalia; order Rodentia; family Muridae; genus Acomys; species Acomys minous. Next base: position 42,105,653 of record NC_140489.1, on the reverse strand, counting down.
CTCACTACGTTAACTCAAAATATTTTATGACTTCCCACTATGGGGTCAGCATAGCTCTGCTCTCTCTCTCCCACCCCCTACCTTTGCCCCCCCCAGCTTCTCTCTTTCCCTCCCTCCCTCCCTCTGTCCCTCACTATATGTCTGTCTGTCTCTCTCCCTCACTCGCCCCTCTCTCTGTCTCTCTCTGTCTCTCTCTGTCTCTGTGTGTGCATGTGTGCATGCATGCATGCGCATACATGTTCTGTCTGTATAGGTGGCTGCAAGCCGTGGTCCACCTGTGAAGTTAAATTGGACTTAGAAGACAACCTTCAGATGTCAGTCTTCATTTAGTAAGTAGGGATCATTAGCCTGTGAGCCTATGGATCTTCTTGTCCCTGCCTCCCTTTTCCAGCAGGAGTTCTGAGATTACACACTGTGGCTGCTGTGCCCAGCTTTTCACATGGGGTTCTGGAGTCTAAAGTCAGGTCATCAGTTTTGCATGGCAAGCATTTTTACCCACTGAGACATCTTTCCAGGCCTGTTCTGGTCGCT